>NC_064639.1:823393651-823699401 GCF_023864345.2 Schistocerca serialis cubense | reverse complement strand
TTCGTGGAAAGAAAGATTGTCCTTATGCCCCTTGTGTGGCCTCTGATCCCTCTGATTTTATCCTCATGGTCTCTTCACGACATATACGTAGTAGAGAGCAATATACTGCTTGACTCCTCGGTGAAGGTATGTTCTCGAAACTTCAACAAAAGCCCGTACCGACCGACTGAGCGTCTCTCCTGCAGAGTCTTCCATTGGAGTTTATCTATCATCTCCGTAACGCTTTCGCGATTACTAAATGATCCTGTAACGGAGCGCGCTGCTCTACGTTCGATCTTGTCTATCTCTTCTATCAACCCTGTCTTGTACGGGCCCCACACTTGTGAGCAGTATTCAAGCAGTGGGGGAACAAGTGTACTATAACCTACTTCCTTTGTTTTCGGATTGCATTTCCGTAGCATTCTTCCAATGAATCTTAGTCTCGCATCTGCTTTACCGAAGATTAACTTTATATGATGATTGTATTTTAAATCATTCCTAATGTCTACTCCCAGATAATTTATGGAATTAACTGCTTCCAGTTGCTGACCTGCTATATTGTAGCTAAATGATAAGGGATCTATCTTTCTATGTATTCGCAGCACATTACACTTGTCTACATTGAGATTCAATTGCCATTCCCTGCACCATGCGTCAATTCGCTGCAGATCCTCCTGCATTTCAGTACAATTTTCCATTGTTACAACCTCTCGATACACCACAGCATTATCTGCAAAAAGCCTCAGTGAACTTCCGATGTCATCCACAAGGTCATTTATGTATATTGTGAATAGCAACGGTCCTATAACACTCCCCTGTGGCACACCTGAAATCACTCTTACTTCGGAAGACTTCTCTCCATTGAGAACGACATGCTGCGCTCTGCTATCTAGGAACTATTCAGTCCAATCACACAATTGGTCTGATAGTCCATATGCTCTCACTTTGTTCATTAAACGACTGTGGGGAACTGTATCGAACGCCTTGCGGCGTTCCTCCCTCGGTCATTGGTGTGAGTGTTGTCCTTAGCGTTAAGTTAGTTTAAGTAGTGTGTAAGTCTAGGGACCGATGACCTCAGCAGTTTGGTCTCTTAAGAATTAACACACATTTGAACATTTTTGAGACCCATGAAGGAGTTTCTCAGACCCTGACAGGCACATCCCCATCTCTACACCTTGGGTGGCACAGCAGCACAACTCCTGTGATACCTGACTGTTGCATCAGTGCGGCGGGGCTACAGTCGAGAAGAAATGTGAGATATAGCATGGTTCTAACACCAATAACGGTAGTGTTGTGTGGTGTAGTGCTGTGTAGTGTACTGTTGTGGCAGTGTAGTCCCGAATTACAACTTACAAAACTTGTGATGTACCAATGCAGCAAGGGTGATAGAATAGTACTGTCTGCCTTCTGTATTACGGATCAACATATCTGTGCTCCAGATCGTCAAATGGCAGTATGCACACTTTTTTTTTAATTATTATTACTGTTATTACTAGTTATTCTATGTATATTACATCATGTTACATTATTATGTGCTTTATTCATGACAATTCATGTGCAACATTCTCTTTGTTGTTTTATGTAGGCAACAGGTAGCAAATAAATAAACAAATAAATAGATAAATCACACTGTGGTGCCAACTGCTGCACTAATTGCTGCTGCAGGTGCAGTACAATGTGCCAGTGCCATACGCCTAACAAGATGGTCTTGCCTCTCGGTAGTGCAACGTGACCGTCCGAAGCCCGGTCTTCTCGTGACGGTACATTATAGTGACCACCGCTGCTAGCAATCATGCACAATGGCTACATTCTTGCCAAGTGTTTCTGCAACATAGCAGACGGAACATCCAGCTTTTCGTAGCCTTATTACAAGACCTCGTTCAAAGTCGGTATGGTATTGATAACGACATATTTACGGCCGTAAAGGCGTTCTTCATTAACATCAACTCTCCACGTCCAATCTGAAGGGCAACTAGCGCTCTTGACCGTTACAGCGTGTATTTGCATCATCACAGTGCCGCTGCTAGCGCGACTCTTATGCTATTGGCGTGAAATTGGAGTAGCCATCCTCTTTCAGATGTAGCAACACGAATACCAACTTTCGTTTATATCGCACACCTACACTGTCCTGTCAAGCTTCACTGGGGCAGTTCTGACGATATCCTTGTCTCTGATGACCATTCGCCGTCGAAGATAACATACTGGGTGGGTTCTATTACTCAAGAAGTCTTCGAGCTATTCACATATCTGTGAACTTATTCCACATGCTCGTACCTTCGTTAACAATCTGCAATGGGGCACAGTGTCGAACGCTTTCCAGAAATCTAGAAATATGTAATCAGTCTGTTGCCCTTCGTCCATAGTTTACTGTACATTAACTGAGAAAAGGGGAAGCTGAGTTTTGCACAAGGAATGCTTTCGAAATCCATCCTGATACGTGGACATAGGCGTCTCAATCTCAAGAAAATTTATTATTGTCATTTTTTTCTGTTTTTCGACGTTGCTTAGTTGCTTTATAACTCTGAGAGGTACATTCCGTCTATGCAACTAACTGAAGGCAGTTTGTTTATAGTCATACGCGTTTCGCTTCTTTTATTTGCGAATTACTTTCAGTGACCTGAAATACATGTTTGTTTTTATGTATATGATGAAGTTATTACATGATACTTACAATACATTACAATGTTACATATTGTCATGTCTTTCTCTTGCTTTTTGGGTAGTATCAACTTTTTTAGCACAAATTGCGAGATGTAAAATTATCATTCGGCCTTATTTACTATTAACGGCACTGTTAGCCCATGTATGTGGTCCTGGAGCTGTATTCATTTGTCTCCACGCTCCAGTTGGCCGATTTCCGGCGTTCTTTCACCCAAATTTGATTCAACGTGTCACGAACATTACTTGCACTTCACATTTTGTGTAACATGCGTGCGTTTTCAGTGTACAGTGTGGCCAGCTGTCGCTGTGTGTTTATTGTTCGTCGTTTGTTTGAGTTGTGTGTGCGGTTTGATATTATTATTTGTTTTGTGTTGTGTGTATGTGTGTGTTTTGGTGTGTGTAAATTTATCTTTCTCTGTGAGAGTGTCTCTTTTATGGATGTGTGTGTGTGTGTGTGTGCGTGTGTGTGTGTGTGTGAGAGAGAGAGAGAGAGAGAGGGGGGGGGGGGGGGTTATGGTTTGGATCTTTGTTTGTCATTGTTTTAGTCGCTAACATGATCAGAGAGTTATTGCTTATAATGTTGTGGTGAATGAGTACCTCCTTTTCATTGCAATGGCTCTTTGTATATGAAAGTTTTCTTGTAATGTCAGGAGTTTCTTGTTGTGATTATTCACTCTAACAACTGTCATGTCATGTTCCATGTTGGGTGGTTCGTGTCCATGTTTTGTCCGGTGTTCGGCGAAGGCAGAATGGTGGCTTTCGTATTTCCAACTTCTTACATGTTCTTTATATCTAGTTTTGAAATTACCTGTCATCCCCAGATATACTGATTTACATTCTTGGCACACTAACTGGCGTGTACCTACTCCTCGGTATCTATCTGGTTTGTCTGTTCTTGTAAATGTGACTGGAGTGTGTTTCTCGTACTAACTGGCATGTACCTACTCCTCGGTATCTATTTGGTTTGCCTGTTCTTGTAAATGTGACTGGAGTGTGTTTCTTGTTCTGTAATCAATGTATAATCCCTGTTTCTGTAATATATTTGCTATTTCGTGTGTTGCTTAGTATTTGTATGTTAAACTGTACCATTTTTTCTGTTATTCATGTAATGAGTGTTACTATTTTGTGTTTCTGTGTGAGCTGTAGTGTCTGTGAGGTTCTTTGATGTTTGTGTTCACTGCTTGTTTTCATTTTTATTTAGTTGTGATTTAATTTTTTGGGAGTTTCTGTACTATATGGGTACTGCAACCATGGTTTGTGGCTATGACTTGTATTGTTTTTATTTTTCTCATAGTTATCTTGTTTAACATGCATCGTAGACTGCTAATTTTTGATTCTGTGGGTGATCGGATGAAGAATGTACAATTGTGTGTGTGACTGCTGGCTTCCTGAAGATGTCAAATGTGTGGCTCATATGCTGTGTCTTCTTCAGTGTCACAACAGCCGAGTGCTTGCCTCCTCCTTTTCTTTCTTGCTTCTTATGTCATTTGCTGGGCAGCTAACTCTGCTTCATGTACACGTGAAGCTCATCCAGTTCCCACAGTCCTTTAGCTGTGTTCTGTCCAAATGTTACCCCTAACTTCTCCAGAACCTTAAGTCTTCCATACTTCCCACCATTAAAAGTTGTTACATCATGAGACACTGCTAACGTTAGAGTCATAATACCAACAAATAAATTTTTAGCCACATGGCACCACACTACATTATTGAAAGACTCATTCACATTCTGGGTCTTCCCATGTAAACACTTCTTTAGTAGCTCAGGATTTGCCAGATCTCTGTAAATAGGTTTTATTGCCTCCATTACTGCCAAAGGAAGAGAATGTTTATGTGTAAATTCATGCAGGGTGCCAGAATATTCAACTTGCCGATATTTACACCAAGTGTTTGGTGGAGGTGGACACAAAGCATGACATGGCTTTTCATCGGTTGATATACGATGAAAGTGCTCCACACAGCTCTTTCCATCTTCTTTAAACTGTCTCAGTTATCTCTAATGGCCTTCCCATAATATTCCTGTAATTCATCAATTACTTTGTCCGTTAGTCTTCCAGCACATTTTATTGTCTTGCTGTCATACTTTTAACGAAAACTAGTATCAGAAACAAAGGACTGATGTGTTTATTCGTAATGTCAACTTCTGAGACGTAGAAGTAGGCGCAAAGCGAAGAAATTCACAGCCTTCTAGACCGTTAGTTCCCAAGATATGACTGCTCAACTGCGGCAGTATATGCGTAGCCGCGAAATGTGACAGTCACACGTCAACATTCAAAATATTATTTGAAGGTCTCACAATTGTCTGATTTTAATGTATTATATACCAAAATGTTCAGGTAAGTCCAAAGTACGTTATGGAGTAGAAAACAGAAAATGTCAAATTTCAACGAATTTCACGTACAATGTCCCCTTAAACAAAATGGCGTTTCCAAAACTTTTATTTGGAAACGTTGTGGAACAGACTTGATAATGAAAGGTCACTCGTTTTTGGAATCTTACGCGATCAGCAGCCAGCTGCGAAGTATTTACAGCTGAGAGTCGCACCTGCGGACCTCTGCAGCGCCGCAGTCGGCCTAATACAGGTCGTGAATGCGTAGGAGGCGGACGCGTGGAAGCCGGCCGGGCGATCCTTAGAGAGTTAACGAGCGGCGGCCGCTGCGTTGCGGTCAGTCGTCTGCGGCGCGCATTATACGGCCGTCCGTCTAGGCGCCACTCGTAATTTGTTGACCACGAAAGGGAAAGCGGGACTCGTCTCCACGTACGGTAGCCGTCTGCCAGGCAATAATCTGCTCCGTCCGTCTAGTGATCTAATTTACTACGAGGGCGTCTCACTTCATTTGCAGCTCACCCTTTAACGTAGCTGACGTGTCAAACAGAAGTAAAATAAGTTACGCCAGCTTTTTACGTAAAGCTTCGGTACGCTTCGGTCTATAGTGGAATCGCCATTACAACAGATATGTGTTGTTGTTGTGGTCTTCAGTCCTGAGACTGGTTTGATGCAGCTCTCCATGCTACTCTATCCTGTGCAAGCTGCTTCACCTCCCAGTACCTACTGCAACCTACATGCTTCTGAATCTGTTTAGTGTATTCATCTCTTGGTCTCCCTCTACGATTTTCACACTCCACGCTGCCCTCCAATACTAAATTGGTGATCCCTTGATGCCACAGAACATGTCCTACCAACCGATCCCTTCTTCTAGTCAAGTTGTGCCACAAACTCCTCTCCAATTCTATTCAATACCTTCTCATTAGTTATGTGATCTACCCATCTAATCTTCAGCATTCTTCTGTAGCACCACACTTCGAAACCTTCTATACTCTTCTTGTCCAAACTATTTATCTTCCATGTTTCACTTCCATACATGGCTACACTCTATACAAACACTTTCAGAAACGACTTACTGACACTTAAATCTATACTCGATGTTAACAAATTTCTCTTCTTCAGAAATGCTTTCCTTGCCATTGACAGTCTACATTTTATATCCTCTCTACTTCGACCATCATCAGTTATTTTGCTCCCCAAATAGCAAAAATCCTTTACTACTTTAAGAGTCTAATACCCTAATCTAATTCCCTCTGCATCACCCGAGTTAACTCGACTACATTCAATTATCCACGTTTTGCTTTTGTTGATGTTCATCTTGTGTCCTCCTTTCAAGACACTGTCCATTCCGTTCAACTGCTCTTCCAAGACCTTTGCTATCCCTGACAGAATTACGATATCATCGGCGAACCTTAAAGTTTTTATTTCTTCTCCATGGATTTTAATACCTACTCCAAATTTTTCTTTTGTTTCCTTTATTGCTTGCTCAATATACAGATTGAATAACATCGGGGACAGGCTACAATCCTATCTCACTCTCTTCCCAACCACTGCTTCCCTTTCATGCCCTCGACTCTTATAACTGCCATCTGGTTTCTGTACAAATTGTAAATAGCCTTTCGCTCCCTGTATTTCACCCCTGCTACCTTCAGAATTTGAAAGAGAGTATTCCAGTCAACATTGTCAAAAGTTTTCTCTAAGTCTACAAATGCTAGGAACGTAGTTTTGCCTTTTCTTAATCTAGCTTCTAAGATAAGTCGTAGGGTCAGTATTGCCTCACATGTTCCAATATTTCTACGGAATCCAACCTGATCTTCCCCGAGGTCAGCTTCTACCAGTCTTTCCATTCGTCTGTACAGAATTCGCGTTAGTATTTTGCAGCCGTAACTTATTAAACTGATAGTTCGCTAATTTTCACATCTGTGAACACTTCATTTCTTTGGGATTGGAATTAATATATTCTTCTTGAAGACTGAGGGTATCTCGCCTGTCCCATACATCTTGCTCACCAGAGAGTTTTGTCAGAACTGGCTCTCCCAAGGCTGTCAGTAGTTCTAATGGAATGTTGTCTACTCCCGGGGCCTTGTTTCGACTCAGGTTTTTCAGTGCTCTGTCAAACTCTTCATGCAGTATCATATCTCCTATTTCATCTTCATCTATATTCTCTTCCACTTCTATAATATTGTCCTCAAGAACATCGCCCTTATAAAGACCCTCTATATACTCCTTCAACCATTCTGCTTTCCCATCTTTGGTTAGAACTGGGTTTCCATCTGAGCTCTTGATATTCATACAAGTGGTTCTCTTTTCTTCAAAGGTCTCTCTAATTTTCCTGTAGGCAGTATCTATCTTACCCTTAGTGAGATAAGCCTCTACATCCTTACATTTGTCCTCTAGCCATGCCTGCTTACCCATTTTCACTTCCTGTTGATATCATTTATGTGACGTTTGTATTTCTTTTTTCCTGCTTCATTTACTGCATTTTTATATTTTCTCCTTTCATCAGTTAAATTCAATATATCTTCTGTCACCCAAGGATTTCTACCAGCCCTCATATTTTTACCTACTTGATCCTCTGCTGCCTTCACTACTTCATCCCTCAAAGCTACCTATTCTTCTTCTACTGTATTTCTTTCCCCCATTCTTGTCAATTATTCCCTTACGCTCTCCCTGAAACTCTGTACAACCTCTGGTTTAATCAGTTCATCCAGGTTCCATCTCCATAAATTCCCACATTTTTGCAGTTTCTTCAGTTTTAATCTACAGTTCATAACCAATAGATTGTGGTTAGAGTCCACATCTGCCCCTGGAAATAACTTACAATTTAAAACCTGGTTCCTAACTCTCTGTCTTACCATTATATAGTCTATCTGAAACCTGTCAGTATCTCCAGGGTTCTTCCATGTATACAACCTTCTTTTATTTTTCTTGAACCAAGTGTTAGCTATGATTAAGTTATGTTCTGTGCAAAATTCTACCAGGCGGCTTCCTCTTTCATTTCTTCCCCCCAATCCATATTCACCTACTAAGTTTCCTTCTCTCCCTTTTCCTACTGATGAATTCCAGTCACCTATGACTATTAAATTTTCGTCTCCCTTCACTACCTGAATAATTTCTTTTATCTCATCATACATTTCATCAATTTCTTCGTCATCTGCAGAGCTAGTTGGCATATAAACTTGTACTACTGTAGTAGGTGTGGGCTTCGTATCTATCTTGGCCACGATAATGCGTTCACTATGCTGTTTGTAGTAGCTTACCCGCACTCCTATTTTTTTTATTCATTATTAAACCTACTCCTGCATTACCCCTATTTGATTTTGTATTTATAACCCTGTATTCACCTGACCAAAAGTCTTGTTGCTCCTGCCACCGAACTTCGCTAATTCCCACTATATCTAACTTTAACCTATCCATTTCCCTTTTTTAAATTTTCTAACCTACCTGCCCCATTAAGGGATCTGAAATTTGACCCTCCGATCCGTAGACCACCAGTTTTCTTTCTCCTGATAACAACAGATATGTATGGTGTTCAAATAAAAGTGCCACACATTCTCAAAGGAGGCAGTACTGGTTGAAAACTATAAAAATGATCCTCTGGAAATTGGTTCAAATGCCTCTGAGCACTATGGGACTTAACTTCTGAGGTCAACAGTTCCCTAGAACTTAGAACTACTTAAACCTAACTAACCTAAGGACATCACACACATCCATGCCCGAGGCAGGATTCGAACCTGCGACCGTAGCGGTCGCGCGGTTCCAGACTACAGCGCCTAAAACCGCACTGCCACGCCGGCCGGCAGATCCTCTAGAAAAATATTTGCAGGACTATGGGCCATTATGTTCTATGATATCCACATATCCTTTGAAATTTTCGTACTTCCACTAAAATAACAGCAGACCGTCAGGGTTTTGCAAGCAGCTGATTTTGAATTAGCTTCCCGGTGAACTAGAGGCCTGAAATTTTCAACATAGCTCTGAAGCTGATGACAATGCAATATAAATTCGCTCTCCTGTCTGGAGTTTGGCGGAGGGTACTTTATTTTTCTGTCTGTGTGACGTTCATTACACATTTATTTTAATCTAACAACCAGATGAAGATCGTTGTTGGCCCTTTCACCCAATGTGAGGTAACGGGCGAGTTGTGGCGCCCTGGAAATATTGTAGGTTCGGAATTGGGGCGGCCGCACAGGAAGCTCGTCAAAGCCGGGGCCCAGCATCAAATAGGTTGTGGCAAACGTTATCCAGACAACATGGGTAGCCCCAGCGCGTGGTCCAACCGCGTGGCTGGAAATTCCGCTGTGACGAGGACGGTGCTTTGTGTCGATGAAGGAGATGTCTATCCCGGGAGTGACAAAGATGGCGGACTTTGTGAAGCCTTAATGGCAGACATTTCACAGTTCGTATAGAAATTAACAGTATCCAGATGAATCATGATACCTCAAAAAGAAACATGTACATTACTATTATTTGCACGACGATTCTGATGGTGTAATCACATTTCCAATATCTTTATTAGTTTAAAGTTTAGTATCTGACGGTAAATTATACAAGAATCACCCAGCAACGAATTTCCAAAATATAAACGCTTCATCCGATTTGGTCGATCGCCGTGCCTTTAGAAAGCTGTTAGTGTAAACCTAAATTTGTATAAATTACAGGCATGTAACTTGAATAGTACATGAGTTATTGGAGGTCAAAGTGGCCGATTACTATCGATCGCGTCAGGCCATATGTACTCCACAGTTACACAAAAAAACGGTAGCAACATGCTTATAAATATATTTATTCTTCTATGTCGTTGTTAATATCCGATATATGCTATTCGTGAAGAAACTGGTCAATTATTTACTGTGTTTTAGAAAGCCAAGAGACATTAGGGTCCCGGTCTACCTTTTGCTTTTCTTTTGACATATGTTTATTTAATTGTTTATGTATTTAATTATGTGTGTTAGAGCGTGTTTATGGTCCAGCTGTAGGAATATTTATTTGATTTCAAGTATTTGAAAGTAAATTCAGTATTTCGAATATGTTTCATTACGTTATTTAGAGTACGTTGGATTTAAGACATGGTGCGAGCGCTCTAGCCAATCAAAGCGTTCGTGAATGGAGAGACTGTATGGAAGTGGGGAGGAGCTTCGTTTACGGAGAGGACACGAGGCAGTTTTGGAGAGGACGGCTCAGGAGACGGAGCGCCGGCGACGGTAGGGCGCGGCGGACGCGCGGTTGGCGGCAAGACTTGGACAGTGGAGCAGATTGCGCGTGACGCGGGAGAGTGCGAACTTGTGCACTTGTGAGATTTCCGTGGCTTTTACAGTGAAGACGTAGTGTGCGTTTAGAAGTGAATATCTCGCGAGCTATGTTGTTGTTCATAACCAATTATGTGCAGTTGGAATCTATTGTTTCCCTGTTATTCAACTTATATTTTATTTAATTGCTGGACCATCGACACCAATAAGTGTTTTGCAGAAATATACGGCATTCTCAAAAGTACTTCTGCTATCGTACTCATCATTTAAAGTCGTTAAAATAGTACCTGCAGATTTTATTTAATTGCTATCTTTCATTTATAAATTTCTATATTAATTCGCAATTGCCAAGTGATAGAAACCTTCGACCATTCGTTTCAGCAGTGTATTCATATTGTATACTGCAGACTCAGCAGTATTGGCTTGTAATGCGGCAACTACGTATCCCAGCCCCTAGCAACGAAACCAGCCAAAACTTTTAATATTCCAACGTCGAGTCAGAGGGTGCGTAATTATTTCGAAAGTCCGCAAGAGGCCAGGCAGCCTTCTGACCGAACACGCTGAGCTTCCGTGCGGGCACCATTTGGCTACCCTTGCACGACTCCCGGCCGCACTCGAACTTTCATACGTCGTCAACCTTGCGTCTACGACCTGAACTCGTACATCCATTATGTATATTCCAGTACAGATTAGACATTCTACTTGAAAGTTGCTTGCACGGTATTGGCAGATGAATACAATATTGCAGGCACTTTAATGTATTTCACAATGGCTGTAGTCGTTGGAGTGCCTGTTTCTTTGGACATGCATGCGCGTCCAAAGGACCTTCTCATCGTAATCAGAACAGCACAGGCACTGCAATATCGAATGCAGTATTAACTTACTTTCATGGTGTGTCCCGGAGAGTAGTTTGCGTACGTCCACCTATTTCCCCCCTATTTCTGCTCCAGTCGCCAATGTCTCACGGTAAGAACAATTGCTGGTTAGCCTCTGTATGACCAAGAAACTCTCTAATTTTTACCTACACGGTCTTTTCGCGATAGAATATATACATAATAGGAAGCGATATACTAGCTCGTACGTGCCTGCTCAGGCCCGATACAGGCCAGACGTGTTAGATATAGCCCTCAAAAGGGCACCGCATGCACACTCAACCTTCTGGTTGAAAACGATCTGACCTCAGACCACATGCCTGTAATACTACACACGGAAGAAGCACTGCGGGACACAGAACCACGCAGAATACTGAACTACAAGCGCGCAAATCGGACCCTGTCCAAGGAAGTGCTTGATATTCGTATTGCGGACACCCACGAAATTAACAACACGCAACAAATTGATGAGGCGGTGGAAATTACTGCAGTCCAAGAAGCGATGACTGATGCCATTCCACCTACGACACCAAAACAACACTCGACGGCCATGCCCCAGGAAATCCTGGGCCTTATCTCAATGAGGAACCGCCTCAGGAGATACTGGCAGCGTACTAGCTGCCCGTTCTATAAACTGCACAACAGACTCCAAGGTACAACACGGGACAAAATGGAAACATTTCGAAAGGAACAATACGGGCAGAAACTCGCAGGGCCAGATACCACACGTCCTACCGTCTGGAAGCTAGCCAGACACTTCACCAGGGAGAAACATTACATTCCCGCTCTACAAGGACCAGACGCCCCAGCTTACTCCGCGACGAAGAAGGCAGAGCTTATGGCCACAACACTTGCAGCGTCTTTCATGCCGAATCTGGCTCCTTCAGATCCAGTATTCACACTTGAAACTGACCAGGAGGTTACACGACTTGTAGCCCAGCCCTCGCATGAAGAAGTCAGACGGACTAATACAAACGAAATTACTTGGGCTATCAAGTATACCACTGCTACCAAAGCCCCTGGGCCTGATGGCATTCGCGTTCTCCTGGAGTTCAAGGATAGAGCCGTAGAATACCTTGCAAACATAGCGAATGCCATCTTCAAACACCAACACTTCCCTGACTTTTGCAAGGCGGCCGAGGTCCTGATGTTTAGGAAGCCAGGGAAAGACCACTCCCTCCCACAACATTACCGTCCCATCAGTCTGCTGTGTTCGATCAGCAAGATTGTTAAGAAGGTAATACTTAAACGCAGCATTAGGCACGGCATCGCCAACGATACACTAAGACCGGAGCATTTCGGCTTTGGGAATCACCACTCAACAACACCACAACTCCTCCGCGTAGTCGAACATACAACAGACGGCTACAACACGAACAAAGCAACAGGGCCCGTGTTCCTGGACATCGAAAAAGCTTTCGACCTGGTCTTGCACAATGGCCTTATACGCAAACTAAGCGAAACTGGTTTCCCAGACGAACTCGTACGTCTCATACACTCGTATCTCACGAACAGATGTTTTAACACTGACGTGCTGGCCAAACAATCGACACAACACGGTATCCAAGCTGGAGTACCCCACGAAAGCATCATGGGGTACATCTTGCTCAACCTGTACATTACTGAGTTTCCAGCAACACAAAACACGTCGTTAGCCGCCTACGCGGATGACACAACCATCCTTGCGCGAGATTGGAAACCGTCGAACATTAATTCACGAATACACACGGCATTCAGAACTGCCGAGCCTTGGATGGAACGATGGCGTATTGAAGCAAACGTCGACAAGTGCGAAGCATTTCTGTTCAGACGCAGACGGAAACTACTGCGCAAACATCCACTGTCAACAGATATCACTACATATACGCCCAATATGTTTCCGAGAGAGAGTCAGATATCTCGGTGTCTGGCTGGACCGGAAACTTACATGGGGGGACCACACTGAATACGTTGCCAACAGAGCACACGCGAGGCTCAGACAACTCTACCCAATGCTCAACAGGGAAAGTACACTGAATAGGAGGGTGTCGGGGTCCATATACTCGTACATGACACTGATTAGATCTCTGATGACGTACGCAGCTCTCGTCCGGGGATACGCAGCTCCTACACGCCTGCGCCGCCTGTAGATCATGCAGAAAAAAGTGCTACGCATCACTAGCAACGCTCCACCGTGTACTTCACAAAGAATACCGCCTTGAAACCCTCAAGGCAGTATTCAAAAAACACGCCACACGACCATACAGGAACTCAAGACACTCGAACAATCCTTTCATCCTTACCTGGGAAACTATGATCACAATCATAGATGAAAGCTTAAGCAGCCAAAGACACTACTAGCTAGGGCATAATCACATATAGCAAGCTAACGTACACCAACAAGCGACAACGTCGCCAAGTCCCTTCATATCAGCAACGTTGACTGTATATGTCAGCTGCTATTAAAGCCGACAAACAGGTTACAGCAAGGAAACCGACAAGCTCGCACACTGACGCACAAGCAAACCGCCAACATTACCCTATACTGTGAATCTGATATATGACCTATCGGACACAAAACGATGATGAATCTTACTCTTACAGGTATGCTGACGCTGACCGAGAAATCAGCACCGGCAGCCAGAGGCAGCCGCCGAGTAACACCACCGCACAACGTCAAAGGTATCGACCTGCATGATACCCACTACTAACAAAGCCTACCCTTGCAAGATCTGTCGCAAGCAGCAAGAAAACTGCTGCTGCCCTTACAACCCGACCCAACTACCGCAGAGGTTTTTTTCCCCTTGGCTGTTTCCTTGGCACTTTTTTCCCTCTGCCCTTCAAACTGTTTTCCCTTGGCTATTTCCTTGGCACTTCTGTCCCTCTGCCGTTCAAACCGCTACCCTTCGTTCAACCATCGACCCAACCTATCTCTAGATCAGCGCGTATTAATGGTTAACCTTAAGCAGACGGCCGGCCGGAGTGGCCGAGCGGTTCTAGGCGCTACTGTCTGGAACCGTGCGACCGCTACGGTCGCAGGTTCGAATCCTGCCTCGGGCATGGATGTGTGTGATGTCCTTAGGTTAGTTAGGTTTAAGTAGTTCTAAGTTCTAGGGGACTGATGACCTCAGAAGTTAAGTCCCATAGTGCTGAGAGCCATTTGAACCATTTTTTGACAGGGCGATACTACAACAGAAATATGGCAACATAATAAGAAACAATAGTACAGGGAGATTCAAAAAGAATACCACAACTTTAGGAATTTAAAACTCTGCAACGACAAAAGGCAGAGCTAAGCACTATCTGTCGGCGAATTAAGGGAGCTATAAAGTTTCATTTAGTTGTACATTTGTTCGCTTGAGGCGCTGTTGACTAGGCGTCAGCGTCAGTTGATGCTAAGATGGCGACCGCTCAACAGAAAGCTTTTTGTGTTATTAAGTACGGCAGAAGTGAATCGACGACAGTTGTTCAGCGCGCATTTCGAACGAAGTATGGTGTTAAACCTCCTGATAGGTGGTGTATTAAACGTTGGTATAAACAGTTTACAGAGAATGGGTGTTTGTGCAAAGGGAAAAGTTCTGGACGGCCGAGAACGAGTGATGAAAATGTAGCACGCATCCAGCAAGCATTTGTTCGCAGCCCAGGAAAATCGACTCGCAGAGCTAGCAGAGAGCTGCAAATTCCACAATCAACTGTATGGAGAGTCCTAAGAAAAAGTTTAGTTATGAAACCTGAACGTCAACTACCCGAGGCGATGGATCGGCCGCCAGGCAGCCCGTGACAGAGCACTTCATCACTGGCCTCCAAGAAGCCCTGATCTTACCCCCTGCGATTTTTTCTTATGGGGGTATGTTAAGGATATGGTATTTCGGCCACCTCTCCCAGCCACCATTGATGATTTGAAACGAGAAATAACAGCAGCTATCCAAACTGTTACGCCTGATATGCTACAGAGAGTGTGGAACGAGTTGGAGTATCAGGTTGATATTGCTCGAGTGTCTGGAGGGGGCCATATTGAACATCTCTGAACTTGTTTTTGAGTGAAAAAAAACCTTTTTAAATACTCTTTGTAATGATGTATAACAGAAGGTTATATTATGTTTCTTTCATTAAATACACATTTTTAAAGTTGTGGTATTCTTTTTGAATCACCCTGTATTTCACTTTCGCACAGTTGGATACATGACACTTGGTGTTCTATACCTCATACTATGGTGCCTAAACTGCGTTGTTGTTTCTTGGCAGTCTATGGTATTGTCTCTATGACAGTAATATAGCAGACACTCCATTAATTGTCCTAATTCGACTAAACAGCTAAGCTGGAATGGAACTTGTAGAACTGTGCTCCGTTGCGTAACTGCAGGAGCTGTACTGATCTGGGTACAAACACGGAACTGAACTATATGAGCGCTGGATCGGAGCTATTTGAGTGTCAGCGTCGCGTCGCGTTTTGTGCCTGTCGGCGGATGGACTTCAGTCTCCGCCAGAACAAGGCGGAAGAATGTAGTCCACGGTTGCCAGCGCTCCATCTGGCGATTGGTGGCACTATCGGCGGACTAGTACGATGCGCAATTAACGCGGCGCGGAAGCGGAAAGAGGTCCATGTTTGTGAGGGCCATCTGGGAGCTACTGCTCGGAACTGAGAGGCCTCTCGTGTTGTTTGTTGTGTACCTCCCCAAGCGCTATCAATGGAACGTCAGAAATGAAATCAAAAGAAAGGGGAAACAAATAAGTATTCTCCCCACAGCGATACCATTACAAGCCCATCATTACATAATTTCTGTGAAACACAGGAAGTTTTATAGATGATTAACAAATGTGAAAGAAGACTGGGTTTTGAGCTTTTACGTAAGCTGGTGTAATATAACATGCATAAATTTACTCCTTATTGTACGATTAAATTACCCCTGTCTTATCACCAGAATCCATTGCTATTGTCAAATATGCAGGCGTATCATTCATCTGAGATTTAAACATGACGAGCAGTAAAATTAAGCGTTAAGGAGGAGCGATGCCGTACTGGAAGTGACTACCTAATCAAGTAAATCCACACTAAGAGACGGTTGTTTACAAACATTTTATACGCACTGTTCCACAGTACTTTCGTTATTCCAAGACTTGCTGAATGGGATTAACGTGAAAGATCCAGAGCAGAACTGGGTAACTGATCACAGTTGCTTTTAGTCAGTGTCAGTGAATCACAGACGTACCCAACAAATCTCTAATTAGTGATGGCATAGGAAAGACGCGAAGACATTAATTATAAAATTCTGAGATTTGCTATATTATTTGTCAATAAACATAATACAACAGCTTTTCCCAGACTTTTTTAACAGCCATAATACTAAAGTTAGAAGAACGTGGACTTATCTAGATGTATACCAAGCGTTTCTACTTTCCATGGTCTAACTGTGAATAGTATAGGAAAACAAGGAAACTATATTGTTCCTTCCCACTGATTATTCAGGGGCTGGAAAATTAGAAACGTACATAATAATGTACTTCGAGCGTTCTTTACGTTTAGGCATCAAAGGTTTTGTTGTGAAATGGAGAGTATAATTATTGAATGTACATACATTTCGGCTGGATCAGCTTTCTTGTTTGTTCGTTCCACGTGTTCATTTATGATAAGGACGGGTAGAGGGGAACTTTATTGGAACCTATCAAGGATCAATTTATTTGCCTGGAATACTGCACTAGATTTGATTGATAATCGCTTTAACACAGTTACAAAACTTCACAAGATGCGACATCGTCGCGAAAAAACACAGTGTCCCGTATATGTAATAAGTTTCCTTTAATTTACGTCTATGGTCACAATCTTTTCTGTTTAACAGTTTACCGGTTTCGGTCTTTAATGACCATCATCAGATCTGTCTCATAAAAACAAAGTCCTAATGCACTGCAGCCATAGTGGCATTGTCAAATGTTAAATACGGAATCAGCACCAGTATCGTCAAATACATATAACTCACATCACTGACAAAACTGACAACATGATTCGTGCATGTGATGTGAGTTATATCTATTTGACGATGCTGGTGCCGATTCCACATTTAACATTTGACAATGCCACTATGGCTGCAGTGCATTAGGACGTTGATTTTATGAGACAGATCTGACGATGGTCATTAAAGACCGAAACCGGTAATCTGTTAAACAGAAAAGATTGTGACCATAGACGTAAATTAAAGGAAACTTATTAAAGTTACAAAAACCTTAATAAAAAGTCAATACATAGAAAATTTAAAACACATATGAAATTTAAAAAAGAGCAATGACCGATTACGTTGATGGCTATCAATGAACAAGAAGCCACTCCAATTCCAATAACGATCATACAAGGAATGATATTCAAGCAAAACCAACACTTTAAAAGACAGCTTCAGTTTAGTGTACAATTACGAAGATCTGCACAGAAAGTGACTTACTGTGTTATAGAATTACGTTATGAATATACAGAAAACTTAATCACCCACGATTTTTAAAAGGACACATGTCACAGATACCAAACAGCTCGGCAAAAAATATCAAATCGAAACATACTGCACGAGCAATGCCTTAACCAATTATAAAATTATTACTCCTTTAAACTCTAAGAACTTTCAGAACCTAGACAACATAAACTACTTTTCCCCTATTACCGACAATCGAAAAACTTCACTCAAGTACATGGAGCCCAACCAATAACCTTTCATGAGCATATTCACTGTGGTAAAATCAGACTGACTGGGACTTAGATGACCACCCGGCAACCACCGTTTTGGAAACAGGCGGAGCTACTTAAATTGCCTTCACAGCCAATACCCCTTCTCGGCAGGCAAGACAAGTCGCGCATCTCACTCAGCAATGATAGGGGAGAGTAATGACCGTCTGTACGTGCGCTATCATGGGTCAGTTTACTCTTTTTTAACGTAACGGCGGTTATTATGAAGGTGTGGATGAATGGTTCCCTGGCACAGGTCAGTGGAGCTGCCGAGACAGAAGATAGCCAATTAATCGATGAAATCTACTAAAGTAGTCCGTCATCAGGCCACGAGTGGCCTACCGGGACTATCCGACCGCCGTGTCATCCTCAGTGGAGGATGCGGATAGGAGGGGCGTGGGGTCAGCATGCCGCTCTCCCAGTCGTTATGATGGTATTCTTGACTGAAGCCTCTTCTAATCGGTCGAGTAGCTCAATTGGCATCACAAGGCTGAGTGCACCCTGAAAAATGGCAACAGTGCACGGAGGCCTAGATGGTCACGCCTCCAAGTGCCAACCACGCCCGACAGCGCTTAACTTCGGTGACCGCACGGGAACTGGTGTATCCACTGTAGCAAGGCCGTTGCCTATTAAATTCTCTACTAAAAATCATAAATACGATTAGAACAGTGTGTCTGCAGCAAGCAGCAGCAGCCAGTGGGCGATGACCCTGAGACCCAAAAGCATCATTACGGGTGCACCGACACAGGTGTTATTCGAGGGTGGTATGTCTACAGCCTTCTGGTACCTCTGTATTGCAGTGGACAATGCTGGCTGCACAGGAAGACAGGACGGTGGAGCGACAGTCGGCTCAGCTGTTGAACACAATCCCTGCAGGCTGGGAAGCTTTAATGCCACGACCAACATAGGCTGGGCGCGGGTGCACTGGCCGGCTTGTCAACATCGTGATGGGCTGAAAATGGGCATTTAAATGTAACAGCTCAGAGCTGATTACACAGAAATGGCTGGAGCAGAGTTGGTGACCTAGGTCCAACAGCTGTTATATGACAGTGGGTCGAACTGCAGAAGCTACTTGAAGGTTGGTCAGTGTCACAGGTCATGAATACATGGAAGTTTGAAAACATGGAAGCGGCTGCTGGCTGAAGTTGCTGAATAGACTGGGCGTTTTCCAGCATGACACGTTGCTACCATTAAATGGATTCAAACACAGTAATTTCAATGATTCAATATAAATCCATAAGAAAGAGTAGGTGTCACTAAATGCATGTAGCGCATATTGTCGTTCGCAAATACATATGGCCCAGAGCGTGTAATGCCACAATGAAGCATAGCCAAGACGCAGCAGTTGAATAAGTGAACGCTCGTGCCATCTGTTGGATAGTTGCGCAAACAAAAGCACAGGTGCTTCCACCTGGCGGCAGTCAAATGAAATAGCGCGAGTAAGACAGTATCTGAATAGTGCTGCGCTCGGACGATGAAATAAAGAAGCATTAAACTAAGATAATATTATTATGTATAGTAAAAATACTAATTTAATATTAGATTTTTTATATATATATATATATATATATATATATATATATATATATATATATATAATGACTGTAATTGAATATGATAATGTTATGGTATGTCGATTTTTAAATAGAGATCTTCGCATAGTGTAAATTAATGTTTAAATGTGAGGGAAATCCCTGAGAACGCAGACAGTGCAGATTGGCTCGGGAATTTGGCAGTAGAGAGAGATGTGTTCTGGATCTGTTCAGCTGCAGAACAGAGATTATGCGGTGCAAAAGTGACGGTTTAAGTAAAGTACGGTAACGTTGCTTATAGACAGTTAAAAGTGAGCTTACAACAAACATGAACTGGATTTATGGTGTGTCAGCAAGTCAAATGGACAATAAGGCTGGCAGGATGCAACATTTCGACGGAGACGGCTTGTGAGCGATATAGTTGCTGTTCCCGCTCAAAAAGCACATGGCACACCTTGTGGAAGTCTGTGTAATGTACGACGGTCTGCAGCGACCAGCAACAAGGTATGAAGTGACCAGTGTCTGCAGCTAATGTTGCAATGTGATCTTACTACCATATGAGGTCCATTGATGAGCTCACGCCAGCACAAGCAACGAACTAGTAGTTATCGTACGACAGTGTTTTTATGAACTGTGCATTTTATACCGCCGCCATAACAAGTACATTTATCCGCAGCGAACCAATTTATGTATTTATCAAGTCAAGTTCTCTACAGTGTAATGTCTGAGTGAAATAATAAGTTTGTGATTCAAAGTGCATTCAACGAGTGTCATCAATTATTTACAGAAAATAGTTCATTATTATCCCAAATCCATCACTGTGAGTGCAGCAATACCAGTAAAAAGGCTATATTACGTGAGTATCAGCGTAATAATGCAACAAGAGGATATAATCGGAGTTAACGCCGAAAATTTCCAACAAACGCCGGATTATACAACTGACAGAAGACGCCAGGTACTGTGCCACATTAATTACAGCTCAACTCGATGTGGTGGCTTTTCAGTACATTATCAACGTAAAAACTCATTCGGTTTCGTTAGAACAAAATGATTCTAAAGTAATGTTTTTAACATCTCTAGTAACCATCAGTTCTATAGTGTTCATTGATTATTCAATTAAAGAATTTATTGCCATCACAGTACTCATGGTACCTTCAGTACAATGCAAATTCAGTAACATTAAAATCATTACTGACAGTTGGTGTAGATCAATTTAACTTACAGCAAGTTCAAGTGTTTATCATATGTGTGTGTATATTGTGTTACGTAAATGTTGTTCGCCTGCTAGGCGTGATTAACGTACACCAGTTAGTGCATTCTGTTCAGTCACTTCAAAGAGGTTATTTTTGTTAATGAAAATCAGAATTCATTTAACATTCGATTTCTTGTACGCCAACACCAATATTTATTCAGTAATTCCGTGTAGTAGTCTGAACTACATAGCAAAGCTATTCACGATTATTACACGCGATAGCCGCTTTTCAGACGTCCGATGCCGCATGGTCTAAAAATATTGCAGTACATTCGGATAGTGGCATTGCAAGCGGTACTACAGCCAATGCTTCGTACCGAGTTTGGCGTGACGCTTAGAATGTTACATGTAAGGGAAATTAACCAGGATCAAAAACCTTGAAATGTTCGTGTGGCCGGTTGTAATGTCTCTTGCAGCGGTCTCTCCGCGATATTTTCGGAAATTTTATAAATTATATAACTCAGTACGTATCTCGAAATATCTCTTCTTATCTTACCGATTCCTAAACTTTAATATACGATGATTATCAATGCAAAGTAGTTTCAAGCCCTATTATTCCTTGGAGCGTCCATTTACTCCAAGGAATAGCTTCTCTGCTATCTGTTTTCTCTTATGAAAAGAAGGAAGGATCTTGCCGATTAGCCGTGAAAGGAGGAGGATGTATATGTAGGTATTGTTGAGCTAGTCGCCATCTTGATGAGATTCTGTATGAGAAGGAATTTAATACATGAACTAAACTACAGTAAGTGTGTTCGCGTATTATTTAACTGATTATTATTGACAGTGTCTGCCTACTACGCTGTGTTGCACGGGATCAGTGGGGAACGTCTGATTCAGACAGGATAGAACAGTATTGAACTGTGTGAATGTGATAAGCCTGCTTTGTGAATCAAAATTCCCTTAACATACGCATGTTTTTACTATCCTGATCAGTGAAGCTAAATCAGGCCGGTGTGAGAGAGGTTTTTAAATTTTTTGAATACCACAAAAAAAAATATTAAATTTGGCTTCACTGTGACAGGATAACATTTTTGAGCATTACTTAAACATTGTGTGAATTTTATGTTGCATGTGCACGAGAGAAAAGAAGACGAGGCCTGTTCCAGAAGTCACAATTTCGCCACAACCTACGAGAACGTCGTTCAGGCCAGACAATATACAATTAAATTTTTGTAGATAGAAATTTAGAATAACTATTTAAATGTCTATCGGTTGGAATCAGATTGATTGAGTGACTGTTGGGTTGAACTTTAGATAGGAAGTGTTTATTATACGTGAGTATTATGCAAAGTTTAGGTCAGTGACATTATTAACTCAGACAGTGACTTTATATATTTGTTGTTCTGTGTATTAATGGTTCTTACTAGGGCGGCTTATAAAATGGCAGTGCAACAGCAGGGCGAATCACAACAGCCCTCAGCTGTTTCTGAGGTTAGTGAAACATTAGACGCTAGCTTAACTGAAGTAGTGCCTAGCGGCAGCATTAATCAGGCCCCACAACAAAGCTTAAGTGTTTCGATGTCATCTGAGCAACACGAAATAAATCCATTGACTGTAATCATGCAGCAGTTAACACTGTTAGCCAAAAATGTAACAGACTTAACTAAAGCGCAAATAGAGCCTGAAAGGGAAATGAATGAACAATTAGCAGCCAATCAAGTGAAAGTGGAACAATTAGCAGCAAATCAAGTGAAAGTCCAGGAGCAATTACTAGCTAATCAAACAAAGTTGAATGAGCAATTAGAAGCTAATTATGCGGAATTAAATAATAAATTAGTAGAGAGTTTTCAGAAACTCGATGATAAATTAAATAAAACTGCGGAAGAATTGAAAATTCAGAATGAAAAGACAGAATTAAAATTAGCTGCTCAAATTGAGCAAGTCACTCAACAGTGTAATGAAAATGCGAAGAAGTTACGCCTAGAGCTAACCAAGTATGTTGCTACTAAGCTTGATACTACTAAAGAGCAGGTCGAGTCAATCCCACAGATAGTTCAAGCACAAGAACAGATGCAATGTTCTATGGCGGTAATTCCGGTATTCGTTAAAGTTCAAGATGAGTTAAGGCAACAAGTAAATGAGATGTCAGTAGATATGCAAGATTTGAGACAATCACAAAATAAGAGTCCGAAGGACATCCAAAATTTGGGTAAATCCATAAATAACATAAAGGAGAGACAAGACGAGGTTGATCATAAGGTTAAACATTCTCGCGGGAAAATTCTCGCAGTTAAGTTTGGAAAGGCAAAGCATTTCTTCAGACAATATTGAACAAACGGTCAGAACAGCTATACAATTTATGACCGAGAGTTCTGAAGAAAATTTATTTAATAAAGATTTGCGAGAAGCCAGAGAACAACTAGGCGAAGATTTCTTCAGACAATATTGAACAAACGGTCAGAGCAGCTATACAATCTATGACCGAGAGTTCTGAAGAAAATTTATTTAATAAAGGTTTGCGAGAAGCCAGAGAACAACTAGGCGAAGAACTTAAACAATGGAAAGAAAACAAAGAAAACATTGAGAGATCTTTAAACCTGTCTCGAGATTTGCGCTCCACGCAAGGAAATCAACCCATAGCAAGATCTGTTAATGGAGCTACATTATTTAACCGATCAAGTACAGAAAGGGACATTAATGCACACGTTCGTTTTTGCAATCAACATCAATCACAACACTATGAGGGTAGTCATAATGACTGTAATTGTAAAAGCAATACTGACGAGAAAATGCTGAAACAACGTCAATTCCAGAACTACAACCCAGACAAGAAAAGTATTCATCCCGTAGTGTTTATAAGAAGTTTTAGGGGAGTATTGGCAAAAAATTGGAGTGAGTGCAAAACGTTAGTTTCGTGACCGGTTATATTCAGCGGTCAGGAGCTATATGGGCATCTGATATGATATCAACTTGGGACACATATGAAGATTTTGAACGAGCATTTTTATCCAAATACTGGTCCGAAGGAGTACAAGAACGTTTAAGGCAGGAGGTATTATACCTGGAACTTTTTCCTTTTCACGTGGGTCTTTAAAGAAATACTTTGAGAAATATATAAACAAATAGCGGCATTGGGATAAGCTTATGCCTCTACAAGACGTGATTGGCATATTAAAATCTCGACTTCCGGCCAGCATCAGAAATAGAATGCTGTATATTAATGAGCATGACCTTGACTCTTTCATGACTACGGTTGACACTATAGATATGATCAAGGAAGATGAACATTGGCCAAGACAACCGGTTATGCAGAGGAGAGCGATTGAGGCACCAATCGCAAACCGGAACGGAAACGGATTTAATAATTATTATACTAGGAATAGTCAGAGATTCGATGGAAACAATTGCAACGGAAATGGAAATTTCAATAACAGTGCTGCGAGGGGCAGATTCAGAGACAATCGAACAGGTCGCAGATACAACCCAATGTTTGGAAATGCAAGAGATTATCAGAACCAGCAGTTTTCAAACAATAATAATGCTTACAGAAATTCTGACCCTCGATTTGAAGCAAATAACACAACCAGTCCTCAACAACAACCAATCATAACAGAAGTAGTAGATGATTCAAGAGGAAATAGTAATCGACATTTAAACTGAAGAGGGTCGCTTTATGCTCCGTAAAGTCGGCCGGGGAATACAAATGGGGCAAACCTGTTTTAAACGAAATTAATTCCGAGGCAATGTTGAGATATAATGAGGGCGAATTAATGACAGATGAATTGATGAGAGACTTAGAGGCTTGTGCAGTCGAAGATAAAAGGG
Source organism: Schistocerca serialis cubense (assembly GCF_023864345.2). Taxonomy (NCBI): domain Eukaryota; kingdom Metazoa; phylum Arthropoda; class Insecta; order Orthoptera; family Acrididae; genus Schistocerca; species Schistocerca serialis. Next base: position 823,675,083 of record NC_064639.1, on the reverse strand, counting down.
TTCCTGTGTCTGAGATCATCACAGAAGTGGGAGGAATTTTAACCAATGTTGTATTGGACCAGGTTTCATCTACAGACGTAGTACCCGGAACTTTGTTTCGCAGAATCAGTAAAATTAAGAAAATCCCTGTTCTACCAGTACAAAATTGCCGAGTTATAGGTGCAGTGGGAGCAAAATCCCGGAACGTCAAGATACAAACGCTTATAGAGATAAAATTGGGAAATGTAGCTAAACAATGCACATTCCTTGTAGTGGAAAAGTTGTTAGTAGATTGTATTCTTGGCATTGGAACTTTGCAAGCCTGCAATTGGAAGTTGGACTTGGTAGAAGGAAAGGTGCATTTTAAAACCGAGTATCAATTTGTTACACTGATCTTACTGAGAAAGGAGGCAGTGTATGAGCGATATTTCCGTGGTGCTGCTGTGCAGTTGATTTGAGCTGAAAATAGTAATATGTACCGACTACCGATCAAGTCAATTCAAGTAGGGGATTTCAGACAAACAGTCGAACAGAAAATTGCTGAGTCAGATTGCCTAACGGTTAGTCAGAGGGAACAATTATTCAATATATTAACAGAATATGAGTCAGTTTTCGATGAAAAGCCTGAAATTATTAGAGGATATGTTTGTACATTACAGATTAAGCCCCATAAGACATTTTGCCGCACACACTATACCATTCCCTGGCGATTAAAACAACCAGTTCAGGAAGAGATACAAAAAATGTTAAACTGGAATCTTATTGAACCGTCGAACAGCCCATATTGTTCTCCGTTGCTTGTTGTACCAAAGCCAGGAGGAGAAGTTCGATTGGTATTAGATGCAAGGGAAATTAACAAAATTATAGTACCTGTGCGCACACATCCGGAGAACATTGATGAGTTAATACAGAAATTTCAAGATGTATCCTATTTAACCAGTATTAATTTGAGAAGTTCGTTCTGGCAAGTCCAATTAGACAAGGACTCAAGAAAATATACTGCTTTATACATGGAGGGAGAAGCTATCAGTTCAAGGTCGTTCCGTTTGGTCTCAATATCAGCTCTGGAGTTTTTATTTCTGCGTTGGACTATGCCCTAGGACCAGAACTACGTAGTCGAATAACAATTTTTGTGGACGATCTATTAATTGCCTCTAAAAGTTGGGAGGAACATGTACAACTTATTATGAGGATTTCTACTGTGTTCAAACAAACTGGTATATCTGCAAATCTAAAAAAATCCCAATTTTCTCTACAGAGAATTAAATTCTTAGGACATATGATTAATGCAAAATGCATTCTTCCAACAGAAGCCAAGATTAATGCGTAAAAAATTTTCCAACTCCAAGAAACAGAAGACAACTGAAAGGCTTTATAGGCTTGGCTTCATTTTTTCGTTTATTTATTAAAACTCAAGCAACGAACTCTGAAGCACTAAACCGGCTCCTGAGGAAAGATGTACCATGGCAATGGTCTAATGATTGTGAAAAGGCTTTTTGTGAAATTAAGGATCAACTGATAAATGCTCCGTTATTATGCCACCCTGATATGAATGTCGAATTCTGTTTAGCCACTGGTTCATCAGATGTGGGATTAGGATCTTGTTTATTTCAAATTAGGTACATCGATGGTGTAAAAAACCTTTTGTCCAATTGCATTTGCTAGCAGAGTTTTATCCACCTGTGAAAGAGCATATACCACTACGGAATTGGAAGCTTTAGCAGTTATGTGGTCTTTGAAAAGGTTTAATTATTATGTATATGGCTCAAGGATAACCGTTCATTGTGACCACCAATCACTAGCCTTTTTACAAACTTGTAAGTTCCTACATCCTCGCTTGTCAAGTTGGACGCTGGCACTGCAAGAATATCAGTTTCAAATTATTCATGTAGCCGGAAAAGAAAATATTATAGCTGAAGCGTTGTCAAGATCTGCAGAAGGAACAACACCTGAAATGGATGTAAATAATAAGGCAGAATTTCCAGTGCTTCTTCTTCAAGAAAATAATTACAAGTTATATTATATTCATTTATGTAAGACAATGGCTCAGCTTCAGAAGAAGGATCGGCGATGGAATGCTATAATACGACAATTCAATCAACAAAATCCTACGGTCAATTTGGAATACTACCGGCTTGTGAATAATGTTTTATTTTTTAAATCTGGGAAGACTGAGAATCCAAAGTGGTGCGTCTGCATACCCGAAGAATATGAAGAACGATTAATTTGGTTTACACATTTGACCTGGGGTCATGTTGGTGTTGTAAAGTGTGCTAATAAGATTAGATATTATTGTTACTTCCCAAATATAAGGAGAAAAGTGCACAAAGTCATACAGAAATGTGTTCTCTGTCAAAAGGCCAAGCCGGACAACAAGGGAAATAAAATTGCGCTTCACTCAATAATACCTGAAGCACCAAGATCACTTATATCGTGTGATATTTGTGGACCACTTCCTAGAGCCAGAGCTGGTGTTAAGTACATTATTGGATTCTGTGATGTGTTTACAAAATATGTTAAACTATATCCTATAAAATCAGCAACTGCAAGAGCTGCCGCAGTAAAGTTTGTAAATTACTACATTCCTCATGCAGGGATTCCAAAATTTATAATCTCTGACAATGCGAAGATATTTACTGGATATTTATGGAGAAAATTAGTATCACAACTAGGAATAAATCAGATAATTACATCTTGCTACCATCCACAAGGGAATTTAATTGAACGGGTTTTTCGAGAACTAAACAGATTCATGAGAACGTACTGTCATGATAAACAAACTACTTGGATAAACTATTTGACCAAGTTTGAGCAGATTTATAATAATTTACCACACAGTTCTACAAACTTTACCCCGGATGAACTGATGTTCAGAGATAACGAAAGAAACTTTTGGGTGGAGAACTTGCCTAAACTCAAGGACATCAAAATGTCATGGGAAGATAAAATTCGCAATGCTCTCATTAATATTGCGGAGAAAGCAAGACAGCGAAAGGAAATCCACAATAGAAACATCAAACGGATTCAGACTTTCAATATCGGACAGAAAATTCTTTTAAGAAGACACATCAAGTCATCAAGGTTGAAGAAGACCATCAGAAAATGGAATCTAATTTATACAGGTCCATATATAATAGTTAATATACCGAATCCTGGTGCGTATTTATTAGCATATCCGGATTCTGCAAGAATAAAAGGATTATTTCCCCATGTAGACCTAAAGAGGTACTTTTAAGGAAAGTGTTTCAAATTAAATGAAAAGTCTGTATGAAGTATTTGGGTGTCGAAAAAAAAAATGAAGTGCGAAGGACAGTATGCCTCAGCTACTGTGATAGGTTAAATGACAGCATGACAAGCATCTGTGATAGTTTAATGAACAGTAAGCGATTGCTTCTGTGATAGTATAGGAATATTTAGAAAAGTAAGTGGAACTGTAGCTATTGCTGCTATGAAGACTTACGGATTATCTGTCTACACAATGATCACCAAAGAAGCTTGTGCGTGTGAAATAATATACATTCAGGGAGTGTTAATATCCAGTGATAATAAGTTTACTGAAACTATATGATCGAATACGGCGCTTGCGTGTGAAGTTAGTGTTTGTAAATTGACAGTTCACAGGAGAACAAATGAACCGCGTTAGGAAATTAGAATCGATTGCAACTGTCCACAGACATAAAGACTCGCAGTTTTTTTTTTTTTTTTTTTTTTTTTTTTTTTTTTTTTTTTTTTTTTTGAGTGAGCTAAATTATATTAAAGAGAATTTAATTAACTAGCTTAGTGTGTGTTTAAAAAATTAGAGTTAATAAGAAAGTTCTTCATTGAATTTATAATAATGTGTCATTTTCCAGTTGGAGTTGTTTATTGTTATATTGCATTCATATATGTTCATGAGAAAATGCGGCAATCGGAGTATAAAAGAGAAAAATTTGATCGTCAATCACTACTAACAAAGATTAATTTCAGCTGGGGAGGTCATGCAGCAAGACTTAATTAAACGTTCTTTTTCAGCAAAATTTCATTTTAATCGTGTATGAGTAAGATATAATTTTTTTGGAAATTGTCTCAAATAATAAAGTTTTTAATATTCTGACATGCTATCCACATTCGTACTTGAAACCAAATTAGGAAAGATTCAGATCTACTTCCACCTGGAAAAGCCAACGAATATATATATATATATAATTAAAACCAGGATTAGAATCTTTCGGCTTACTCAAGAAGATGGATGAAATTATCCACGTTTTCAAAATTGTTTTCGGATCTGGAGTTGTGATATTGTGCAACTACAGTATAGATTAAGACACCTAGGTGTGGAAAGTATAAGACGAATGAAGATTGGATGGATCAGGTCCATATTTGAGTTCAAAATGAATCTAGAAAAATTCGACTAACCCTTCTCTTCCAGGAATCTTTAATAGTTGACCATTCCTTAGACGAATTTCGATTGTTTCATGCCAGAATCCTGAGTACCTGTTCGTGAGGTTCTTTCTGGTCTCTCAAATCCGTTACGTCTCCTGTCTGGTACGCCAATGCGACGCCTGTCCTCCATGCCGTGTCCCATGTTCCTGTTCGATCAGTTTCACCGCAGTTCAGCAAGACATCGATGAAGAAAATTTATCAGAAGATTGTAAAAATTTGCATGTGTAAAGATTTTTTTTTTTTTTTTTTTTGCTATGAGGCAGATTTTATCTTCCCTATGAATTCTCGAATATCTCTCAAATTTCTAAATTATTCTTTCTTTCCTACCATCTATGATACCTAGTTGGGGTCTAAGCCTCCAGGTTTTCCGGGGTTTCCCTGTGAAGACCAGTTCCTGAATAGGTAGACCTGATTAACAACTATATAAGTCCATCTTCCCTGGTTGTGTACGTGGGATCCGGGTATGCCCCACTACACGTGAATGCAACAACTAGGTATCTAGGTAACGAAGATCGGTGTTACCTACACCATATCTCTTTCAGTTCTTGTAATCAAAAAATCTAACTAACTTCGTAAAATTTATAGGAACATATGTTCCACAAATTCTAATGAGTTAGCTAAGCCAATAGTTAGCTCGCAAAGTGGATACATATCAACTTTGCTCGCTGCGACGGGCGATGCAATGTCTCTTGCAGCGGTCTCTCCGCGATATTTTCAGAAATTTTGTAAATTATATAACTCAGTACGTATCTCGAAATATCTCTTCTTATCTTACCGATTCCTAAACTTTAATATACGATGATTATCAATGCAAAGTAGTTTCAAGCCCTATTATTCCTTGGAGCGTCCATTTACTCCATGGAATAGCTTCTCTGCTATCTGTTTTCTCTTATGAAAAGAAGGAAGGATCTTGCCGATTAGCCGTGAAAGGAGGAGGATGTATGTATTGTTGAGCTAGTCGCCATCTTGATGAGATTCTGTATGAGAAGGAATTTAATACATGAACTAAACTAAAGTAAGTGTGTTCGCGTATTATTTAACTGATTATTATTGACAGTGTCTGCCTACTACGCTGTGTTGCACGGGATCAGTGGGGAACGTCTGATTTACACTGGACGAACCTGCCGTTTTGTATGCTCAAGATATCCAGTTACTTCAAATAAAGAGGCTAACACGGTCTTACCAGCAGATCTCCGGCCTTCCCCATGTGATCACCGAAAGTTAATAATTATTACAAATGTTTTCAGGAGATCGACTGACAATTTTCGTCGCACCGAGACTTCGAAATTGCTTCACTGCCTTATGGAATTTAAGTTAAGCTCAATTTAATCAGGATAGAACAGTACTGAACTTTGTGAATGTGATAAGCCTGCTTTGAGAATGAAAATTCCCTTAACATACGCATGTTTTTACTATCCTGATCAGGCCGGTGTGAGAGAGGTTTTTAAATTTTTTGAATACCACAAAAAAAATTAAACGGTGTCCTACTGGTGTAGGTCGCACAGCGACGTCATTGTTAATAGAGGAATGACGGAAACATTCTTTGCAGAGCTTACGTGAAAATCCTGCAAGATATAAACAAAATGAACGGTCGAAGTATCTCAGGGACGCATGGCGGAAGACACAATGAAAAGTGTTCGGTCATTAAACTTCACAGAAAATATACCGTCGACGCCTATGTTCCAGACGCGATCCTCTGAAGACATATCACACAAATTAAAAATCATATAAAACTTACATGGTTTTTGTTTGAAACAAAAGGCGGACTAATTTTAACTTCATAATATATTAAGAAAACCTAATTATCATTCACATAACGCCGGCCACTGTGGCCGAGCGGTTCTAGGCGCTTCAGTCCGGACCGCTCTGCTTCTACTGTCGCAGGTTCGAATCCTGCCACGGGCATGGCTGTGTGTGTTGTCCTTAGGTTAGTTCGATTTAAGTAGTTCTAAGTCTAGGGGACTGATGACATCAGATGTTAAGTTCCGTAGTGTTTAGAGTTATTTGAACCATTCATTTACTTAACAATCTTTATAACGAGCACAATAGAATGGCGTCCGTACTGTATGAGATCGAGGCAAAGAAAGAACAAACTCACAACAGACAACGAAACATCCGAAGTATAAAAATATCAGATGAATGAAATTAGTCCTGGGATTAGATATGAGGTTTTAGGAGTCGACTGACTCACGTAAAGGCATAAATTTAAAGTAAGAGCACAGGTGCAGCGTTCGCAGAGTTATTTCACAAACAGTAAATACATACAAAATAGCATGAAACAAAAGGTAATAATACAAGCAGTGGTCAATGTTCGGCACCCAGAGCTCTATCTAAGGTACTGAGCACGGGCTCTGTTCTATACCGTTACATTACTTTCCACCAAAGAAAAATCTAACCCTCCGGATTCCCGTAACATACGCACTGATTCTTTTACAAGCGTTTACGTTTCGTATCCTCCCACTTTACTCACAGTGACGCTTAGTCCTTTACACTGTTCACATCATCTTAGAAGCACTGAGCTGCTACGTTCGTGTCAGCGCTCTCCTGACTAACTTTTACTCCTGTTAAAAGCTACATCATTCCACATCATAGGAAGGGAATGGGAATCTGGAAGGAATTCGAACCCGCTTACAATTTGCGTGCTAAAGCTCATGTCCCACACATTCCCATATTACGTATATCACATGCCTCTAGTAACTCGAATAAAAGTCTCATGTTAAGTTATACCCTGCGTTCACATATGTAGTATCACACGCTCTCCGTTGCTAACATCAAATCCAGGCGCACCTTGATCTGTATAACTCTTACCGTTAATTTGCAAGCGAACCATCCTATTGCCTTATTTAACAAATTATGAAGGAGTCAATGGTGGCATTCCAATTGTCACGTTCTCAGTCGTGTTGACCGGCAAAACTCTATGACCCTAATGGGTAAGAACTGTTGCATATTTGTAACACACATTTCATCCTCAAAATACATCAGTAAACGCACAGAATAATACATCATCATGTTTAGTACGATACTTCATTAGGATCGTCAATGGCTAAACTCACAGTTACCTCTCATTCTGAGAAAACGTAAGTAGTCCAGTGGCCTCAATTCAGGGGCCCTCTGATACAACGTACTTACTTCCTGAGTCATAGTCGCCTTTCAGCTACCCTCGTCTGCCCTTAAAACACCTTTGAAATTCTTCATAAAACTATCCCTAGTGCATGCGATCAGAAGTATCCGGACACCCCCAAAAACGTTTTTCACATTAGGTGTATTGTGCTGCCACCTACTGCCAGGTACTCCATATCAGCGACCTCAGTCGTCATTAGGCACCGTGAGAGGGCAGAATGGGGCGCTCCGCGGAACTCACTCAGGTGATTGGGTGTCACTTGTGACATTCGTCTGTACGCTAGATTTCCACACTCCTAAACATCCCTAGGTCCAATGTTTCCGATGTGATAGTGAAGTGGAAAGGTGGAGGGACACGTACAACACAACAGCGTACAGGCCGACCTCGTCTGTTGACTGACAGAGACCGCCGACCTTTGAACAGGGTCGTAATGTGTAATAGGCAGACATCTATCCAGACCATCACAGAGGTATCCAAAACTGCATCAGGAACCACTGCAAGTACTATGAAAGATAGGCAGGAGGTGAGAAAACTTGGATTTCATGGTCGAGCGGCTGCTTATAAGCCACACATCACGCCGGCAAAGGCCAAACGACGCCTCGCTTGGAGTAAGAAGAGTAAACATTGGACGATTGAAAAGTAGAAAAACGTTCTGTGGAGTGACGAATCACGGTACACAATGTGGCGATCCGAAGGCAGGGTGTGGGTATGGCGAATGACCGGTGAACATCTGCCAGCGTGTGTAGTGCCAACAGTAAAATTCCGAGCGGGGATGCTATGGTGTAGTCGTGTGTTTCATGGAGGGCGCTTGCACCCCTTGTTGTTTTGCGTGACACTATCAAAGCACAGGCCTACATTGATGTTATAAGCATGTTCTTGCTCCCCACCGTTGAAGAGCAATTCGGGGATAGCGATTGCATCTTTCAACACGGTCGAGCACCTGTTCATAATGCACGTCCTATGGCGGAGTGGTTACACGACAGTTACATCCCTGTAATGGAGTGGCCTGCACAGAGTCCTGACCTGAATCCTATAGAGCACCTTTGGGACATTTTGGAAAGCTGTCTTCGTGCCAGGCCTCACCGCCCGACATCGATACCTCTCCCCAGTGCAGCACTCCGCAAAGAATGGGCTGCCATTTCCCAAGAAATAGGTACACTTTTCTTCACAAGTAAGAGAGATACTTCGATGAATTTTGCACATTATACAAACCATACTTACAGGTGTATAAAACTAGTATTTTCCAAATATATTAGAAACAGTGGTAAAAATTGAGATATTTAACTACACAATTTGAGGTTTTTCTAAGCATGAAGTTTAAAACGTAACAGCTCAGCCATTTTTCATAAATTAAATAAATTCTAGAGTTTCATACACCCGTAAGTATGGTTTGTGTGCTGTGCTAAATTCATCGAACCATCTCTCTTACTTATGAAGAAAAGTGTGCCTATAAAAACAAATGCAGCCAATAGTAAGTGAAAAAAATGACGAAATTTCACATGTAAAAAATATGTATTTTGTTATGTTTTTGAACTACCACTGCTATAAGTGTGAATCCTCACTCCTTCCTGGTCATTCTAACGAAGATTTATGAATTTATTTGTAATAGACTAGACAGTGGAAATGAAAATATCGTGTGGTGCCTCTCCTGCTCCAAGACAGTCCATTCGACGTCGTACCTCATTTAAAGACGTACCTGCAAGATGTACATGTGTGAATTCCACACATAATTCTAATTAACTTTTTGTGCAATGAAAAATTTTTGCCTAAGAGAGAAGTTAACCCATATTATTACCCCTTAAGACATTAATGAATTAAAATATACAAAATACATTTGCTTACTGGCTTCTGTATCACTATAGTTGGCATTTACTCTTAACACAAAATTAACTGAACCTAAATTTTTTAACAAATTGCCATACGTGCTTCGCAGGTTAAGTTTTCATTAATATGCACTCCGAAGAACTCAATTTTCTACCATATTCATTGTTTATTGTCAGTATACTACGGTAAGATGTGAGGGATATATTTGACAGTACAAAACAGAATCAGTTGTGTTTTTTCAAAGTTTAAAGCTCTGCCATTTGTGTAAAACCATTAACTAACTTTCGCAAAAGCATCGTTTATTATTTTCTATGCTCATGCTTCTTTGTTCAGCTTCACAACACTGCTTTCATCAGCTGTAAACAGGCCTCATTCTACCTCATGATTCAAATGAAATGACAGGTCATTAACACACAGCAAGAGCACTATGGGGCCAAAGATCGAAACCTGTGGGACGCACACTGCAGTTTCTCTCCACGCAGATGACGTGGCTCTCTCTTTGTATTACTCAAAAGCCAAGGACAACTTTCTGTTTCTTAAATAAGAACTACACTAGGCAGTTCTGAACTATGTACGTCTCTAACGGTATATTGTAATGAACACAATCAAATGTCTTTGATAATTCACATATGACCTAGCTGGCGACGTTTTTGTAACTGAAGGATTTATTATATCCTCAGTAAATGTATAAACAGCTGACTCAGTATAATGGCACTTTTGAAATCCAAACTGTGATTGATTATATCCCATTACTATGGAGGTGGGTGATAACCTTAGAGTATGTTACATTACTTTCTAAAAAAATTTAGAAAAGATGTAGAGAGTGACACTGGGTGGTAGTTAAAGACGTGTATGGTGTTAGTAGTTAATGACGTGTGTGGAGTTGCCCTTTTTATAGAGAAGCCTAACAATGGCGTATTATAATCTTGTTGGGAAAACACTCTGAGTTGACCATGCATTACACAAGTGAAAGCATTTCGTATTATAGGGCCACAACTTTTTAATGTCTTTTTCGAGATATTAGCCATCCAATATAAATTTATAGATTTCGAAATCATGAAGATCTTTCTTATTTAAGATGGGGAAATGAGGTTATTTGTAATTCCCTAAATGTCCTCTGTATTGTTTCTTCAGTGTGGTGTTTTACTTTCTCTTCTCAGCTACTTGCTCCAATTTTCTCAGTCATTTTTAAAAATAAATCATTAAAAATATATGCTGTACATCTGTACATGATCTTTTTTTATAATGGTCCTAGCGTCTACAGCAGAAATCATGTCATGTTCTAAGACTTCTTTACCTGTCTCTCTTTTTCACACAAAATGTGCACACTCCTGGATTTTCTACAAGTATTCTTAATATCTTACAGCATTATTTATAACAAGAAGGTATTTCTGGTTCATTACTTGTCCTGGATATTTTGTACAAGTGCTTTTTTCCTTGTGAAGCGTCTCTGATACCAGTAGTGATGAAAGATTTCCTTAACGACTTGACATTGTTACCTTTAATTATATTTTTAAGAAATTTGCTTTACAAATGGATACAAACTCAGTAAGAAACATGATGAATTTAGAGTTAGCATTAGTCTCACTGTAAATTTCAACCAAAGTCACATTTTTAAGCTTTCTTTAAAATCTTGAATAGTTTTTCCATTAATGAGTCTCTCTGTTTTCTTAGAGTGTTTCCAAATTATACATGGAACTGTAATATGAAGTGACTAACTGTGCTTCATGATCTGACAATCCATTTACCAGCAGAATGGCATATGTCTCTTCAATTTCTGCTTGTTGATAAAACACATCATTTGTAAGAGTAAAACTACCTTGAGCAATTTTGGTAGGGAAATTTATGACTGATACCAAATCACAAGTAGCTAAAAGTACCCATAGGTAGTTCTTCCTGTCAGATTCCTTTAAGAAATTTGCATTAAAATCACCACAGGTTAACAATCCCTTCCTTCTGGCTGACACACGGAACAATAACTCATCTTAATTTCTTTCGAACTACTAAGATCAAAGATACAATCAGAGACATAACATGTGCATATCGATACTACATGCCTAATCCTAATACATAGTTCACTGATGTAAGAAACATTGGTAGTTAGATGTTCCATTTGCAAAGTATATTATACATAAAATTAGTTGTATTGTTGGGGCTGTATGAACTTAATGACATAATGTGAACTGTATTTACAATTAGTGAAAAGCACGCACTCTAGATACAGACCTCTTTAGCATCATCAAAACTGGAGAATTACCTATTCAGTGCATGTCAGTATTTTGAACTATCAGTTCACATTAATCCAGCCAATGAGGTGAAGAGAAGTAAGGAAGGTGTGGATATTATCATAATTGTATACCAAAATTGCAATACACATAACATTGGTTCCAAAGTCAAATCAGAATGTTCCTAGTAACAAGAACATCAGCTGTGTCTTATAAGCACTGAGGCAAATAGAATACACATACAAACGGTCACATGCATTACCAAAGAAGAACAATTAAAAGATTTACATAAGTAACTGGGGGTACTTTGACAAGCACAGCAGTGTTACAAACCCTGAATGACACTGATTCAACTTGGGAGGAGGAATTAAGACACACAAAATTAGTGAACATTGTCTTTGATGTATTCTCGAATTATGGTACATGTAACAATGTGTATAATGTTATTGGTAAATAAGCCAAATGATATGAATGTCAATTGGGTATTACACAAAGTATATAAAATATACATATAAACTTCATCCACAACATCAGTTTTTTACAATTTCATGAATTGCATGCATCTTCAACCATCATACAGCGCACAGTGGTGATACATTCGTAAAACATGGAAGCGCTCCAATCTAGCTGAATAAAGAAATAAGGAACAGAAAAAGAGAGACCGTTATCACAAGCGAAGCAGAAGACTTGTGCTTTCTCATCTCACTGCATATAAACAGGTATTACCTATAACGTAGCTAAACTATAATTAATAATAAATTATAACGCTCCAACTCTTGCCTACCTTGCGAATAAAATAAACCGCAAATGATTGTAGCGATATCTGAAACACGCCAAAGATCTTAGAGATGTGGTTATTTGCATACGTAAATTTTTAGTCACAGCTGCATAGCACATCTAACGTGACGGAACATAATAAAAATAAAAATAAGGCAAGGGATCTTGATGTATCACATAGAAATCGGGAGTATCATTCATATTCTATCGTACAGTGTATAAAATCACAAACCACATAAGTAGAGCATATAAATAAGTCATAGTTTTTATACTGTACTGACATTTGTCACTGTTAAAGTAAATTAACATGACCAAAAAAAAAAAAAAGAACCGAGACATAGTCGAGCAGTATTAAATGAAAGTTTGAGAGACAAGAGTAAACCGGGCATTACTGTCGTCAACAGCATGTACCGCAGATGAACAGAACAATTCTGTTTCCGAACGAAGAACGTAGCTCATAACATCAACACTTGCGATTTTTTGCAACTATTTTCATTGCAGTACACATACAAAGGTGAAAAGTTGCAAGAAATCAAACGAAATACAACCAGTCCGTAAGGAGCCACCAGATACCATGGCTCCTTTACACCAAAATATTCAGAAAATATTACTGAATAATCTCCGAAATTCTGTATATGCAACATTTTTTATGTCTAACGTACCTCTTTAGACCATGGAATTTGCATCTAGTAGAAGAAACTGTAAGACATACGAATTCATGTACCAGTAGTGACCGGATGAGCGCTAAACTGTATTTCACTTTCTCACATATTCTCATCAAGCAGACAAAGCGTACGGTTGATGGGGTTTTCTGCGCATTAAGCGTCAGCCGAATAAGCAGCGTTGCAGTCGAGACAGATCTTATATAACTCGTCGTAAGACATTCTATTGCTGTTGACAAAAGCATGAAGCAAAAAGAAGTGAAGCATCCAGAAGGGGAGGAAGAAACTCGAAACTTCACGAGGCGGCAGGGTATGTGATGTTATTTTAGCGATTAAAAAGTCGACTCAAATTTACAACGAACTTGGCAGTATGAGTCCACTTATCAGTAAGATGTTTCACCCGTTTTGGCCACGATCCATGAACAGATTCCGTAAGGAATTGTGTCACAAGGCCGTTACATCCTCTCCTGAAGCATGCTGGCACTCAACTGGAACAGGTCCTTCATATCCTGAATACCGGCACTGGGACGCAGTTTACGACAGAGCCGGTCCCAAACATGTTCTATTGGGAACAAATGTGGGAATCTTGCTGTCCACAGGAGTACCTCAAGATCTCGCACACTGTTTATACAGACACGTGTTATGTGCAGACGAGCATTGTCCTGTTCAAGAATGGCACCCAGATACAGTCGCATTAAAGGTAAAATAGGAGGATACAGGATGTCCGAGGGGTCCTGTTGTGCTGTCAGAGTTGACTCAACCACTACCAGTCGTTACCTTCAGTCATACCCGATAGCTACCCATGCCGCGAAACCAGGAGCAGCACCTCTCTGTTTCTCCAAAACAATGGCAGAGTGGGACTCTCCCCAAATCGCCACCGTTCTCGCCAACTATGGTCGTGCAGGATAGTGCCAAATCACGAATCATCGCTAAACGCAGTGCGATGCAGTTCACCAGAAGGCCAACCTTCCCGTCACGGCAACACTCCAAACTTAGCCATTTATCTTGTGGTCTTCAGGGCTGCCTATGCATAGAACGATAATACCCTCGTCCAGCGCCGGCCGAAGTGGCCGTGCGGTTAAAGGCGCTGCAGTCTGGAACCGCAAGACCGCTACGGTCACAGGTTCGAATCCTGCCTCGGGCATGGATGTTTGTGATGTCCTTAGGTTAGTTAGGTTTAACTAGTTCTAAGTTCTAGGGGACTAATGACCTCAGCAGTTGAGTCCCATAGCGCTCAGAGCCATTTGAACCATTTTGAACCCTCGTCCAGCTGTTGCTAGTCTTCGATTAGTAGTGCAGGGTGACACAGAATGCCCATCATTTGATCTCTGACGGCAGACACAAATGTGAGGGGGCTACGTGTGCTCTCACGTTCCCACGCAGTCCACACATGGTCACTGCCACAAACAAATGCCTCACAAATCTGGATATTGCACGCATCGATCTACAGGCCAAACGGAGACCAACTATGAGGCGTCTTTCAATCGTTGTCAGGTGCTGCTGAAGTTGTCTCACACGAGTACGCAGCATCTCCGTGTCCTTCACAGTGAACACTCAACATCTAACGCTGTTCATGCCCCGTGTATTCCCTACCACACCGGTAACAACAATCAACACGTTTTACAGTAACGCAGTCTGGTGGGCGTTCTGTCACTAAGACCTGCAGGTTCAGTCATTTACATACCCGGCACAGGTGTGTACGTGGATTGATATCTAATCATGTCCTCTTCGTGCCTCACCTTTTTTGTATGTTTATGACGGTACAAGCAATTTCCTTCAAACAATGGATCTTTTCCACAAATTACGAAGTTGTAAAGTATGTTATTGTCCAACTATTACAATAGATTCAGAGTGACAGATTTTGTAGACAGTCTGTGTCGCTTTGAAGACCCTATGAGAGAAAAAAATACGTGTAGGTGAATTTGTAGGAATCAATCTGGTACTGCGATAACCGAATATCCCTGTACACAGCATAAACTTTACCTGTCTAAAAGTATTACTACTAGACTAAGTTTTTTGCGGCGCGATGTGGTGACTGCAGCGTGGTGAGCTGCAGGTCGCCAGTTCAGACCTGACCCCCATTAATCATTTGTTATTTAGTTGCAGTCTTGAAATATTTTATGTTTGCAAAATTTTAATTTTCTGAAATATTTGGTGTCTGTATAAATAGCAGCTTTCTGGAATATTCCACGTTTGTATAAAAAGCTACACTCTATCCAGGAAATCAGTACTGTTTTGGCTGGGGCTGCTGTCCGTAATAAACGTTTTTACCATTGCTAAGTGTTGTGTTTCATTGACAACCTTCCTTTCAGGTTTTGATTTAAGTATGGTTACGACATGAAGTTGTTTGGTGAGGCGCTAGGTACTCCAAAAACATCTGCATCGCCGTGGTTACCATTAGGTAATGTAAATCCGTCGCCTGCACGGACAGCAACTTGAATACAGGCAGTACATCCTTCCTAAGATCCCTGTGTGCAGGAAACAGATTGGCGAAAATCAGTAGCAAGTCTGCTTAATGCAAAAACAACTGAACAACATTGGGAAACAGCAAAATCGAATATACATGCAGAATGTCTTGGCCCTGTGTTGCAACGTGTGTCCGAATATAACAGAAGCTGACAGAATCTCATACTTGATGTAAAGAACTGCAGAAGACATGCACCAAGCTCTTCTGGACACAACACCCAAGTGGTATGCACGGTTCGAAGAAATACAACAGAAAAGAATAGGACGACCGAAGTATGACCGACTCCGAATGTGGGCTCAATAACAGTTGTGGAAGACAACCATGATCTCGCCTCTCTTATACTCCAAGTACCGAGAGAAGAGATACACCACTTTATAGTATGCGGAACTGTCGACCCAAGAAAGCAAGAGATGGCGGCCATGACTGACTTACACTATACTTTAGGAGGTAATAGAGAACGCTGAAGAATATAAATATCTTCAACATTTCGCGGCCCTGTCAGCAACTATGTAAATATTAATTTTTATTTTAATAATTAACAGCCTCAGTTGCAGCCTCAGTTCCAGTACAGCACTCATGGATGCCGCATCGCGGTCGCGAAGTGGGGCCTGGACAGTTCCAGGTAAGTTTTATAGTCTGACGATAATTTATGGATTTGGAGTTTTAGCCTGACGATGTCCACTATGGAAAGACGATAGTTACTGTTGTTCTGAGGAAGGTTGGGTTATCCCGCCTGAAACCTAGGTAAATTCTAGGCAAACGGTGCAACTGAGGGTGTTAATTATTAATATTAAAATTAAAACGCTGAAGAATAGTTTTATCGATCCTGACCACCAGTCTCCGCCACCAATCAACGCTATGGTATGAATGGACTCGGCTAGCTCAAACTTATTCCGCAGCCATCAAACGACAAAACTGGTACAGTCAACTCCTACACTAAGTACAGGGTGTTTCAAAAAGAATACCACAACTTTAAAAATGTGTATTTAATGAAAGAAACATAATATAACCTTCTGTTACACATGATTACAAAGAGTATTTAAAAAGGTTTTTTTCACTCCAAAACAAGTTCAGAGATGTTCAATATGGCCCCCTCCAGACACACGAGCAATATCAACCCGATACTCCAACTCGTTCCACACTCTCTGTAGCATATCAGGCGTAACAGTTTGGATAGCTGCTGTTATTTCTCGTTTCAAATCATCAATGGTGGCTGGGAGAGGTGGCCGAAACACCATATCCTTAACATACCCCCATAAGAAAAAATCGCAGGGGGTAAGATCAGGGCTTCTTGGAGGCCAGTGATGAAGTGCTCTGTCACGGGCTGCCTGGCGGCCGATCCATCGCCTCGGGTAGTTGACGTTCGAGCTGAGGGAACAGCCAATTCTCTAACATCTCCAGATACTGTAGTCCAGTTACAGTAGCACCTTCGAAGAAAAAGGGACCAAAAACTTTGTTGGCTGAAATGACACAGAAAACGTTCACCTTAGGCGAGTCACGTTCATACTGAGTTGTTTCCCGCGGATTCTCAGTGCCCCATATACAGACATTGTGACGGTTGACTTTCCAGTTAGTGTGGAAAGTTGCTTCATCACTAAACACAATCTTTGAAACGAAAGATTCATCTGTTTCCATTTGAGCAAGGATAAAATCACAGAAATCGATTCTTTTAATCTTATCAGCTTCAGACAGTGCTTGAACCAATTTCAGACGATAAGGTTTCATAACTAACGTTTTTCGTAGGACTCTCCATACAGTTGATTGTGGAATTTGCAGCTCTCTGCTAGCTCTGCGAGTCGATTTTCCTGGGCTGCGAACAAATGCTTGCTGGATGCGTGCTACATTTTCATCACTCGTTCTCAGCCGTCCAGAACTTTTCCCTTTGCACAAACACCCATTCTCTGTAAACTGTTTATACCAGCGTTTAATACACCACCTATCAGGAAGTTTAACACCATACTTCGTTCGAAATGCACGCTGAACAACTGTCGTCGATTCACTTCTGCCGTACTCAATAACACAAAAAGCTTTCTGTTGAGCGGTCGCCATCTTAGCATCAACTGACGCTGACGCCTAGTCAACAGCGCCTCAAGCGAACAAATGTACAACTAAATGAAACTTTATAGCTCCCTTAATTCGCCGACAGATAGTGCTTAGCTCTGCCTTTTGTCGTTGCAGAGTTTTAAATTCCTAAAGTTGTGGTATTCTTTTTGAATCACCCTGTATAATGTCCCATAGAAAAACAGAAATTTGGAACACAGAGAACACCATGCCACTGTGTCTCCATAATGGACGCTCTACAGCAGAACAAGAAGGCGAGGTTTAGACGAATACCACGCCACCAGATGTCATCCATCACAACTTTTCTGCTCATGCCAGTCAGCTACAGACGATTATGGTCGGCCTCTGTGACGAAAACCATCGCCGTACACTGGAGGAAGTCGCTCCACAGTATTCTGAAGCCATTCCCTTTCTTTGTCGTTTTAACAGACTGCAGTCATAATGCTACTTCGGATGAGACTTCTCTCATGCATCACAGCAGTTATGGACTATGGAAGATCAGCTATTCCAGCAGGCACATTTAACAAAGGTTGTCCTGTCAGTTGTTTGCTAATGAAGACATTCCTATCCCGCCTACATCAAAGAGGTGAGTCCCAATCATCAGTTTAATTGCTCAGTTAAACTTTGAATCATTTTTGGATTGCATAAGGCTTCTCAGGCTCCCAAAAGAATTGCACAAGAAAATGAACGATCATAAACATTTTAGATGGAGAAGGAGAACTTCCTGTCATTAACTGTCATGAGCAGCCACGAGTCATCCCTGTAGCTATGTGTGCAGGAAAGTCAAAATAGGACAGGAAGGGCAACTTAGTGTCAAAGAATCGTGCTCTGCTACTACTACAGACAACAACTGCGAGTAGAATCTAGCCTAACCGACATCAGTGAATGTTAGCCATTCTGCGTCGTTTTCACATGCTTTCAGATCCGAGAGACTGATCAAGAGAACAAGGTGAAATATTATACGAACAGAGGGGATTATCCATCAATTGGCGAGCACTCATACAAATTGCCACTGGCTAAACGACGAATAATCGGAAAGGAAATGGAGAAAATGCTGTAAGATATTATTGAGGCTTCAGAAAGTTCTTGGTCCTGTCCTGTCGTCCTTATTACGAAGGAGGACAGCACATAGGGTTTCTGCGTCAAGTACCTACGTCTGAAACTCACAAGGAAAGATGTCTATTCACTGCCAAGTAATGATGACACCATAGACTCTGTGAAAGGAGCAAAGTGTTTCTCAAATACGGACATGCAGTTGGGATACTGGAAAACTGAGGTTGATGAGTCTGACTGGGAAAAGACTGCTTTCGTAACTCTAGACTATCTCTATGATCTTAAAGTTATGCCGTTTGAAGCACGTGAAGCTCCAGCCCTCTTCGAACATGTGATGGACAATCTATTTCGAACCCTTAAGAGGACCATGTGTCTTTGCTATTTGGATGACACTGACGCTCCTTTGGAGATGTCTGAATAACAGCTGAGTCATCTGAAACACTACTGAAGTGTGTTCAGACCGAAATTCTGTCTCCGAAACAGTGCCTCTTCGTCTCACAAGAATTAAAAACATTTTGGACAGCTAGTGAATGGCGGTGCTGTACGTCCCAATCCAGTGAAAATAAGAGTTGTCGTAAATTTTCCGACTCTTCACTACAATTGTGAGGTGAGAAGTTTTCTGAGAATGTGCTCCTACTACCAGCGATTCAAAGGGCATATGTGCCAAGGCACATAACTTCCAAGAAGTACTGCAGGGGTCAACATATTTCCTTCGAATGGGTTACTAGAAAAAATCTTTCATTATCCTTAAGAAGGTGCTAAATTCTTAAATTCTTCTCCAATCCTAGCATTGTATGATGAGAATGCCGAGCCAGAACTTCATACTGATGCTAGCGGTTATGGGTCCACATCCACATCGACATGGCTACTCTGTATTTCACACGTAAGTGCGTGGCAGAGCGGTAATTTCTAGTACGAATTCAAGAAGGTGCTGAAAAGGTTCGAGCTTATTCTTTCAGAATACTGTTCAAGTCCGAGATGAGCTACACTACAACCGAGAAAGAGCGCCGTGGAGTTGTTTGGGCCATCAACAAGTTCTGGCTGCGTTTATTTGGGAACCATTCACCACTGTGATGGAACAACATTCTCCATGCTGGCTGACTAGTGTAAAGGAGTCATTGAGTCGACTGACGAGGTGGGTACTGAGGCTTCAGATATTAGATATCAAAGTGGTACACAGTAGTAGCAGCAAAGAGAAGGACGCCGTCTGCCTTTTAATGGATCCTTTGTGGAACGCGGCAACGCGAAGAAATTTGTCGTCGCTGCTTTAAATGACATTGCTGTGGAACAGAGCAAAGACCCAGCGTTGCTGAAAACCGTAGAAACCTTGTAGAAGAAGGAACCGACCAGCCGGCCGAAGTGGCCGTGCGGTTAAAGGCGCTGCAGTCTGGAACCGCAAGACCGCTACGGTCGCAGGTTCGAATCCTGCCTCGGGCATGGATGTTTGTGATGTCCTTAGGTTAGTTAGGTTTAAGTAGTTCTAAGTTCTAGGGGACTAATGACCTCAGCAGTTGAGTCCCATAGTGCTCAGAGCCATTTGAACCATTTGAAGGAACCGACCAAAGAAGAATTCCAGAAATTCCTGTTAATAAACAGGACAATAAGAGGAACTATGATCTAATGGAGAAGGAACTGTTGCTCGTCATCCTACCCCGTTTGCACCCAGCTATGCTGAAATATTTTCGCGGCTCACCAACATGTGGTCAGCTGGGATTCGTAAAGCTTTTGTACAGAATCAGTCACGTGTATCACTGCCAGGTCTCTACCGATTTGTTAGACACCATGTAAGCCACTGCAAGGAATGTCAACGACACAAGCACATATCGCATTTACCTCCAGGGCACCTGGCAGCAATACCGGCTACAGCAGTGCAATACCACAGAACTGAAATCGACGTCTTGAGAGATTCCTAAAGTCTACAAATGGGAAACGATGGACAACAGTCTGCACTGACCACCTCTCCCACTGTGCTGTCACTGAAGTAGTTCGTACGGCCTAGGGTTGAGGATCTGCAAAGTTCCTTGTAGAAGTCATCAGTCTGAAATACAGTTCTTTTCAAATGGCTCTGAGCACTATGAGACTTAACATCTGAGGTCATCAGTCCCCTAGAACTTAGAACTACTTAAACCTAAGGACACCACACACATCCATGCCCAAGGCAGGATTCGAACCTGCGATCGTAATGGTCTCGACGTTCCAGACTGAAGCGCCTAGAACCGCTCGGCCACACTGGCCGGCTGAAATACGGAGCACCCCTGATGATGATCTCTGATCATGGAAAAGTATTCAGAATAATATAATTAGGTGTTGGCTCGCACGCTCTTAGTGTGAACTGATGTTGAGTACAGAGAGGCACTCTGCTCGTCATAACATTTGCATACAAAACGAAGAAGCGAGGCACTTCACAGGTTTCACGCCGTTTCTTCTGCACTATAGCTGCGAAGCAGAAACGACGATAGATACACTGTTCCCATTTCAACAGGACAATTCTCTGCGAGGTTAGTGAAACACCTCATTACCAGAACCGAAAATCCAAGGCAGCTGGTTCGCATGTGGATTCTGTACGTTTTGGAGAAAGACAGAGAGGGTTGTAACGCCAGGCAGGGAGATACAGCCCAGGAGACTTGGTACGGATTTTTAGGCCTGTGCAGAAGGAGGAACTATCGGAAAGGTTACTAAAACGTTACTTTGGACCGTATCACACGTATGAAGTCAAGGAAGAAAAAATGAGACGAAAGAGCGGAGACGTCGTCCCTGTCCTCCGTACGAAGACCAGCTACAATCCAGAAGAGCAGATCAATGATACGTGGTTCAAGGAAAATGGAGACCTATTCGACAATCGCGAAACTTCGGCGGGAGGGGCCAACTTTGATGCTTATCATAGTAAAGAGGATGAAACAACACGACCATAATGCGAGGACCCACCAGCGCCGCCATACAGAGGGCCACTGACAAGACCCGGATCCAGGATACTCCAGCTGACTCCACTGAGAGCTTCTCAAACAGCGGGTCGCAGTTTCTCGAGAAGAGGAAGCAATACCCTGAGTTGTGGCGGTGGCGCGCTGTGGGTCGCCACCTCAACTCGGAGCACACCTGGAAGGATCTTGAAGTGTCTTTTGTTTGCGCTGCTGCTTATTTCATGAATCCACTTTCTCAGAAAAGATTCCAGACACGTTTTGAAGTAGTCGAATATTATAGTATGTTTGTGATTTCAAGACGAAAAGTTAGTTTAATGCCTTTTTAAATATTTTCTTAAAGTGGTATGTTCACTATAAATGAGCTTGAGGTCAATTTTAAGTTTCGATTAAAAGAACCATCTGATTGTATAAGGCTATATATTATACATGCATGTCAATACAAGCTTGAGGTACTGTTTACAATCTACATCTTCATCCATACTCCGCAAGCCACCTGACGGTGTGTGGCGGAGGGTACTTTGAGTACCTCTATCGGTTCTCCTTTATATTCCAGTATCGTATTGTTTGTGGAAAGAAAGATCGTCGGTATGCCTCTGTGTGGGCTCTAATCTCTCTGATTTTATCCTCATGGTCTCTTCGCGAGATATACGTAGGAGGGAGCAATATACTGCTTGACTCCTCTGTCAAGGTATGTTCTTGAAACTTCAACAAAAGCCCGTACTGAGCTACTGAGCGTCTCCGCTGCAGAGTCTTCCACTGGAGTTTATCTATCATCTCCGTAACGCTTTCGCGATTACGAAATGATCCTGAAACGAAGCGTGCTGCTCTCCGTTGGATCTTCTCTATCTCTTCTATCAACGCGATCTGGTACGGATCCCACACTGGTGAGCAATATTCAAGCAGTCGGCGAACAAGTGTACTGTAACCTACTTCCTTTGTTTTCGGATTGGATTCTTCCAATGAGTCTCAGTCTGGCATCTGCTTTATCGACGATCAACTTTATATCATCATTCCATTTTAAATCACTCCTAATGCCTACAACCAGGTAATTTATGGAATTAACTGCTTCCAATTGCTGACCTGCTAAATTGTAGCTAAATGATAAAGGATCTTTCTTTCTATGTGTTCGCAGCACATTACACTTGTCTACGTTGAGATTCAGTTGCCACAATTGCAACAATTACGTTTAAATAATATTTTTCGTTTACTTTTCGAAGTTTTCAATGCGCTCTGCACCGGTAGATGAGAAGCACGTCTCATACTTGTAGGACTTTGGACTACATTTTGAGTTACTGCCTTCCCTGTCGTTGCTACGCTGCGTCATCGTTCGACGGAAGTTGTACCCAGGAAGGCAGATAGAGTGAGTCATTCACAAAAAAGGGATAAGATCAGGTGACCTTGGTGCAACGCTAGATCCATACGGCCTGTACTGCCCCTGTATTTCAGTGCTCTCGACGGAGGAAATTACTGTGCCATCCAAATTTGAAATGCCTAAATGGAAATCGCAAAATAGGTTTTGTCACCATCTCGACTCAGCCCACTATAAGTAATGAACGGGCGAGCTAGTTGCTACAGACAGAAGATATTGTGAAATCGTATGAAGCTCTTTTTTAAATATCCTGAAATTAATAATAATGATAAGAGGTCTCTCTGAAAGAAAGCTGTATGAAGCTATAGTACGTGCGACTTCGTGTTGACAATTACGCTCTTGCTCGTGGACAGTTTGCATGTGCTTTGTAGGTAGAAATATCTTCGTCGGTGACAGTCCTTCGTGTCTCACAAAACGTTTGTTCTGGATACCTCCGGGCGCCAGCTGGTGAGAAGGGGATAAGAAACAAACGCAGGAAGGAGCGGTCGCATGCCGGCCAGGAAGAGGCCGATTAGCGAGCGTGGCCGGCTGTTACGTTTTGTTATGCGGCGACTGCGTCTGGGACTGACCGGATTGAAGGCGCCGCGGGACCCGCTCATCAGGACGAGTTGTGGGACTCTTCAGAACGGGCGGCTGGGGGCGCCCCTCAAGTGCGCGACTCGTCTGCGGATTGCCGGCTCTCTCGTTGCAGGGCAGTGGACAGGGCCATTTGTAAACTTACTACAGTAGGCAGCACGCAGTCACCGGTTCACTGATCTCCCACTTTGGACACTATGTTGATAGCTATGCAAAAATTGGGTCGATGAAAGCTGACTATTTTTTGTAAGTAACGAATAAGGTGCTACAATCTTCTCCAATTTTGTAGAAAAGAGGCTACACCTACAAACTAAAATGTTTTTCCTTTTGGATTTTCTCTCAGCACCGACCACGTGAAATGCCTCAGATAATATGGTTTCGATGAGTGCGACAACGGCTCACAGTTCTAGTAAAATGAATGCAACCATCGTGATGACTTATTTCACATGTGCAACATGCCCATTGTTGTTAAGTCTGTGCGTTGAGTAAGCACAATGGAAACCACGGAGGAATTTGGAAACAGAATGAAATTTCAGTGATAAGAAATAAAAACTTTTAAATTTGCCGATGACATCGTATTTCTGTCAGGGAGAGCAAAGAATTTGGCATAGCAACGGAACGAGATACACTGCTCAACATAATTAAAGGACCACTTTTACGAAATCTCATAATAGTCCCCCATTGCGACGCAGAAGTTTAAAATTTTTCTCGAAGGTGCTAAATCGTTCCTCTGTAATGGTGCAAAAGCGTGGCGCCCTGCGAAGTCAACCTCGGGCTCGACGACGCCTCGAACGATAACCTGTTCATACTTGCTAAAACAAGGCCAGAACTCAGAAGCTTATGTGACGTGTAAAACGCGTTAATGATGTCACATTGCCACCATATTTCACCAAAATTTTGCCCAACACCTCTGTGCACCTCTCAAGCAATGGTAAGTTGGACACAGCAGTGCAAACAGCTTAAGCCAGTTACTCGCACTCCACACTCTCTCAGTAAGTCAACAGTTAGTTCACAAACACCTCGGTTCACGAGAATAACAAAGTCAGCACACTTAATCGTTCTAGAACTACACTATGTGATCAAAAGTATCCGGACACCCCCAAAAACATACATTTTTCATATTAGGTGCACTGTGCTGCCACCTACTGCCAGGTACTCCGTGTCAGCGACCTCAGTAGTCATTAGCCATCGTGAGAGAGCAGAATGGGTCGCTCCTCGGAAATCACGGACTTCGAATGTCGTGATTGGGTGTCACTTGTGACATACGTCTGTACGCGAGATTTCCACACACCTCAACATCCCTAGCTCCACTTTTTCTTATGTGACAGTGAAGTGGAAACGTGAAGGGATACGTGCAGCAAAAAAGCTTACAGGCCTACCTCGTCTGTTGACTGACGAAGACCGCCGGCAGTTGAAGAGGTTCGTTAGGTGTAATAGGCAGACTTCTATTCAGACCATCATACAGGAATTCCCGACTGCATTAGGATCCACTGTAGGTTCTATGACAGTTAGGCGAGAGGTGAGAAAACTTGGATTTCGTGGTCGAGCGGCTGCTCATAAGCCACACATCACGCCGGTACATGCCACACGACGTCTCGGACAGTGTAAAGAGCGTGAACATTGAACGATTGAAAAGTGGAAAAACGTTGTGGTGGTGGTGGTTAGTGTTTAACGTCCCGTCGACAACGAGGTCATGAGAGACGGAGCGCAAGCTCGGGTTAGGGAAGGATTGGGAAGGAAATCGGCCGTGCCCTTTCAAAGAAACCATCCCGGCATTTGCCTGAAATGATTTAGGGAAATCACGGAAAACCTAAATCAGGATGGCTGGAGACGGGATTGAACCGTCGTCCTCCCGAATGTGGAAAAACGTTGTGAGCAGTGACAAATCACGGTACACAATGTGTTGATCCGACGACAGGGTGTGGGTATGGCGAATGCCCGGTGAACGTCATCTGCCAGCGTGTATAGTGCCAACTGTAAAATTCGGAGCGGTGGTGTTATGGTGCGGTCGTGTTTTTCATGGAGGGGTCTTGCACACCTTGTTGTTTAGCGTGGCACTATCAGAGCACAGGCCTACTTTGATTTTTGAGCACCATCTTGCTCCCAATTGTTGAAAGGGGGGGGGGGGAAGACGATTGCATCTTTCAAAACAATCGAGCACCTGTACATAATGCACGGCCTATGGCGGAGTGGTTACACGACAATAACATCCCTGTAATGGACTGGCTTGCACAGAGTCCTGACCTGAATTCTATAGAAACCCTTTGGGATGTTTCGGAACGCCGACTTCGTACCAGGTCTCACTGACCGACTTCGATAATTCTCCTCAGTGCAGCACTCCGTGAAGAATGGGCTGCCATTCTCCAAGAAACCTTTCAGCACCTTTCAAATAACTTCCGGGAATTCAGCCAGGTAACACTTTCAGCGACCGCCGATATTTCGGCGGGAGAACACCCCGCCATTTTCAAGGCAAACTGCAACGGACAGGCGACGTACATGCAAATTTAATACCTCGGTTCTCGGACCCAAGCAGGAAAGATAACACACACACACTGAACACTAGTGCCACCAAAGATGGCCAAAGTCAGAGCTATCGATAGTGAGACTATGAATTCGCAGGTGAGGTAGCATTGAGTCTGTCCCTCTGTTTCTTGACAAGGGAGAGAGCCGGATTCCAAACAGAGTTTAAACAGAAACCTCCATCCCTGTTAACAAGGTTGCTCGCTAATTTAATCTCAACTGCCTCCCGAATCACACTGTCCCAATAGCTGGACGTGCTTGCCAATATCTCGGTGTTATTATATAACATGGAGTGACCAGTATCCAAGCAATGTTCGGCAATAGCAGATCTATTTGGCTGCTGTAATCGTGTGTGCCGTTTATGCTCAGTACATCTGTCCTCCACGGTCCTGATAGTTTGACCAATATATGCCATGCCGCAGCTACAAGGGAAACGATATACACCCGCCTTACGCAGTCCAAGATCATCCTTAACGGAACTCAAAAGTGCTCTAATTTTAGATGGAGGTCGGAAAACACATTTCACATCGTATTTCCGTAAAATACGACCGATCTTATTGGACGTGTTTCCTACGTAAGGCAAGAAGGCAGTAGACTTAGGTGTTGACTCAGAATTATCATCAATCACCTTACTTTTTATTTAATGACCAGTATTACGAGCAGACAGATGGAGTTGCGATCGGTAGTCCGTTGTCTCCTGTGATCGCAAATTTGTTTATGGAAGACTTCGAGGAACGTGCATTGGAGTCGGCGCCTTTAAAACCCGCCTGTTTCTATAGGTACGTTGACGATACCTTCGTTGTTTGGCCTCACGGTAGGGAGAATTTGAATGTCTTTCTAGAACATCTGAACTCGATCCACCCGAACATTCGTTTTACGATGGAGGTGGAAAAGGATGGTTGCCTTCCCTTTCTCGACGTGTTGGTTAGGAGGAAGGATGATGGATCATTGGGACATGCAGTCTACAGGAAAAGTACTCACACCGACTTGTACTTATCATTTAACGAGGACAGTGTCAGATATGAAAGCAGCTTTGGATTCAATCCAAGGCATTGTCATAGGACCACTA
The DNA here is from genome assembly GCF_023864345.2 of Schistocerca serialis cubense. Lineage (NCBI taxonomy): Eukaryota > Metazoa > Arthropoda > Insecta > Orthoptera > Acrididae > Schistocerca > Schistocerca serialis. Next base: position 823,648,040 of record NC_064639.1, on the reverse strand, counting down.
CTATTCGCAATAAATATAGTATGTATCATAATTAATAGTGAAATCTAACTTCATGAAACCCACATCCATTTTAGTGTACTTGCTGTATTCATCCCATGGTATCCCTCTCCAGTTTTACCACTCGCCCTTACTTCCATTACCATATTAACTATGCTTTGCCGCCTCAGAATTTCGTCCATTAACCGATGGCTTTGCTTGTTCAAGTTGTGCCATAGGCCTCTTTTTTTCCATCTCAATTAATTACATCCTCGTTAGTTACACAAACTACACATCTGATGTTCGGCATTCTTCAGCAGCGCTGCATTTCTGAAACTTCTGTTCGCTTCTTGTCTGGGCGCTTATCGACAACGATAGTAGTTTACGCACATAAAACAGGTAAATGGAGGTAATGACAGTGGCACGTAAAGTGCCCTCCGCCACACACCGTTGGGTGGCTTGCGGAGTATAAATGTAGACGTAGATGTAGACCGTAGAGTCACCACATGAACATAAAATGAAATGTAATGTATTCAATCTGATTACTCACCTTCACAGTAGGTACTGAAGGTATCCTCCGCCCTGTTCAGCACACGTGAGAAAACTTGAGAGATTCATACACACGCCTGTCAGGCATTGTGGTGTGATGATATTGGTGCCATCCTGGATCCTGGTCTCAAGTTCTTCAATCGTTTGTGGATTTGTATTGTATACGCCTCCGTTTAACAGTCGCCACAATTAAAAGTCACAAGTGGACAAGTCTGGTGAACGAGGAGGTCACAAGCCTTTGCTGGTTGTCCTCTCAGGTGTAAACAACTCATGCACAGGGGACAAATAAGCAGTCGATGTGCGGCATGTTGCACCGTCCTTCTGAAAGTAGCATAACTGACTCTCCTCTTCCGTCAAGTGTGAATAAAATTCCTCCAGGATTCCCAAATACACGACGCCGTTCACAGTCGTCTCAAAGAATATGGGCCCCATGACGTGTGTGGCGGAAATGGCATTCCAAACCCCAATCTTCTCATCTTGCAAGGGTACACGGTGGATAGCGCGTGGATTTTCTGTCGACCAATAGCGGTTGTTTTGGGAATTTATGTACCCAGACAGGTGGAATCACGCCTCCTCACTCATGCTGAGTGTTAGTGGGTCCAAGACACCATTGGCAACTTTTATCAACAGCCATGAACAGAAAAATCCTAAGGAGATGTAATTTCCCCACGAGAGTGGTAACTTACAAAACAGTCGTCGGATTAATCCTGAGAATTGCTTGAGAGGCAGGGATCCTTCGGAATTAATAGATGAGACAGAGAAGACATGAAGAAGAGCAGTGAGTTTTTTTGATGGTTCGCATATTGGAGATGCTCACCCAGTTTTAGTGACGCGATAAGAGAGACTAGGTGCATCATACGGAGGTTTATAAGTACTACACTTTACCAGAGCGCACGTTTCCAGGAGAGTCAAGCAATACATATCTTTTTAAAGCAATACGGCGGTACAATCAGAGAAATTCTAGCTCATGCCGAAAGGCTTACCAACAGTGGGTGCTTCTCTCTCATTATTCACGAAGGGAAGCAAGAGGGAGAAAATTTAGTGGAGCACGGTGTACCTTGTAACGTTCACGGCTAATTAACCCCATCTGTTAACCAGAGCTGCTCAACTGTTTCAGGCGCAGGCTGCTGCAACACGCAGTGCTGTGGGCGGCTGTAGCTTGTCTTAGCAGTCTCGTGTGCTTGGAGCGTGGCGCGCCACGACACATCAAATTGCAAGGTAACACATTTCCTGGTCTCTCCTGGCACCCAAGCTAAGCTGTCGAAACACTAAACACAGATACGAAGTTTGCCTGTCATGGTATGCAAACGTCATAGGCGCGGTCGCGCATCTGAAATAATTTATGGTGAAGTTCCCAGTTACTGCCGAGGTCTCCAGTCCGAAGACTCGAACCGCGCGACCGCTACGGTCGCAAGTTCGAATCCTGCCTCGGGGATGGATGTGTGTGACGTCCTTAGGTTAGTTAGGTTTAAGTCGTTCTAAGTTCTAGGGGACTGATGACCTCAGATGTTAAGTCCCATAGTGCACAGAGCCATTTGAACCATTTTGAAATAAAGAAAACCCTATTTACTTGTGTTAGTGCTGAAATAATGTTTAACAGATATGTATGCCTCGATGAATAACAATTTTAACCCCTTGAGGCCCAAAACGCATCGATAATAAAATAATTTCATTAGATTAACTACCCTTAAACACTGACTGACTGCAGCACATACATACAGTCCTTAATATAACGCAGTTATGGGATATTAAATTGCCAACATGCCAGAAATGTAGATTCCAAGAAGTTTGATTATCAGCTTACTTGTACGAATTCTGCGAAAAGCATCAGTTAGCCGAAGGGGCCTTGTGATATTATCACATTTCCAGAAACCAGATCCGAGAGCCCAGCGAGCTAGTATACTGGACGCGTCTCGTCTACCTGCCGTCCACCTGGCGATGTTCGCAATAAGCGAACGGACGGTGTAATTGCTTGTTCCCGGTAAGCTGCGCTCTGGGAAGTCCCCGGTGCAGTAATGCCACCTCCGCGCCGTTCCACTGCGGGAGGCAGGCTTGCCAACGGCAGGAGGGCGCTCCATTACGGGCGTGAGGCTGGTACGCAGGCCCTTTGATCATGGCGACGGCGCGGCCGACCCACAGCGTACTGTCATTAACGCGGCGTGGCGCGACGGCGTGTCACGGCGGCCCGGCGCCTCCAATCACCGTCCTGTACCACGCCTGTGCGTCTCCACGCCGCACGGCGGCATTCCGGCAGCTCGCGACACGCGCTTTAACTGCTGGATCTGCGCTGGAGCGGGTCTGTCTGTCTGTCTGTCTGCCTCTACGATCTGAAGCGGCGAATAGTACGAGTAAGATCACCACTGAAATGTGTATTCTTACAGGGCAACTATCCAAGAAGTTCCACCCAGTAATATCCAAACAACAGACTCTCTGCACAATTTATTAAATTGCCAATACTAAACTCTTTTAAATAACAACAAATTCATATAACTTACAAAACTTAACAAATGATTAAAGAACGAGCTTTAAAAACAATAACGGCGGCTTACCACCATAAAATCAAGAACCTTTTACAATAGTGCTTTTAGAGTTTACCCAAAAGACAAAATCCAATAATAAGTTAACTTGGCATTACAATTTAAAATGATTTATATAAAAAACTTTGAGGAAGATAATGGCGCTTGGCACCATAAAATGAAAGAAGCGCAACACACAACCCAATAAATATGATAACAAAGTAATAATTTGATACAACCAAAGGGCGAGGGCAACTCCCAACGCAATCACAGACGAGCGAGCTCTCAATACTTTGGAACCTTCCCACTAGAAACGGTCCGCGAAATAAACAGCAGATAGCTCCCCGACATACCTCCCACAACTGCCCATCACTTACGCACCTTGGTTATGTTCTGTAACACACGACAGGTATTATCAACACAAAATAAAATCCAAAAATATAGTATAACATCCCGTTAACTCGGGCGCTCTTAACAAGTGCCGGAAGCCAACACACAAATCTCAAACAATTCTCGTTTCTTAAAATGAAACAATAAAAAAAATGGTTCAAATGGCTCTGAGCACTATAGGACTTAACATCTGAGGTCATCAGTCCCCTAGAACTTAGAACTACTTAAACCTAACTAACCTAAGGACATCACACACATCCATGCCCGAGGCAGGATTCGAACCTGCGACCGTAGCAGCCACGCGGTTCCGGACTGAAGTGCCTACAACCGCACGGCCACCGCGGCCGGCGAAACAATAAAAGCCAAGCGCACATGAATAGTCAAACCACTGTCTTAGAAGTGCCTTAATGACACCAAACGCGACTATGCCACCGAGTTAACAATAACACAGCAAACAAAAAAAAAAAAAAAAAAAAATTAAATTCAGAACATACCACTAAATGCTGTTACACAACTAAATTGACGAGATTGTGATGTTCAGGTCCCAGAAGAACACATATACCAAGCAGCAATAATCCACTATTTATATACTGTACAAAAACGCCCTTCTTAGACAGACTTTACGTAGCACATCGAATGCCAAATGTACCATACATGAACGCAACTCCGGGCAGGACTCCAGTTGAGCAAATAAATTAGTACCAACAAATATCGTAACGAGCCACACACACAGCAAAAGGTTCCATCAACACCGTCCCACATCAGAAAAGTTCAGAAACCGCTGCTGGAGCTTCCAGGGGAAAATCTGAAGAGCCAACCGAGCCCACACCCTAACCTGGCAGACGACTCCAAAATTAAGCAACTAGTTGTCTCCGGGCCAGAGTATCACAGGACCCCACCGGACATACACGTCAGACAGGCAGGAAGAACAAGTACGCCGACTCCAATTAATCACCACCGAATGGCCAGCACAGCGGCGAGTCGCCTCCGCCCCAAACCACTCTGCTCATATTGCGAGGCACAACAACCTTAGCGCTAATCACTAGCAGGTCAGGCAGAGCGAACTTCACGTTCCGTGCAATACCCGGAAAACCAACTACCCTCTCGCTTTCCGCCAGCCACCGCAAATACACGCCAGCGACGTCATAGCAAATCGCCACCGGAGCGCCACCCGCACCAGGACAGCGAAATATAATCGATTACAGTGCGCGCTCTGAACAAGATCACAGGACAGCGGTGCGCGCCATATCAACCACGTTACGGTTTGCCTCATGTTCTTGCTTATACACATTAATATAAGCGCTTCCGTCTGGTTTCAGGTTACCTTACATTTCTTCGCCCTGTTGGTTTGCATTTGCATAGTATTTTCGGCAGTCTGTTATCCTCCATTCTAATAAAATGCAATTTTCTTCTTCTTTTGTATTTTTGTATGTTTGAATTTAGAGGTGTTAATCCTGATTCTGTTCTTATTTCTGTATTTAGCTTCCGATCTTGTCTTATGTGTCTTACTACATATTAGAGAAACCTAATTTTCGCACTCTGGATACTTAGTGACATTTTTGTTATTAGCAAGGTTTCGCCTCCACAGATTACAGCTGGGATGGAAAATCATTACCATTATCATCTGGAACAATGTTCAACCCCAGTCTGTTTGGAACATAAGCCGTTCCATCTAGTTACACGATAAATCAGTCTAATATAAAAGCCGTAAATTCAACTAAATACCTAGGTATTACAATTACGAACAATTTAAATTGGAAGGAACACATAGAAAATGTTGTGGGGAAGGCTAACCAAAGACTGCGTTTCATTGGTAGGACACTTAGAAAATGTAACAGACCTACTAAGGAGACTGCCTACACTACGCTTGTCCGTCCTCTTTTAGAATACTGTTGCGCGGTGTGGAATCCATACCAGATTGGACTGACTGAGTACATCGAAAAAGTTCAAAGAAAGGCAGCACGTTTTGTATTATCGCTAAATATGGGAGAGAGTGTCACAGAAATGATACAGGATTTGGGCTGGACATTATTAATAGAAAGGCGATTTCCGTTGCGACGGAATCTTCTCACGAAATTCCAATCACCAACTTGCTCCTCCGAATGCGAAAATATTTTGTTGACACGGAGTTACATAGGGAGGAACGATCACAAAGATAAAATAAGGGAAATCAGAGCTCGTACGGAAAGATATAAGTGTTCATTCTTTCCGCGTGCTATACGAGATTGGAATAATAGAGAATTGCGAAGGTGATTCGATGAACCCTCTGTCAGGCACTTAAATGTGATTTGCAGAGTATCCATGTAGATTTAGATGTAGATGTAGATGTAGTACTGTTTTCCCACCATCGATCTGGTCCAGCTCTCGCCTCTTTCTTCAACACATTCCTCCACAACTTTTAGCCATCTATTCCTTGGTCTTCCACTTGGTCACTTCCTGCATATCTCCAGTTTAGGTATATTCTTCGGAATCCCCTTGTTTTCCCTTCACTTTAAATGCCCATACCATATACGCCTTGCCGTTTATATCCTGCCGAGCGGTTCCTGCCGAGCGGTTCTAGGCGCTACAGTCTGGAACCGCGTGACCGTACGGTCGCAGGTTCGAATCCTGCCTCGGGCATGGATGTGTGTGGTGTCCTTAGGTTAGTTAGGTTTAAGTAGTTCTAAGTTGTAGGGGACTGATGACCTCAGAAGTTAGGTCCCATAGTGCTCAGATCCAACTGAATCATTATCCTGGTCTCGGGGACTGATGACCACAGATGTTAAGTCCCATAGTGCTCAGAACCATTTGAACCATTTTTTTTTCGTTTTCATATGATGTATTACAACCCATGTATTTAAATGTGTTACTCGGTTTTGCTATTTTTCCGTTTGCCTGCCGGAGTGGCCGCGCGGTTATGAGCGCCATAACACGGAGTGCACGGCCCCTCCCGCCGGAGGTTCGAGTCCTCCCTCGGGCATGGGTGTGTGTTTCGTTCTTAGCATAACTTAGTTTAAGTAGCGTGTAGATCTAGGGATCGATGATCTCAGCAGTTTGACACCTCAGGAATTTACATACATATATTTTCCGTTTATTAAAATTTCCATTCATTAAATTCTGTTTTTGTCACAAAATTCCTTCACAGTTGTTTTGTCCTCAGATACCTGGAATTTGATCAAGCAGAAACTGAATTCTGAATGGTAAATACATTTGTTTACATTGGGTTTCAGTGCCCTCAAGGACTTGTAACCAGACCAGAACTAACATACTAGCAGCACTGAAAACTTTCAGTCATACCTCCTAACACCGAACAGCAGAATTTCTTCGTTGCTGCATCTAGTTGAGTCGAATCTCTACGGATTCAAAAGTCCCTGCGATCAGCAAGACCTGTCAAGGCAGGGGCATCATCAGGATCTAGTACAGTTTGTTTCTTTCACAGTTGTGTAACGCAAGAACAGAAATATGGTTTCAATTAAAGTCAACAATGTATGGGTGCCCAAACTTTTCTCCTCATTTAGGTTTAGATACGTGGGTATATTTTATGAAAACAACTTTTTGGCTTTGAACTGTACAGAGAGAATGTGAGAATGTCTGGTATAGCCGCTTAGCACTAATTAGGAACAATAACAACAACAACGACAACAATAATAATGATAATAATTAGGTTGTTATCTGAACGTCTGCACACAGTAACTGACAGCACATAAACTCAATCTAGTTTTCAAACAACAACAGCCTCGACTGAAGAAATAAATAAAGGTCAAAGGTCTTCTAAGAAAGAATGTGAGAGAATAAGAAGCGGAAAACGGAAAAAGAGACGTTGACAAAAAATGCTGAAACTCGTTTTCCAGGATAACAATCAGAAGAGACTGGTACAAAGTGGCGCAGGGAGAGGAGGAAGACACACCGTGAGAGAATGAAGAAAATTGTAGAAGGAGTGAACAGCTTGATGGGCTGCCACCCAGTCTTGAAATGAGAGTTCAGAAAAATTAAGTGCTTCTCTATGGTGCGACGTGAATTTAACAATTTGCAAATCATGCAACTTAGCACAAGAGAACAGCCGCACATGAAGACAACAACCATTGAGGATGGATAATTTTACTAAGAAGCGCACAACGTGGTGCGTCACAGGAAAGCTTTTAGACAACAACTTACCTTATAGAAATGCACCCTCGTGTACTTTATTTGCAGATTTGCGCGGTATTAGGCCAGAGAGCTGCCTGCCACACGTCAATGTTCGGAAACGGAAACCGATAAGATCTACGAATTTCTAATTGCGAGACATTGCATACAGCTGCGAAATTAGCGAAATAAATATATCAGGGGGGTTCGTATTTATAACTCAAATGTAATTAACGAGTGGACACTAATTACGTCCGACCCTTCGTGTCCAAACAATGCGCCACCGACATAGCCTACGTTACGCTGTAACAGATGAGGTAGTGGCTTAACTCACTGACGGAGCTGACTGACAGATTTACATAATCATTATCGATCAAATATACTGACAACTGCGAAAGTTACACCAGCTCAGCTTTAGTTCGAAACAACAACTCGAGAGTACAAAAGAGTAGTGCTCATTCATTTATTCTCAGTGGCTTTGCATTAACTACTTTTATAACTTCTGGAGGTTTTGCTACGTTAAATGCAATCTTTGAACATATAGCGAACACGTTTTTCACAAACATGTTTCTCTCTTTATAAACGAGATATGGTTTTCCTGTTACACATCATTATATTACCAATCATGAGAATAAAAGTTATGATTAAAAATAAATGATAATGTGAAACGCTTTAAACTGATGGGGAAGCATTGATATTGTCCGTCATTGGATAAGCCCCAAATAAAGGTAGCTGTTATAGAAGTAGCGGCGAAAAGCATTGTTGGCTAGAGAACTGAATGGATAGTTACTGCCATGTAATTTGAAAGGTTTTCTTATAGGTGCATGCTGACACTACCAGTGTGGAGTACTTACATCATGAAGCCCCACGTCAGCATGCCACTCAGGCCTTACTAAATCATCTGTGGCAGGCGAATTACCTCCCCATTTGACTTTATAACATCAGCAAAAGGCTGCAGCAATGAACAATTTGGGGGGTTTACCAGCAAACTAAATGAAATATCGAAGCTCGAAATCATCAGTAATTTCTCCAGAGGGCTGCTCAACAAGACCGCGGAAATGTTATACCTAAATACTGCGTTGAAGACTTAGTTTATCTGAGCATTCCGCTACTGAAAAACTACATTGGAAAGGGCCAGGTCAAGTACTTGAGTTCATCTACCTGGTTACATCAAAAGTCAGACCGCCGTTTCACAGTGCACGTGAAGCTGCACTTGAGTAGGCCAGCTACTGAACCAGCCGATGAACTGAAAAGCGACCCCGTGGCAGCCCCTACAGCGGCTGTCACACGCAGAACGCACCAGACGGTGACCAACTGGTGACCCGCCGACATCGACATCCGTTGTTCGACGCTTACGAGGCACGACGTTGTCAGACGAGCCAGGACGCTGTTAGACGAGCTAGGATGCAAGCATGAGCAGCGCTTCGACACCGTATCTACTACGCCCGAGACAGCGCTAAGCGCGTGCTTCGTAGGTATACACCGCTTACAAACAGCGCACGAAGTGCGGATGTGCAGAAGTGAAAAATCTGTTCACCTCACTCAGGCATCAAGCTGACAACTGAGTCAGAAGTTAACATCATCTTTTCCTTCGGAGAACTAGTCAGTTACCTTGACTCCCTTAGGTTATGCTTGAGGATAGCGATTATTGTTTCTGTTTTGATCACTATTTCCTATTTTGAATGTTGTCTGTCTGTCAGAATCCTTTTACATTAACCTGGTGTTCTTATGAGCGACAAACAAGTAGCAGCTAGTGGTAATTTTTAAATGTATTTTGAAGCATATTCTAAGTGAGTTAGAAGAGCAATTCGAGAACATAAATGAACTCAGGAAAGTTATTGAGACAGTTTCCGTCAGCATTAAGATATGGGGCCTAGAAGTCTCATGGTGCCATAGATGGGTTGCAGCTAATTGCAAGTTAAAGCAGCATTTAAGACCTGTAAAGGGAAAACAGACTGCTTTTCAGTCCTTTTACCCCACAACAATCCCTTTAGAGCCAGCCGCGGTGGCCGAGCGGTTCTAGGTGCTTCAGTCCGGAACCACGCGACTGCTACGGTCGCAGGTTCGAATCCTGCCTCTGGCATGGATGTGTGTGATGTCCTTGGGTGAGTTAGGTTTAAGTTATTCTAAGTTATAGGGGACTGATGACCTCAGATGTTAAGTCCCATAGTGCTCAGAGCCATTTGAACGAATCTCTTTAGATATAAGGGAGTGTGATCTGATTTTGATGATAATATACTCCGAACTGTTCAAAATGGTTCAAATTGCTCTGAGCACTATGGGACTTAACTTCTGAGGTCATCAGTCCCCTATAACTCAGAGCTACTTCAACCCAATTAACCTAAGGACATCACACGCATCCATGCCCGACGCAGGATTCGAACCTGCGACCGTAGCAGTCGCGCGGTTCCAGACTGTAGCGCCTAGAACCGCTCGGTCACCTCGGCCAGCACTCCGAACTAGCAGGTACATGGTTGAAATGAGTAACAAGTTGGAGCAGATAGGAAAAGAAATACACTCTGATAGTGTAACATCTCCTTAACATTTGGTAATATTACGTAATATACAAAGCGTATTTTTAAACTAAGGCGCAAAATGGAAACCACTATGAAAATCCGATGGAACTTTGCACAGATGTGTTGGGCAGTGTCTCTAATGTGCCTGTCGATGGCTTCACGTCGCTCTTTTCAGTTGAGAGCGCAAACTGATCATGTAGAAATGTCTAAAACAACAGCGTCTCCCACCAAGTATGTGGATCTGGTGAGAGATTTCGCCTGAAGCTATGCAGCCCACATAACATAAATACCATGCATTTCTTTCTTCAAGACAATTTTCAGCCGCATTCTGCAGGGACAATGAAGACGCTCCTGCAGAGTTTTCGGTGGTAAGTGTTTGATCACCCACAATACAGACCTTAATCGGCTCCCTCTGTTGTTCATCTCTGCTGACATGAACCGCTGGTTACGAAGGGACAAACAACGAAAGGCAGACCAGCGCAGAGAATTGGTGGAAAGCATATGCGGCTGCTTTCTGTGACGAGGGTACTGGAAAGTTTGTACAACGCCACGACAAATGACTAAGTCGGAGCAGTGTCTATTTAGAGAGTTAGCTGGAAGGTGTGGCTAAGTATTGCGAATAAAAATTATTCGATTTTCACTGCGGTTTTCAATTCGCGACCGATCGGACGTTACTTTCCGAACAGCCCTCGTACCATCATCACTAGTAAGGTTGTTAAGCAGTTCATTACTCGTTTCAGTGATATCTACAACCGGACTACAATGATCCAGAAGGAATTTCAAAATGAAATCAATATTCTGAACGCAGAGGAAGAATGAAATATTCTGATGTTTACAATTATCGATACTCTGTGCAGTGCATGAATTGATGTTTCTAATTTGAAGTAATCAAATAATTACTTGAGTAGTCTTTTGTTACCCCAAAGACTTTTCGTCATTGCTCTTAGCTATGGAAAGGAAACCAACTACCCCTGCGACTACCATCTTAGCTATCAATATGCATAATGCGTATTCCTACTACCAACTGGGTGATGTTGATGTCATCATGATGAACAATGAACAAACTCTGCCACCATCCCCTTATCTGACTAAGTATCATTTTGAATGTTACCGTGTGTCCTCTTATCCATCATTCTCAGCAACATTTCATATGTTTATTCAGTACTACCTAAAGTAGCACTTTTTAATAAGCCACAATCGAAGATGCTTCTTAGACTCTAGGTGAACGTGAGCACACAAAAGACTTTTTTGTCTTTCGAATAAACAGTATTAGGTTGGTGCTTAAGTCCGCAGCGCTTTTGTTTTGCATGTTGGTACTGCGGTTGCTATAGGTTTATTTATCGATTGTCATTTCTTATTTGTAGTTCACTGTTGCTGTTTGAGTTTTCATATTGTCATTTTGTCACCTGGAGATAGTGAGTGGAGCTGTGAACGCTATAAAATGGAATTTCAAAAGGAGAAATCGGAACATTCACGACATATTCTTCTGACTGGGTTCAACACAGGGGTGACAGCAACGAAGGCCGCTAGAAACATTTGGGCTGTGTATGGGGATAATGCTACTGGACAGAGCACGGCAAGAAAATGGTTTTCTCGTTTTAAGGAGGACAGTTTTGACATTAGTGACTCTCCACATTCAGAGAGACTTTTGGGGTTTGATGAAGATCGTTTAAAAGCTTTAATCCACAATGATCCACATCAGTGTACTCGAAAACTGTCAAACGTGACGAACTGTGACCGTTCCACCATCGTCCGGCATTTGCTAGCAAGGAGGAAGGTTCAAAAATTGGGTGTACGGATACCGCATGCTCTGAGCCAAAATCACAAAAAATCAGGGGATGGCCATATGTGCATCTATGTTTGCTCGTCGTCAATGGGCTAGTGGACAACGCCTGCCATTACTGTCCTGTATTGTTACTGGTGACAAGAAGTGGTGTATTTGTGTTAAAATAAAAGAAAGAAAGAAATGGTTGAGCCCAAACGGAGCAGCAGCTCCCCATACGAAGACCTGAAGCATCCTCAAAAGATGATGTTATGCAACTGGTGGAACAGCGACTGTGTGATGTAATTATGAATGGTTTCTGCGGAGTGTAACGATTACTGCTGACATTTACTGCCAGCAACTGAGGCACTTTAAGGTCGTAATTCAAGAACGAGACTGAGTGAAGAGATGCTACGCCACGATAACACCCGTCAGCGTTCTGCTAGACGCAAGATCCACTGTACAGGAACTGGCTTGGGAAGTCATGCCGCATCCACCTCATTCATCTGATCTTAGCCCTCAGATTTTCACCTTCTCCGCTCTTTATCGAACAACCTTCAAGGAATTTCCTTCCCGGATGAAAACGCACTCCGAACGTGGCTAGAAGAGCTCTTCACCTCAAACCCTCGTGATTTTTACAGATGCCGAATCGAAAAGTTATCATAGCGTTGGTAGACTGTAGTAAATAGTGAAGGAGAATATATCACTGATGGCTAAAATCTCTTTTATTTGTACCTGTTGTGTTTATTAAACCCGTAAAATAACGCTACGAAATTGTGCACCAACCCAATAGCGTTTTGCAACAGCTGTGTATATAGCTGTGAGAGAAATCTCTTCAGCCTCTGCGCTGGAGTTCCAGGAAACGGAAATCACTAAGTCAATCCTTGCTACAACGACCTGGTAAATGGTATCATCTACTCTTTCAACTCAATTCTTGTACAACAAATCTAACGCTCCATTTACCAAAAGATATGGGGTAGGCTTCCTCTGGCAGATGTAAAAGATTGTGGACTGTCAAGTGACATTTTCCACGTACCCCAAATATCCAGAGGCACCTTATATGTAGAAAGTAAATTATCCCTCACTCCAGTTTCTACTGTATTCCACAATAACTATTTATTTCAGCCAATAATTCATTCAGTTTTAGTTTACTTGGAACATACGAACTGTAGAACCAAATAGTACAAGCGATAAGCACTAGTGGTAATTAGCTGAAGGTAGTTCGTGCTTTTAAGAGTATTGACCAATATGAATAAGCTATGCGTGGTATTATTGCTATTACGCTTTCAGATGGCTTAACAACAACTTCCCTAATCATTCTGAAGGACGACGGGTCAATCCCGCGTCCGGCCATCCTGATTTAGGTTTTCCGTGATTTCTCTAAATCACTCCAGGCAAATGCCGGGATGGTTCCTCTGAAAGGGCATGGCCGACTTCCTTCCCCATCCTTCCCTAATCCGATGAGACCGATGACCACGCTATCTGGTCTTCCCCACACCAACCAACCAACCAACCAACCCTAATCATTCTGTTATGTTGGATCACATTTGGTTTGCTGCTGTGTTGTTTGGATTGTGTCGTCACCAACGGCAGTTTGCCCGCCCTGCGTTCGAGTAGGTATGCCGTCGGGTCGTCGACCGCTGGAGTGTACGTATGTATCGTGCTATGAATAAAGTTACGTAAAAGTAGCTGGAGTGGGGCTATGAGTACTAATCAGTTCCTCACGCTGATGACCTTGAAACATCCCCTTAGAAAAATTAAGAATGACAGTACTGGTAAACCTCTTACGTTATTCTGATCAACAGGAAACTGACACAATATATATATATATATATATATATATATATATATATATATATATATATTATCGCAACGCCATCTAACTTTCAATAATCCTTACAAAAGAATGGTCCTGACTAACAATAACTTATACCTGTCATGAATCACTTACCTCACAAAATTCTTCGTTACTCAGACTACTGCAATACAGCGTGCGCCAATACTGCCAGCTAAATAAAAGATTCTAACTACTGAAGGCACTAACTACCGATAGGCATAGTTAGCAAATGAAAGATTTTGATGGAGAACAAACAATGTATTTACCTCAATAGTGTTCAAAAGTCATAATATATATATCAGTTCATGAAATCCGGTCTTACAAATTTCGTTTTTCTGACGGACACACGTCCAGATCGTCCGCTCTCAAAACTCTGCCATCTCTCTCCCCACATCCACCACTGCTGGCGGCTCACCTCTAACTGCACAACGCTACGCACTGTTTACATCCAACTGCCCAACACTACAATAGCGAATATTCCAACAATGCCAACCAGCCACAGACTGCACACAGCACAGCTAGTGATTTTCATACAGAGCGCTACGTGGCGTTACCAACATAAAAACCTAAAGAGCCTACTTACAACCTTACACCTCGCCCCCACTCATTCTGGACTAGATTCCTCATAATACGTTCATTAATTTGAAGGAGGGTTGATAACACAAACCGTACCTATTCATTTATTACATTATAACGTAAAAAATGAAAACAAAAGCTTTTCCTATATTCTTGTTTGCCCTTCTTCTATTCAATCGTATACGAGTTAATATACTTAGCATTTTCTGGCGGTAAATGAGTTCCAATATTTCTTGGTAAAGCACTGCCAAAGGACATCAGACGCTACATTAATTTTGTACTTTCTTGATATCTTCTGTCACAGCCGAAGGATATGTGTGTAACAAGTTCCTCACTCTCGCATTTACATGAAGACAATGTGATGATGTTGAGGCGATAAAGGTATCACCAGAAACTCTCGTGATTGAAGCGAAGTCGTCCCATTGTCATTATAAATTTTCTGCATTACGTGCAGTTTTGGTACCGATGACACGAAGGGAGATTACGACCCGCTGCGGCCTACTGTCTCACTGCAAAATCCTAAGGAAATGCAGTCGGAAAACAAAGGAAGTAGGTTACAGTACACTTGTTCGCCCACTGTTTGAATGCTGCTCACCGGTGTGGGATCCGTACCAGATAGGGTTGACAGAAGAGATAGAGAAGACCCAACGGAGAGCAGCGCGCTTCATTACAGGATCATTTAGTAATCCCGAAAGCGTTAGGGAGATTATAGATAAACTGCAGTGGACGACTCTGCAAGACAGACGATCAGTAGCTCGGTAAGGACTTTTGTTGAAGTTTCGAGAACATACCTTCACCGAGGAGTCAAGCAGTATATTGCTCCCTCCTACGTATATATCGCGGAGAGACCATGGGGATAAAATCAGAGAGATTAGAGCCCACACAGAGGCATATCGACAATCTTTCTTTCCACGAACAATACGAGACTGGAATAGAAGGGAGAAACGATAGAGGTACTCAAGGTATCCTCCGCCTACCATTAGCTGTTACCAACAAACATCGAGGCTTATCTGAGCAGGTCACGTTTTTCCAGTCGTCTAGGGTCGAGCAGACATGGACACGATCGCAGGAGAGACGCTGCTGTTAGCGATGACACTTGAGTCGCTCGTCTGCTGCTGTAGCCCATTAACGCCATATCTCGTTGCTCTGTCGCAGCGGATACGTTCGTCGTACGTCCCACGGTGATTTTTTTCAGTTATTTCATGCAGTGTTACTTGTTTGTTAGCATTGACAACTCTACTCAAACGGCACTGCTCTCGGTCGTTAAGTGTAAGCCGTCGGTTACTGCGTTGTCCCTGGTGAGAGGTAATGCCTGAAATTTGGTATTCTCGGCACACTCTTGACAATGTCGATGTCGGAGTATCGAATTTCCTAATGATATCCGTAACAGAATGTCCCATGCCTGTAGCTCCAACCACCATTCCGCCTGTTAATTTCCTTCGAGCGACCATAATCACATCGGAAACTTTTCCATATGAATCACCTGAGTGGAAATGACAGCTCCGCCAATGCACTGCACTCTTATACCTTTTGTACACAGTACTGCCACCATCTCAGTCATTTGCTGGATATGCAGTTTTGGTACCAAGGAAGCGATGTGAGATTAGTAGCCACTGCGGCGTACTGTCTCGCTGTAATTTCGTAATGTTCTCACTGCGTAAAGCGGCAGTCTGTACTCGAAGGCATATCCATGGCTAACACAACGCTATTTTCTTCCCTTCTCTGCTGCCAAGTGTGTGCACTCAGCATAACTTCACCTTTCGTTGAATGTATCGCCTGGGAACTACCTGGCAATGGACTTCAGCCACCCACTTGGAGCGGAATTTCGGGAAGGACGTGCAGCGCCTGCTCGACGCCGATGTCCTTTGTGCGAGGCAACAACACGCTGCGCGCGCGCGTGTCCTTCACGGGGCTGCGTGTCCACAGCTATGTGGCGCTCATTACACACCCGGCGGCGGTGCGGTTGCGTGCTTGGCGCCCGCGGACGAATATCGCTCAACGCCCACCGAATTTTTATATCCTCCGGGAACGGGAATGTCTTTGTCGTAAGACCGTGCACGGGCGGAAGTGCGGTTTCGACCTCCATTGGATGGCGACGTGACGGAAAAAAAGATACGGCATGTTGAGAAATTACTAGCTCTTGTATTTCCTTGGAGCAACGAGTGTGTGGAACCTGCCTCGCTTTCGAAGTGCTTCGCGTAGTTTGGCCACGTGTTATTGCTTCTCGGGCGGGAGGTAGGCGACGTGCGCTCGACGCACTGTTATGACCAGAAGCACGGCAAGTGACACTGATAGAGTGCACACATCACCCAACGTACGTTTTCACGTGTATCAAAGAACCTGAATTAGTAGAATTTAATTGCGTCATTCAATAGTGGGTGCTTCAATCCGCTGGAAAAAATCTGTTATCGCACCTAAAGAGCTTTGTTATCGAGTTTCCGAATGTACAGCACCAATAAGTAGAATAGATTGCTTCTACACGCTATCTGTCTCCACGGATTTGTTAACGTGTGGAAGTGGTTCTAACTATGGCGACATAGTTATTAGCTACAAACCAGTGTAATTGAATTTAAGTTGAAAGAGGAGCTAAAAGTCTCATTACAAAATACAAGTATTTACCGGATGTCTTTATTTTTGAGAAACATGAAGACAGATCAACTACTGACTACAGTTATTGTGTTTATCATGTGGATGAGACCAAATACTACCCTCCTTTTCAACTGGATGTTTCTTTTCAGCATTATAGTTTTTATTATCTACATGATAAACATAATTGGGGTCAATTCTAGTGTCCGATACCACCTGTCGGCTTTGACCAATGCCGGCCGTGGTGGTCTAGCGGTTCTAGGCACTCAGTCCGGAACCGCACGACTGCTACGGTCGCAGGTTCGAATCCTGCCTCGGGCATGGATGTGTGTGATGTCCTTAGGTTAGTTAGGTTTAAGTAGTTCTAAGTTCTAGGGGACTGATGACCTCAGATGTTAAGTCCCATAGTGCTCAGACCCATTTGAACCATTTTTTTAGCCTTTGACCAATGACGTAATGTGTGCTGTTATTTTGTTTGTGTCGCAGATTGCTGTCGATGAACATTAAATGATTTCTCTGGATTTCCTCGTTTCGCGCGTATATTAAAAATAGGATGTAGGTTGTTTTGTTTTCATCTCGTAATTTGTTTGCGGCATCTTTTGTTAATGAAAGTAGTGGTGATTTATAAGTAGTCTTGATTTATAAGGTCTACATTTTTGAATCTGTTCGTTACGGATGAGTCTTTATGTTACTGTATTATGCCAGTGCTACTTTTTTGGATCCTATGAAGGGAGGTTTTTCTGTCGTTTTAATATTTTCTGGTTACAATGGTGGGCCGAGTGGTATTGCTGTCATTCCCGGAGGGTTTACGTTATTGACTCGTTTTTAATTTTTTTTACTATTTTAAAATTTTGCGTCTGATTGAGGGCGGGTGGTGGGGAAGAACTGATTTGGGTGGTACCTCGTTCGTGCCTGGCAGTTTGTGGTTCTTATTATTTTTTTCATTAGTTATTCTGGATTTTGCTTCTTTCGTTACAGTTTGACCTTCTAACATTATTATTTCTTGTTATGTTCTTATTTCTTTCTTGTCAGCCTCGATCTTTGACTGCTTTGGAAGTTCATTTGCGGTAAGCTTCTTTTTATGTAGCCACTTTTGTGTTTTCCTTTTCGATGTTTCTGCTACACTTCTCCTATTTTTACTGTCACTCCAGGTGTATCAATTTTACTGAGTGTTATTTGGAGCTATTGCAGCTGATGTGACTTTCGTGTATAGTTATCGGTTGCAAGGTTTGGTCATTTTTGCTTTTTATGTCTTTGCGTGTACAGTAATGTGTGTAAAGATTTTAATTTTTTGAAAGTCTAGTCGAATTCTGTAGTTCACTAACAAGATCACTTTTTAGGCACGTTTCTGATATGTTATAAGGTTTTTTTGCAACAAACAGTAATATTGGACTCGGTAACTAGAAATGACCTACACAGGTTGCTTCTAGTTACCGATTCCATCTATTCGACCGTTTATTATTTAGATCGTTTTTGCAGTACGTGTGGAAAATATAATATATACACTCGTAACTGCTCTCGTGTTCTTGTTTATTTAAGTCATCTTCAACTTGTTTAAATGAAATTCGCGAGTAAATAATAGTAGCGTTAAATGTATCATTTTATGGCATGCTACATTCGTTTGTTTAAGAGTGTGATCCGTTCAATTCATAGATTGTCCATTGCAGCATCTTTGCCTTACGTATGACGTCATTCATCAAAGCCGACGGGTGGTATCGGACACTAGAATTTATCCCATAATTGAAGCAGCAACAGAAGAAGAATGGCTGAAAATATTAACGATATTACATCTTCATTAACATCGAAAAGATTCTTATTTCCTTTTCTGAAGTTACATTGAGCCATGCTGCTGCTCGTGTTGGTGCTGTTTGTAGGTTTCCTTCCTCTATTGGAGGCCAGACCGTATCGTTTAGTTGGCATGGTTGCCGTTGTTTGTCTTCTTCTCGTGTTGACTGGAGCTACTTGGTTTCACAAGCGTTGCCTGTCCGCTAGTGGCAGCAGTGGCGATTATCGATATGTAGTAACTGTGGCCCTATCTTTAGGGTGATGTCGTTGTTCTTCTGGTTCATGTCAGTGGGCACTTCGGTTGGTGACTCAGGAGGAGCGAGGTCCGTACAGTTCGCGAACACGCCGGGACCGCTCGCGGAGAGCATGGACTGCCGGATCGAAGGCCTGTGATCACGAGGGTGCACGATCTCGTCGTAGACGGGATCCTGCAAGCTTTAAGTTGAGTGCTTTTGGATTCAAGTAGATAAATCTCCACCATTGTGAGATCTTGCGATTCTCCAGTGACTTGGGTTCGTATTGCTGCTCGTAGTGTTGCCGAGGCGAAGGGCAGCAAGTGAAGTGCTTGGGGAAAGCAGGTCTGATTAGATTTTCTGGAATTCTTATTACTATTTATTGCGTTCAGTGTGTCACTATTTGTTAAGTTCAACCAGTGGTATTTTTCCTGCCTGGTGGCCGCTAACGCCTCAGTTACATGCCCTGGGGCAGTGTACGTTTCCTCGACTTGCCGCTGCTGTCCCGTGAGGCGTGTAGTTTTGACAGCTTTCTTGATTGTAGGTTGGTTGGCGATTCTCCTCTCTGGTCGTAGTGATTCCTTTTTCGTTCCTGGCGCTCTAAGCACAGTATTTTGCAGGTGGAGTCCAGACCGCCGGTTCCGACTTCGGCGTATTTTTACATCTTTGCATTTTGTTTATTGGACGTCAGGTAGTTTCAGCAAGATTATCATTGGTCATTCGTTAGACTGCCACTAGTCTGAATTACCATCTTGTGAAGTGAATGCAACTCTTGGCTGCCTATTTCATCGCTCGCGATAGTGTTTTTTGCTGGACCTACTCAGAGGTCGATTCCTGGTGCACCGTCTGTGACTGGCCCTTGTGTTTTATTATTGTATTTGTTGTTTTATTGTATGTTTCTAAATTTTTTTATATAATTGCCATTCTTTGCGCTACAGCAGGTTTAAATGGTTGTGCTACCAAGTTTATCATCATTTTGTTTCACCCGTTTGGTCATCAGTTGCCTGTCTTTTTAAATTAACCTTTCGTATTGCATTGCTGTTTTACAGTATGTTTGTTAAATTTTTTATAATTGCCGTTTTTGGCCTTAAAGGACTTCAGCTGTGACTGTGGTCACTTGCCTTAAAATTCTAATTGGGATCACATTGGCTTGTTTTTAAAGCATTATTTGCTGTGTCTGTATTTTATGATCATATGGTAAATTGCAATGCACTGAAAGCACTATTAATTACACAGTTGTGTATTCCTTCATTAATAACGTGTCATATCTTAATTTATTGCTGAGTCTGGAATTACCGCTTTAAAATAAATGGGTGTAATTGCAAAAGGAAACCAATGGTATCTGATTACGGCCCCGTCCACAATCGTAATCGAATCCTGCCTTCCTTGACTACCAGGTTTCATACATGTAACGTTTACAGCACAAATACGAAATATCTACATTGCATTCTGACGCACACTTTAGCTCTTCAACACCATAACTGTCGCAGTGTTCAGAAAATCTATGCATACCAAGGAGTGTTCATGCAACACTCACTATTGCATTATGCCTGTTTTGTATTACGTACTTTTTTTTCAAGACTGCATTTAGACAATTAGGGTCAGCCATGTGATAAATTTTGTGCGGTCTTCAGTGCACCAGTCACCCTGAAAGGTCTCTGTTGGATTCCTTTCATGTTAATTTCTTAAGTCTGTTGTCATTTACGGCATAAATTCTTCTTCTAAATTTACTGTGGTGTTTCTGATTATCTGGGAGGAGACTGAGCAGTGAAACATGTTACTTGTACGCCTAAACAAGAACGATCTGTCACACTACTACACTTTAAAACACAGTTTACATGTAATTCATGTCACACAGTCTCATACGGAACCTACATCCGATTTCTTTTATATACTGTATATGATAAGATACTGTCATCCCCCTTCCCTTCTGTGTGAGAGGATGAATGAGCAAATGTATTTCTAGTTGCATGCTTGAGGGTAGCAGATAAGGCTGTCTGCTAGAGAACAGTAGGACCTACGTCGGAACAGGTAGCTACGCTTTCTAAAAGCAAAGAGGTTTCTATTCTTAGTATGGTCCTGGCCGTCCGTTGTCATGTTGGTATAGGAAGCTGCCCCTCTGGCCACTTCCGTTTGTACACTCCTGGAAATGGAAAAAAGAACACATTGACACCGGTGTGTCAGACCCACCATACTTGCTCCGGACACTGCGAGAGGGCTGTACAAGCAATGATCACACGCACGGCACAGCGGACACACCAGGAACCGCGGTGTTGGCCGTCGAATGGCGCTAGCTGCGCAGCATTTGTGCACCGCCGCCGTCAGTGTCAGCCAGTTTGCCGTGGCATACGGAGCTCCATCGCAGTCTTTAACACTGGTAGCATGCCACGACAGCGTGGACGTGAACCGTATGTGCAGTTGACGGACTTTGAGCGAGGGCGTATAGTGG
Organism: Schistocerca serialis cubense; assembly: GCF_023864345.2. Lineage (NCBI taxonomy): Eukaryota > Metazoa > Arthropoda > Insecta > Orthoptera > Acrididae > Schistocerca > Schistocerca serialis. The sequence goes on along the minus strand of NC_064639.1, from coordinate 823,626,764 downwards.
GCATGCGGGAGGCCGGGTGGACGTACCGCCGAATTGCTCAACACGTGGGGCGTGAGGTCTCCACAGTACATCGATGTTGTCGCCAGTGGTCGGCGGAAGGTGCACGTGCCCGTCGACCTGGGACCGGACCGCAGCGACGCACGGATGCACGCCAAGACCGTAGGATCCTACGCAGTGCCGTAGGGGACCGCACCGCCACTTCCCAGCAAATTAGGGACACTGTTGCTCCTGGGGTATCGGCGAGGACCATTCGCAACCGTCTCCATGAAGCTGGGCTACGGTCCCGCACACCGTTAGGCCGTCTTCCGCTCACGCCCCAACATCGTGCAGCCCGCCTCCAGTGGTGTCGCGACAGGCGTGAATGGAGGGACGAATGGAGACGTGTCGTCTTCAGCGATGAGAGTCGCTTCTGCCTTGGTGCCAATGATGGTCGTATGCGTGTTTGGCGCCGTGCAGGTGAGCGCCACAATCAGGACTGCATACGACCGAGGCACACAGGGCCAACACCCGGCATCTTGGTGTGGGGAGCGATCTCCTACACAGGCCGTACACCACTGGTGATCGTCGAGGGGACACTGAATAGTGCACAGTACATCCAAACCGTCATAGAACCCATCGTTCTACCATTCCTAGACCGGCAAGGGAACTTGCTGTTCCAACAGGACAATGCACGTCCGCATGTATCCCGTGCCACCCAACGTGCTCTAGAAGGTGTACGTCAACTACCCTGGCCAGCAAGATCTCCGGATCTGTCCCCCATTGAGCATGTTTGGGACTGGATGAAGCGTCGTCTCACGCGGTCTGCACGTCCAGCACAAACGCTGGTCCAACTGAGGCGCCAGGTGGAAATGGCATGGCAAGCCGTTCCACAGGACTACATCCAGCATCTCTACGATCGTCTCCATGGGAGAATAGCAGCCTGCATTGCTGCGAAAGGTGGATATACACTGTACTAGTGCCGACATTGTGCATGCTCTGTTGCCTGTGTCTATGTGCCTGTGGTTCTGTCAGTGTGATCATGTGATGTATCTGACCCCAGGAATGTGTCATTAAAGTTTCCCCTTCCTGGGACAATGAATTCACGGTGTTCTTATTTCAATTTCCAGGAGTGTATTTGGGAAGCACGCTCGGTAGGAGCGCAGGTCAGTCTGTCCGTGGCGAGCGTCTGAAGTGGTAAGATCTCCGGCTAAGCGCGTGTCTGCTAAGTCCGTAGGACAATGGATTTCTTAAGTTCAGCCTAACTGAAAATTTAAACACCTTTATTTCAGGTTTAGCTCTAAAATATCTAATGTTATCTTAAATTGCAGCGCAGTGTAATTCTCGTGTGAAGTTCAGATTATTTTCCGGTAGTTGCTTTGTCATTACTTTGTGAGTAAAGTGGAACCACGTGTTGATCAATAACTGTTTGACCCATCAGGTTAATAGTAAGACGTTAGTAGCCAGTTCGACGTTTTTCTTTTGTAAATTGCTTTTCGATCTAATTTATTTTAATTATCAAAATTATTGTGGAGTTATACGCTTTGTGTAAACCAAGTTGACCACGTGAAGCATGTGGTGTAATCATCAAAGTAGGCCTCAGCTATTCTTTTTGGGAAGATTTCACAGAGAGTTGGTATGAATTTAGTATACCAGTGTGTGGTAATTACATGACGGACAGGATTGTGCTACGAACGTAATTTCTTTGGGTGAAAACTGAATCTGTTGGTTGTGGTAAATTTCCTCTTGCTTATGTTTCAACGTTCTTCGTGTGTTATTTTATGAATGCAGTGTTGTATGCAGTCTCCCAATCTTGGCTCCATATTTTACGTGTTCCGTAAGATTACAATCTCACATTTTCACAGTCCTAAATAAGGCACCAGCTCAGTTATAAATCACGTTTAATATGCTGAAATTTCAATGATCAATCTTAAAATAAATTTCCAAATATAAACTGATTTCTTTCTTTTTATTTAAATTCTCCTTTTATATATATATACACTCCTGGAAATGGAAAAAAGAACACATTGACACCGGTGTGTCAGACCCACCATACTTGCTCCGGACACTGCGAGAGGGCTGTACAAGCAATGATCACACGCACGGCACAGCGGACACACCAGGAACCGCGGTGTTGGCCGTCGAATGGCGCTAGCTGCGCAGCATTTGTGCACCGCCGCCGTCAGTGTCAGCCAGTTTGCCGTGGCATACGGAGCTCCATCGCAGTCTTTAACACTGGTAGCATGCCGCGACAGCGTGGACGTGAACCGTATGTGCAGTTGACGGACTTTGAGCGAAGGTGTATAGTGGGCATGCGGGAGGCCGGGTGGACGTACCGCCGAATTGCTCAACACGTGGGGCGTGAGGTCTCCACAGTACCTCGATGTTGTCGCTAGTGGTCGGCGGAAGGTGCACGTGCCCGTCGACCTGGGACCGGACCGCAGCGACGCACGGATGCACGCCAAGACCGTAGGATCCTACGCAGTGTCGTAGGGGCCCGCACCGCCACTTCCCAGCAAATTAGGGACACTGTTGCTCCTGGGGTATCGGCGAGGAAGATTCGCAACCGTCTCCATGAAGCTGGGCTACGGTCCCGCATACCGTTAGGCCGTCTTCCGCTCACGCCCCAACATCGTGCAGCCCGCCTCCAGTGGTGTCGCGACAGGCGTGAATGGAGGGACGAATGGAGACGTGTCGTCTTCAGCAATGAGAGTCGCTTCTGCCTTGGTGCCAATGATGGTCGTATGCGTGTTTGGCGCCGTGCAGGTGAGCGCCACAATCAGGACTGCATACGACCGAGGCACACAGGGCCAACACCCGGCATCATGGTGTGGGGAGCGATCTCCTACACTGGCCGTACACCACTGGTGATCGTCGAGGGGACACTGAATAGTGCACGGTACATCCAAACCGTCATCGAACCCATCGTTCTACCATTCCTAGACCGGCAAGGGAACTTGCTGTTCCAACAGGACAATGCACGTCCGCATGTATCCCGTGCCACCCAACGTGCTCTAGAAGGTGTACGTCAACTACCCTGGCCAGCAAGATCTCCGGATCTGTCCCCCATTGAGCAAGTTTGGGACTGGATGAAGCGTCGTCTCACGCGGTCTGCACGTCCAGCACGAACGCTGGTCCAACTGAGGCGCCACGTGGAAATGGCATGGCAAGCCGTTCCACAGGACTACATCCAGCATCTCTACGATCGTCTCCATGGGAGAATAGCAGCCTGCATTGCTGCGAAAGGTGGATATACACTGTACTAGTGCCGACATTGTGCATGCTCTGTTGCCTGTGTCTATGTGCCTGTGGTTCTGTCAGTGTGATCATGTGATGTATCTGACCCCAGGAATGTGTCAATAAAGTTTCCCGTTCCTGGGACAATGAATTCACGGTGTTCTTATTTCAATTTCCAGGAGTGTATATATATATATATATATATATATATATATATATATATATATATATATATATATATATATATATTACCGGTTGTTGTATGACTATTAAAAGGTTATAATCAATGTTAGTCTGATTGGGAATTTGGTAAACCTAGTCTAGTTACCTGGTGATACAGTTGCGCAGTAATGCACGGTTAACTTCCCCCGACAGCTCATAGCTTTTAAGCCGCTTTTATTGTCCATCAGCACCGCTTTCATCATAGCAAATTAAAGTAACAACATTACAACCCCACTGAGCCGTTACCGACGGACCCCACCGCGCACTGAAACTTGACAAACACAGCTGAAGCCACATGGCACTGTTGTCTATGCAGCACAACTTGGAGTTGGAACTCTGGGGAGGTTTACTGTCATTTCTCGTTTAAAGTACAGCTGTAATTTCCTCTTGAAAGAAACTGGTACACCTGCCTAAAAACGTGTAGGGCCCCCGCTAGCACGCAAAAGTGCCGCAACACGATGTGGCATCGACTCGACTAATGTCTGAAGTAGTGCTGGAGGGAACTGACACCATTAAAACCTGCAGGGGTATCTATAAATCCGTAAGAGCACGAGGGGGTGGAGATCTCTTCTGTACGGCATGTTGCAAAGCATCCCAGATATGTTCAGTAACTTCATATCTGGCGAGTTTGGTGGCCAGCGGAAGTGTTTAAACTCAGAAGAGTGTCGCTGGAACCACTCTGTAGCAATCCTGGACGTGTGGGGTGTCGCAAATTTCCTGCTGGAATTGATCAAGTCCGTCGGAATGCACAATCGACATGAATGGATGTAGGTGATCAGACAAGGTGCTTACTTACGCGTCAGCCGCCAGAGTCGTATCTAGAAGTATCAGGGGTCCCATATCACTTAAACTTCACATGCCCCACACCATTACAGAGCCTCCACCAGCTTGAACAATCCCCTGCTGACATGCCGGATCCATGGATTCATGAGGTTGTCTCCATACCCGTACCGTCCATCCGCTCGATACAATTTGAAACGAGACTCGTCCGACCAGGCAACATGTTTCCAGTCATCAACAGTCCAATGTGGGTGTTAAAGGGCCCAGGCGAGGCATAAGCTTTGTGTCGTGCATTCCTCAACGGTGCACGAGTGGGACTTCGGCTCAGGAAGCCCATATCGATGATGATTTTTGAAGGTTCGCACGCTGAGACTTATTGATGCCCCAGCATTGAAATCTGCAGCAATTTGGGGAAGGGTTGTACTTCTGTCACGTTGAACGATTCTCTCCATTCGTCGTTGGTCCCGTTCTTGCTGGATCTTTTTCCGGCCGCAGCGATGTCGGAGGTATGATGTTTTACCGGATTCCTAATATAAACGGTACACTCGTGAAATGGGCTACGGGTAAGTCCCAACTTAATCGCTTCCTCGGAGATGCTGTCCCCCATCGCTCGTGCACGTTCAAACACACTTAAATCTTTATAACCAGCCATTATAGCAGCGGTAACCGAGCTAACACTGCGCCAGGCTCTTTTTGTCTTATACAGGCATTGCCTGTTTACATATCTCTGTTCAAAAAATGGCTCTGAGCACTATGGGACTTTATTTCTGAGGTCATCAGTCCCCTAGAACTTAAAACTACTTAAACCTAACTAACTTAAGGACAACACTCACATCCATGCCCGAGGCAGGATTCGAACCTGCGACCGTAGCCGTCGCGCGGTTCCAGACTGTAGCGCCTAGAACCGCTCAGCCACTCCGGCCGGCTACATGTCTCTGTATTTGAACACACATGCTTACACAGTTCCTTCGGCGCGTCAGTGTGTAGGACATGATATTAGGAAATGGAAGAAGATAAAAAAAAGTAAATAGGGAAGATTAGTGTTGGAGGTAGTGTCCTTCCACCGTCACTGCTCTGGGTGATGGATTCGGAATGTGTCCTCGAGCCGAACGTCCCTTGGCAACGCGTCCCATTGTTAGTTTATTACACGAGGTAATTCACGTCTCAGATGTCAGGAGTCGATTATCTCCCGCATAACTGTTCTAATAACTACGTTTTTTTAATGTTTTTATACTGAAAGTGTATTGATTAAATGGATAACTTGTATTACATTATTTCTATGTTACTGCTACATAATTACAGGTTTAACGTGGCACTTGGTACAATAACCGCCCTCGAATTATCCTACTTAATAGATTAACAGCTTTCTATTCTAATTTATTGTAGTGTATGAGTTATGTACAGTTTATTGTTCATTTGTCTCATTATTGTTGTTAACGTCAGTGAAATCCGCTGTGCTGAAGACTTCATCTGAGCTATCAGATCAGTCTCGTTGTCGTCTAACTCGATATCGATATGGTCTGTGTTCAGTTTTCGAGATTTGATCTGTTCCCATTTGTCTACGTCCCTGATTGTTTCTTCTGGTGTCCATGTGGTAATTCCCGGCATGTTTCTACACTGAAGCTCCAAAGAAACTGGTATAGGCATCCATATTCAAATACAGAGACATGAAAACAGACAGAATACCGTGCTGCTGTCGGCAACGCCTTTGTAAGACAACAGGGGTCTGGCTCAGTTGTTAGATCGGTTACTGCTACTACAATGGCAGATTATCAAGATTTAAGTGAGTTTGGACGTGGTGTTACAGTCGGCGCACGAGCGATGGTACACAGCATTTTCGAGGTAAATCCGGTAAAACATCAGATCTCCGACATCGCTGCGGCCAGAGAAAGATCCTGCAAGAACGGGGTGAACAACGATTGAAGAGAATCGTTGAACGTGACAGAAGTGCCACCCCTTCCGCAATTTGGTGCAGATTTGAATGCTGGGCCTTGACTTCCGGAAGGCGTTCGATACAGTTCCCCACTGTCGCCTGATAAACAAAGTAAGAGCCTACGCAATATCAGACCAGCTGTGTGGCTGGATTGAAGAGTTTTTAGCAAACAGAACACAGCATGTTGTTCTCAATGGAGAGACGTCTACAGACGTTAAGGTAACCTCTGGCGTGCCACAGGGGAGTGTTATGGGACCATTGCTTTTCACAATATATATAAATGACCTAGTAGTTAGTGTCGGAAGTTCCATGCGGCTTTTCGCGGATGATGCTGTAGTATACAGAGAAGTTGCAGCATTAGAAAATTGCAGCGAAATGCAGGAAGATCTGCAGCGGTTAGGCACTTGATGCTGGGAGTGGCAACCGGCCCTTAACATAGACAAATGTAATGTATTGCGAATACATAGAAAGAAGGATCCTTTATTGTATGATTATATGATAGCGGAACAAACACTGGTAGCAGCTACTTCTGTAAAATATCTGGGAGTATGCGTGCGGAACGATTTGAAGTGGAATGATCATGTAAACTTAATTGTTGGTAGGACGTGTGCCAGGTTGAGAGTAATTGGGAGAGTCCTTAGAAAATGTAGTCCATCAACAAAGGAGGTGGCTTAAAAACACTCGTTCGACCTATACTTGAGTATTGCTCATCAGTGTGGGATCCGTACCAGGTCGGCTTGACAGAGGAGATAGAGGAGGTCCAAAGAAGAGCGGCGCGTTTCGTCACAGGGTTATTTGGTAAGCGTGATAGCGTTACGGAGATGTTTAGCAAACTCAAGTGGCAGACTCTGCAAGAAGGGCGCGCTCTGCATCGCGGTGTAGCTTGCTGTCCAGGCTTGGAGAGGGTGCGTTTCTGGATGAGGTATCGAATATATTGCTTCCCCCTACTTATACCTCCCGAGGAGATCACGAATGTAAAATTAGAGAGATTCGAGCGCGCAGGGAGGCTTTCCGGCAGTCGTTCTTCCCGCGAACCATAGGCGACTGGAACAGGAAAGGGAGGTAATGACAGTGGCACGTAAACTGCCCTCCGCCACACACCGTTGGGTGGCTTGCGGGGTATAAATGTAGATGTAGATGTAGAAACAAGTGTCAGCGTGCGAGCCATTCAACGAAACATCATTGATATGGGCTTTCGGAGCCGAAGGCCCACTCGTGTAGCCTTGCCTGGGCCCTTCAACATCGACATTGTACTGTTGATGACTGGAAACATGCTGCCTGGTCGGACGAGTCTCGTTTCAAATTATATCGAGCGGATGGACGGTAGGGGTATGGAGACAACCTCATGAATCCATGGACCTGACATGTGAGCAGGAGACTGTTCAAGTTGGTGTAGGCTCTGTAATGGTATGGGGCGTGTGCAGTTGGCGTGATATGGGACCACTGATACGTCTAGATACGACTCTCACAGGTGACAAGTATGTAACTACCTTGTCTGATCACCTGCGTCGATTCGTGTCCATTGTGCATTCCGACGGACTTCGGCAATTCCAATAGGACAGTGCAACACCCCACACGTCCATAATTGCTACAGAGTGGCTCCAGGGACACTCTTCTGAGTTTAAACATTCCCCAGAAATGAAGTTATTGAGCATATCTGGGATGCGTTGCAACGTGCTGTTCATAGGAGATCTCCACCCCCTCTTGTACTCTTACGGATTTATGGACAGCCCTGCAGTGTTCATGGTGTCATTTCCATCTAGTATCGCTTCAGACATTAGTCGAACCCACGCCACGTCGATTGCAGCACCTCTGCGCGCTCGCGGGGGCGCTACTCGATGTTAGGCAAGTGTACCAGTTCCATTGGCTCTTCAGCGTATGTAAGTGGCTGCACCACTCACGCTACAGAGCAAAATATTCCGGAGATCAGCATTCCCCACATTGGCAGTCGTCGCTGTGAGCAAGTTACAAGCGCTGCAAATGAGCTGGTGAAGGGTTATGTCCGGTTATGAAGTGAACCATGAGACGGCTCGGATTGGTATGTTTCATTTGTAACCGCTTCCTGATGTCGGAGAACGAGGTGTACAGCCTAAGACCCTTGTCACAAAGGTCCTAATCTCGTTGTCATTTGTCAATATTCAGGAGTTTCTTTCTCCTGTAATTTCTCCGACCTTATCGCAACTTCCCTTCTTCACCCAGCAGGATGCAGCTTGATATTTGATGGTAATATCTAACTAACTGGTTATATCTAACTAACTGGTTATATCTAACTAACTGGAATACATCGAGCTTGTAACTGAGGAGATTAAGTGTGACGAGTACTCTCACATTATGACTTTTGCATGAGAGAGGAAGCTGTGGCAGGCCCAAAAAAAACAAAACTAAAACGCATATCTGTAGAGCGGTCGTCTTCCAAACCTGTTTCCTCGGGTTATGCTACCCACCCACTGTTCGGAAGTGTTAAGAGGAGTCGTTAGTGACAGAGTATTAGTCTGATCTGGAGGTGTGCTCCGATAACTTAGTCCAGTGGTTCCCAGACTATGGTTAATTGCCCCTGAGGTGTAGACTTAATTTTTCTGAGGGGTAAAAACGAAAGCGTTGAACTGTGTTTCTGTCACGAAACTAAATTATTTTTAGTAGATCACTGCTATTATCACTGCTTCGTATAAATCATTACATAAGTTACCAATAATTACATTTTTAGAAACGCTAGGATTAATGTGTGACACGATGTGACAGAGGTCACAGCTATTGGAACAGATGTAAGAAATCAACTTCCTCACATAGTGCACACACTGTTGACATACTTTAAATCATGCGCCTGTGAGAGTAAAATTGAGACACATACGTCGCATCTGCTTAAATATCTCACGAAAATAACTTCTCCAAGTTGTATGTAATCCACACAATAGTCTATAAATTTCTTAATTATTCACTTCCCAAAGATAAATGAAGCAATTGACAGTTCAACACGACAGCAACTATGTAATGGCAACTACACTGCTGTAAGGCCTATACAGTATTACTGTTATGGCTACTGCTACTGGTGAGACAAAAAGCATTGGCAACCTGAAGTCTGACCCTTGGCGGCTTCCTTCTTTCAAACCTCCCGCTGTGCGCATCAGAGAACTAGTGGTCCCTCGCCACAGAGAGAGCGCCTTCGAACAAGCGGCTGCGGCCTTGCCGCCACGAACGATTGCTGTCAGCGGTAGTGTGGTTTGCGGCATTAAGTCGGTCTTGGCTCCGCTCAGAGCGATGGCCCGGGTTTGGTGATGGGGCCCGAGTTTTCTTACGTCGCCCTTTAGGATTTCGTGCGAGGCCTAATGACACAGCTCTTCTCCGACGTGTCCCGAGTGCACATTATTGTATCGATTTGTGTTTCTTGAGCGCCAAATTTTATTTCATTTGTATGTTTAAGTCATTTTCCTCTAGTTTCTCGGTACAGTTTGTATGAACTAATGTACAGACAGTCTTGTGTTTTGGAGAATGATTCGTTAAGTGCCGGTCGGTGTGGCCGTGCAGTTCTGGGCGCTTCAGTCTGGAACCGTGTGACCACTACGGTCGCAGGTTCGAATCCTGCTTCGGGCATGGATGTGTGTGATGTCCTTAGGTTAGTTAGGTTTAAGTAGTTCTAAGTTCTAGGGGACTGATGACCACAGATGTTGAGTCCCATAGCGCTCAGAGCCATTTGAACCATTTTTTTGATTCGTTAAGTGCTTTGGCCTTTGGATTATCACCGTGATATCCGTCGGTCACGTGAGCACGGAGCTGATTTAGCACGTTACACGGACTAAGTCAGGAGAAGGCGATATTGATGGTGTCTGGGGTTGTTTCCTGTCCCGGCATCTTGCCTCCTGCTGCTGAGCAGAATCAAGGGCTTGCAATGCCAGGGATGTGGGTCTAGTAAGCGTATTGGAGGAGAGGCCGCCTGCTAAGGGAACCCTTTCCTGACTGAACACCCGATTACAGGAGACTGAGAAAAGGGCTGGTGGTGCTTCAAGTTAGATGATCCTTTAGTTTGTTCCAGTATCACGGCTGTTGTGACACACGCAGAGGACATTGAACCTGTTGGTCCCATAGTTCTCTTTTGGACCTGCTACCTGTGTGCATGGGATGCCGACATCGTCTTCGCCGAGCCTGCCATCTCCTGCATCCCCTCACACCGCAAGAAATTATGTTATGTAATTACCTTACCAGCTCCCTTCCACAATAATTGTAATATTTTGTTTTATTCCCCCATTTTTAAAAGAGACGTCATCCTGTCTCATGTTTTAATTAACGTATGAGAGTTTGACTGTTCTGTGGTAATGTTTTACAGGACCATAAAAGGCCATTGTCTGGGCTGTTGATTTTTTTAAATTTTATCATCTGGTGCTGGCCAGGTTTACATTTCTGAAGAGCAGTGATTGGTCGTTTGTTAATTTGTTAAATTTTTTCTTAAAGAGTCGTTATTTGGCACTGGCCGAATTTTTAATTAAAGGGGTTTTCAGATGTAGAGGTGGTATGTTCATGTGGATGCATTTGTAAGTATTACCCATCATGTTCTTGGTTTCATATTAGTTGGGATCCCGTTTGCAGATTTGAATTGTGGTTTAAGATTCCAGAACCCCAGCTGATCATCTTTATCAGAATAATTACGTGTCATGGTGGCACTGATACTATTTTTTCTTTTCCTAAATGTGTAAAATTCAGAGTTAGCCTAAATTCTGATATTTCTTTTTCAAGTTTTTTTTAAGGGTCCTGAGGCAAGTTTTGAATTCTTAAACAATTTTTTTTGTATTCACTATATTTTAAATTTAGTTAGTGGGTAGCTTAATGTGAAACAGAAAATTTGCACTTTATAATATTTTGTAATAAATGTTTTACAAATGGCAAATGTTATTTACCCGAAACCCAGTCCAGTCCTTCCACATGATTTATTCTGAGCGCCTGGGCAGCAACTTAAGGTCAACAACTATCGACAATTTCAGGTTTTATGCGTCCAGTAGTAAAGTGATTTACAAACAGTATTTTACCTTCAGTAATTTAAAATGAGAGTGCAGGACGTGGGTAAGTGAAGTGTCCCTAGGAAGAGGTAGTAATGGGATACGGAGGGTGTGGCACCACTCTGCATTGTTGCCAGATTTATTCAAGATGGAGGATCCATGACAGTGGCCATATATGTGGCAATGTCACACAGATGTCATTGCAGGGAGTTCAAATTTTGGCGGGAAAACTGGTCAATTGGGCTACTTCCATTATCCTAACTCCACTGCCCCTCCCCTCCCTTCTCCTGCTCCCCCACCCCCATCCATTCCCCATCTAGTAACTGGCAGGGAAAGGACTGTGTGCTGGGCAACTGGATAGGATGGACGTAAGTCTCTATTTTAGATGCATTCCGGTATATTGTTTATTTAAGCAATTTGAGCTGTCTTAGACAGTAGCTCCATACGCTGTGTTCACCTAGTGGTCTGGGGTCCAGCTAACTTAGTTCACTACACCACCACCATATTATGCTGATGGCCTCTCCCCCCCCCCCCCCCCTCCCTTCTTGTGACTTAATCCAAGATGGCGGTCCGGGAGAAATAGCGGGAGAAATTCGCTCAGTCTGTGCTGAGCTTCCGATGAGGACGGACGCAATTGTTTACTGTACTATGTGTTCAATGGATGAGATGTCAGTGCCGGAGAAGAAGGAGTTTAACAGATATATTAGCTGTAATCATGCAGATGAGGACTGTGTCCATAGCTACGTCCATGATGCTTGGAAAGCAATGATATTTTACTGAACATATGAAGAAGAAAAATACGCTTCATCAAATAATGAAGACGCATCAGGATGAGGATAAGTAATACTACGCAACTCGTGCCGATACATGCTTGTGCTGTAACCGTATATCATTCGATAAAAGGCCAGTCAGCCTTCCAAAGCACAAGAGGCAAGACGTTCAGCCACTCTGGTGTGCGTCCTCCCTGCCCCAGAGTCTCTGTGAGGCCTCACAGCACCACTATGAGGCAACCACAGGGCGGCCGCACGTTAAGTACATCCTGTCCTGTTGGAAATATATGTTGCCTTCTTTGTAGCACGCGGATGACCTTCCACGTTGAACACGAAGTGCTTTGGGTGTTGTTAAATCTGGTGTGAAATACTGTCACATACAAAATGGCTCTTAGCACTATGGGACTCAACTGCTGTGGTCATAAGTCCCCTAGAACTTAGAACTACTTAAACCTAACTAACCTAAGGACAGCACACAACACCCAGCCATCACGAGGCAGAGAAAATCCCGGACCCCTGTCACATACATATCTTGAAGATGTCACAAGAACTAAATGTACCAGTGCACAAAGAGAGAGAGCTTTGCAAATGACACAAGAATATTTAAACAATTCGTGATGTAATTACACGTTTTATTCCAAGGAATACCACCACCACACTTGAACAAGGACTCTAAAGACAAAAAAACCCTGAGCCACTTCGCGCGCTTTTGTGGGAAATACCACATCCTTTCCTTGTCTTTGACCACAAACTGCTTCAGGAGTTACAAAATCCATTTGCATATCTCTCTGAATACACTTCAAAAATATCGCTGCACGGCAGTTTGTTGGAATTTTCGGTGAATCTTCGATATAGTACAGCTGCTGGTCTGGAGATACTCTAAAATCGCAATGGCGGGTAAGGGATAGCATTGCGCTTATGGGAATCACAGGAGAATGGTCTGGTTGAGCTTGTCTCTGAGTGCTCGAACAAAGAACACATCACGAGGCTCTCAAACGTCACAGAACTTTCCGTAGGCACCTTACCCATGTTTTGTCCAAACCATTCCGCCGAGAATCCTATGCCCTACACAAAGGCTGTCTTGTGACTCTCTGACGTAATGGAACTTCCTGTGAATGGACCATCCTCATTGCTTCTTACCCGCGAAACTGCTGCTGCTGCTGCTGGTGTGAGAGGAGATCTGCAACTTTCTGCAGACGGACCAATTACGAGACTTTCAGCGGCAAAACTATTTTGTAGAGATCGAAAAAAATAGAGCAGTCATATTGGACTGACAGTTAAACTCCGCAAAAGTGCTCTACAGATCATGAAGTATGGAAGCTATCACTTCCCCAAGTACACTGCTCTGCTACTGCTAAGGAAAGTTTGAATTTTTTAGCGTAAAACCGATCTCCAGCCGGGCTATATCACCACAAACGATTACCATATCGATCGAGTAAACACAATTCGTCTCCTGCAGCATACAAAATGATCTACTCGGCATCCTGCATATAGCACTCGTACACGTACCGCGAAGACAGACAGGCCCCGAAAAACATAAACACATACACTGTATATGTTATTAAGCAGGAGATATAATGATATAACAAATTACAAATCATCCTTTCACTTTACAAAGAGAACTAGGGTGTTTCTCACATGTAGACAACCAGCAGAAGCCTCTTCCACTTGTGAACATCTAGATCCACACAACACACATTATAATCAATGTTCTCTGAACCAAACAAAGACGGGAAATGTGTAGAATGGCTGCAAAAGCAGCCAACCGAACAATTTACATGGAAGGTAATAACTGTCCAGCGCAAACACACGCCTGTATTGAATCTTCTCAAATTTCCATGGAGAACATTGCCAACTGCCAACACACGCGATGACGAAGACTGGTCAATACATACTGAGTACTAGTTCCGCCTAGAGGGTGCACCGCCACCTCTCCAGTTCGCACAGCTCTGGCCGTAAGTTGGAAATGTCAGTCGTTCCGACCACAGGCTAATATTGGCCACAGGCTCCCTGCACGTAGAATCGCCCTAGAATCGTCCTGGGAAACCAGACACGTATTTATCACTGTACTTACAATTAAATATCACGATTGCAGCCTCAATCTGATAATACTCGACAAAGAGCGAAGTATCGGAATACCTCCTCTTGAAGACTGTGACTCTGGAAATAAATATATATATATATATATATATATATATATATATATATATATATATATATATATATATATATTGAAACGTCACAGGTTTACACTAATTCATTTTACGCCGAGAGCGTCCTTTCAATGTTTCGCCTAGTTAATTAACCTTTGAATTCAAGAATGCTTCCGTGTATATTTTTCTTCTGTTGGTATCACACCTCCTCTCTCATCCTTTGATCCCGTGATGTATGTGGATGGATAAATGTAATTATGCATGGAATATATAATAATCTGGGTTAGTCAAAGATGGTAGCAGTAGGGTAGTTTAGCACCAACATAACAACGTGAGCAGATTCGGCAGAGAGATAGTGATTCCAAAGATAGTGGGGATGAGCAGGGCAGAGTTTGTGAGGTTGGTTCTCACTGAGGTCCTACCCCAACACCAGTTTTTTTGAACGATTGGCGGTTGGTCCTGGAACGCGCCATGTTAGGACACTCTGGGGCCGCCGATTAAACGAGACGGACGCAGGGGTGCGGCGCTCGTCATGGATGGTGAGAAAAGTTATTCATAATGTAGGTCTTTTGGGGTAACATTGATTATGAGACATGTTCACGTGTGAATTAATACCGGGAAACGTTCAGCAATATTGTATGTTTAGAAATTTTTCAGATTAATGTGTTTCAACTAGCGGACTTGGGCGTGAGGTGACTGAGGGCATGAATCAACGATTCTTGTTCTTAGGTCAATAGCAGATAGGTTCATTAATGTTTCATTTGTTGCATAGCTTAGCTCCAGATACAAGCAATATAAATTTCCCATGATTCAACGATTTATTTTACTCGTTTCTTTGTTGTCGAACTTGGCCACGTGTTGCCAGCATTCATAACGGTAGTCACTAGATTTGCCTTTCGTTAATCATAGCATGAATAATGTAGAGTCATGAAGCCTGGGCTGGTTTGCTCACTTTGCATTGCGGTTGCAAAATACGCGGTTTCAACATGAACTTATCCGCATGGTACTGCATGTAAGTAACGCAAGTAATGTTTGAGAGAGTGAAAGGTGGTATCCTTCCCTTCTCCGCGCGTTAAATAGGTGTGACAATAACTAAATGGTGTTAAGAGGCCATCATTCAGTAACAGTCATTTTTACCCATTTTAATCATTAGTGGATGTAATTTACAACTAAGTTTCCGATATGACCAGATGCAAAAGATAGTGAGTGCTTCATGAAGGTTTTGTCACTGAGAGTGGTAGTTTTCTTAAATATAATAGGCTTCATGTATGTTTTGTCACAGAGAGTAGTAGTTTTATTAAATATTATCGAAATAAATCAGAATGATAATTGAAATTCTCTCTTAGCGTTATTTAGTATCCTTCATCCATACCACTGAGATAATGACTATATTCTACGAATTTTCAATCCAGGCATATCCACTGTATGCATTATGCACTTCATGCGACTAACTGAATTCATAGTATCAAAAACAAAAAAAAGTCTTACAGTCCCTAATTTGCACGTATTGTTCCATGGCAATTCACCGATGTTGCGTTATCCGTTGCTTCATTTTTAAATTAGAATACTATCTTTTCTAGCGGGTTTGATTACCCACATCTCAATTTATCGGGCCTAATTGAAAGAATTAGACACATAGCGGTAGAAATGGGAACCATGGAGCACTGCGTCCGCTTGTATTAAAGGGAGATACTTCTCACATGAAAATTAATCAGCTAATTAAACGAGGGGTTATATATATATATATATATATATATATATATATATATATATATATCCTTCTAAACTGGACATAAAATTCCGCAATAAAAAGCTTTTTATTCCCCTTACTGCTATTGACCAGAAGACGGGATCGGTTGGTAGGACATGTTCCGAGGCATCAAGGGATCACCAATTTAGTATTGGAGGGCAGCGTGGAGGGTAAAAATCGTAGAGGGAGACCAAGAGATGAATACACTAAGCAGATTCAGAAGGATGTAGATTGCAGTAGGTACTGGGAGATGAAGAAGCATGCACAGGATAGAGTAGCATAGAGAGCCGCATCAAACCAGTCTCAGGACTGAAGACCACAATAACAACTGCTATTGATGCGCTGAAATCACAGTTTTCCATTTCAAATCTAGATCTTCCTTACAAAAGGAGAAAGCCATTGTCTTTGCACACGTCAGAACAGTGACCACATTAACTTTATACCCCAACACATATCAACTGCTGATCACCGCCAATCTATCACACATCTCTACTAAATATAATACTTCGCCAATAACTGAATGCTTGTGACACAAAACAATACTGATCTAAAATCCACGATTTGTGGACATGTCTCATTTCTTTTCTCTCGATTGACACCAGTGTATCTTGTTAAGAGAGAGACATAATTATCTTACAAGCGACAAGCTTTCAAAAAAACTCGATCGCAATGTCGATGTTGACGGTGATGGCTGGGGTGTGTATTAAAAGATCGGAAGTGCGAGTGCTCGTCACCAGCTGAGTAAGCTTGTAATAAAATAACCAAATTTAGAAAGTGATTCCATTAAGGAACGTGTTACTAAGCCGGTATTTGAGACTCCCTCATGCAGCCGGTAGATATTTCTCACGCTAAAAACAGTATTTGTAATGCATTCTATGCTGATGCCATGTCAGAGGTTCTGCGATACATCCACTGGGCTACAAGTGAGGGAGAATGATGGTTGACTGAGAGTGATCACATACAGTAGAAGCTGTGCTATGTGACGAATCACTTTAAAAAAACGCGACGCTAGATTGTGGTCGTAAAAAACGGCTTTTCACATCTATAGTATTCTGGTAGAAACGCTGTTTGCAATTTAGAATCAAGTTTTTCCATTCAAACACATATCTGCATTATATCCTATCAGGATGTCTTTTAATGATTACAGCCACTAGTGAAACATATTGGTGACACTCTCTTATGTCTCAAAACGAGTCATCTTTTTCGAACATATCTGCTACACTAAAACTTCAATGTGGTTTTAGACAGTCTCTCTGCGCCTTGTAACTGTTCCTCAGTCTTTGCCATGCCCTCTCTACAGCTTTGTCCATGTGATCACCCCAATTTAAGTTGGAACTGAGCAGAGGTCAGAGTGCGCTATGTCTACCACCTTCTGTAACCTGTGGAGAAACAGGTTGAGCTGCGTTAATGAGACAGGATCATGTTTGATAACTCAGCGGACCAACTGTGTGCAATGTGTAAGGCCAACGACAAACGAAGTTTTCCCCTGCAACCTGACGTAGGAGCAGTTATGGGAACTGGATACCGCTACTACATTGCAGTGGATTTCCAAACTACATACAGGTAATGCAGTCTGAATGAGATCTGTATCTCTTGGGGTGCATTCACATCTGTCACCCAATTATTCCCTTTGTCATTGCTATTTCGTACCATCCAACAAAGAAAAACTACGAATTATAAAAACTCTGCTAAAGTCATCCGATAGACAATTGATATGATTTTTACTGCATATGCCTCTTCCCGTGTATTTGGAAACAAATACCATCTATGTGCTAGCATTGAGAATATGTGGCTATCCAATTAATATTCAGGTACTAATCCATTGGAGCAGGATGCCATTGATAGAAGTCATCTGCACAAACCAGTGTGCAATTTCATCATCTTTACTATAGGAGGAGCATATCCCACAGACAATAAGTTGCAAGAGAGGTTCCCTGTGTTATTGTTTGAAACATTGTTTTTTTTCTACTGTAACACGTCCAAGCTGTCTATGACCACAGCTTTGTACTCCACCATACACTTTATTTCTCTTACACCACAACTTTGAGGTCTATGTCAGATTCTTAATTGACATTAACGTGTTTCGATCCACTGGCTCTCATCGAAAGCTGGACAATGTACTATGTCAATTATGTGGAGCATTTCCAAACATCTGTCAGCAGTGCGCTTTGTGCGTTCTTCGAACACTGCTCACGTCAGAGACCGCAGGGAGGGGGGGGGGGGGGGGGGGGGAGGGGAGGTTGGTGGGTTGCTGTTGGCAAGTGATCAGCCAAGGCTATCCAAGCAAATATAGGTATAAAAGGACTGTAATTTGCGACAGATGCAGTATTACTGTCACAGAGTAATTTGCTCTCCATCTCTTCTAGCAAGTAGTCTTTATGTTATGTAAAAACCCTAACAGGTGTATATTACTATAGTTAACTTATTTTTTAATTTTATTTCTAGAAATTTCGGGTGAACCGTCTTTTGAAGCTGTAGAAACTTCGGACACCAATTCTAGTGATTATCTCCCATCAATATCAGATGCAAGGGCAATGTTAGAATGGGATTCAGACTAATTTGATGACATTATTACACATTCAGACGAGAAATCAAATAGAACTATCTCTGATTTACAAATAAAAGAACGTTTGAAACATATTTATTTTAAATGCACAAAAGATATAACAAGTATACATCCATTGAACTACAGAACTACATCTCGATCTGATGTATTTTCTTTTGAATTAACGTGGCCTAAATGTATTTTAAATTCACGCATTCGTCAAGTTATTGGAAAAACAACTTATAATATATATCCTAATGATAATAATTTTCGGTGGTCTTTTGATCGGAAATTAAAAGAATTTAGAAGACATGATCATTTTATGCAGTATTTGGCTATAATACCTGATATATGTTGTGTAAAATGGTCGTGACCAAATCAGTATAAGTTTGCAATTAAATTATTTTGGTCAATTGTATATACTGTGTATGTAATATTGGAAAATTATATGTTTTTTGTAATTTACATAAGAGTAATGTTTACAAACCACAATTATTATCATCACTATGTCCTGAATGTTACATTAATGAAATTGTTAATAAGAAAGATAACGAAGCTTTGAAAGAATTAACTAATGTACATGCATATGTTGGTAGCAGACCTTATATCTATGCAACTTATTCTCCAAGTCAAGATCATTTGGCTTTTCAGACAATGGAAATTAGGTGTAAAAGTGTAGTAAAGTGCAGTAAAGTAGTGTAGTAAAAGTGCAGTACATGAAACGATATTGCAAATGAGTAACTGAAACCACTTGCTTGAGCGGAGGGAGAGAGTCCTGGTGGAGTGACAGCACCGAAACAGTGATCACGTACATGACTGCAATGCGAGGGATTAGTCAAAACAACACCTAGCCATCTGCTCACCCTTGGACAGCTGTTTGGAAACGTCCCATAATGCCATAAAAACACTTCCAGTTTCCATATGTTGCGATGTCTTCTACGTTTGTTTTCTTGATAAGGAACACGCCTCTGTCTTTCAGTGATAGCCAATCGTTCGAGACATGTTAATGTCAGTTTACAACCTTATGAAGACCTCGAAGTTGTGGCGGTAAAAACAAAATGATGAATGTGTATGTATCTCTAGTCATACACTGCTTGGATGTATTACAGCACAAAAAAAAAAAAAACAGTTTAACAAACAACCACAAAGGGACACTCTACCGTGACTGATAGTCTGTGGGATACGATCCTCCTACAGCATATGTGATGAAGCTTTATATTGTTCTGTGGATGCGAGTTCTATCATGAACCACCTGCACCAATGGATCAATACTTATAACCTTAAGAGGATCGCTACAAATGGTCAATGCTAGATGGTATTTGTTTTTGATATATTGGGAGAGAGAGATGGGGTATATCTTATCGAGTTCTCTGTTGGATGATGTTACCAGAGATTTTATAGTTTGTAGTCTTTCTCTGATGGATGGTACAAAGTAACAAGGAGGAAGAGAATGTTTGCGTGACAGACATGAATACACGCTAAGGGATATATACCTCCTTAGGACGGCAGTAACTGTACGTAGTTTGGAGATGTACTGGAATGCAGTAGCAAAATCCTCGTCCTTCCAGTTCCTGTATGATATAGAGTCTTCCCAATTTTCTCAATGAGAAACACCGCCATAACAGCACATAACATTTTTTCTAATACCTCATGTTGCAAGAGAAAGCTTCGTTTGGCGCTGGCCTTACACACTGTACATGGTGGGGAGAGCTACATCAACATGTACCCATTTTCAACGAGTGGCCGAAACACCGTCTTGTCACATTAACACAGCTCACCCAATTTATCCACGGGATGCAGGTCTTATATATAGCGCTATCCGACTTCTGTTCAGGTATGATTACATGGACAAATCTGCAGGGAGGGTTGGGCAGAGACTGAAGAACAGTTACTATTTGCAGATGGACTGTCTAAAACCACAGTTTAGTTTTGCTGTAGCGGATAGGTTCGACAAGGTGACTCGCTTCGAGATATGAGAGTGCCACAAATATGATTCACTAGCGGCTGCAATCATTTAAAGATATTTCCATGTGTTTGAATCGAAGACTTGATTCCGAATCACATACTGCATCTCTTCCTGAAAGTATAACACCAAATATCTGAAAAGGATTTCGTACGTTTCTTACAACCTCAATCTAGCATTGGATTTTTTCAAATGTTCAAATGTGTGTGAAATCTTATGGGACTTAACTGCTAAGGTCACCAACCCCTAAGCTTACACACTACTTAACCTAAATTATCCTAAGGACAAACACAAACACCCATGCCCGAGGGAGCACTCGAACCTCCGCCGGTACCAGCCGCACAGTCTATGACTGCAACGCCTTAGACCGCTCGGCTAATCACGCGCAGCTTTGATTATTTAAATGATCTGTCATATAGCACACCATCTTCTGTATGTGATCAATCTCAATCGAGTATCATCCTCCCTCAGCTATAACCCAATGGATACGTCGCAGAACCTTTAACACGGCACCCAGATAGAATGTGTTAGAAATGCCATCTGTCAGCGTGAGAAATATCTAGGGGCGGCATGAGGGAGGTGCAAATACCGGCATAATATCGCGTTCCTTAGTCGAATCACTTTATAAATTCGGTGACAAGATGATATTATTACGAGCTTACACCATCGGCGACGTGCACCCGCGCTTTCATTCTGTTAAAACACACTCCAGTGATCACTGTCTATATTCAATGTCGCTGTATTTGTATGGAACACAACTTCATTCTTAGGCGATACCATTTCTCGATTCTTATGGCTTATGTAGTTTTTAACATGGATATAATTAGCGATACTTGCGTGTGCCTGTAGAGCCATGACCGCTTTTTATGCAGGGTGACAGTAACATAACCGTTGCCATCGTGTAGTTTAATAGCTGGCCACTTAAAAGCCAATTATGTCTCTCTCTTTCCAAGACACACTGGTACTACTCGCAAGAAAGACAAATGAAACATCTATGGTCATCAGTCCCCTAGAACTTAGAACTACTTAAACCTAACTAAGCTAAGGACATCACACAACACCCAGTCATCACGAGGCAGAGAAAATCCCTGACCCCGCCGGGAATCGAACCCGGGAACCCGGGCGCGGGAAGCGAGAACGCTACCGTACGACCACGAGCTGCGGACTGCAATTTTATGTCCAATCATAAGGATATTTATTTATTTATTTATTTATTTCCAGAGCCACAGCCTTCAGGAGGGGGTATTCCAATACTTCGCTCTTTGTCGAGTATTATTAGACTGAAGCTGCTATCGCAATATTTAATTGTAAGTACAGTGATAAATATGTGTCTGGTTTACCAGGACGATTCTACGGCGATTCTGCATGACGTTCGGGGAGCCTGTGGCCAATATTAACCTGTGGTCGGAACGACTGACATTTCCAGCTTATGGAGGGAACTCTGCGAACTGGACAGGAGGCGGTGTTCCCTCTAGGCGGAACTAATACTCAATATTTATTGGGCAATCTTCGTGATCGCGTGTGTTGGGAGTGTTCTCCATGGAAATTTGAGAAGATTCAATACGGGGTGTGTTTGCGCTGGACAGTTATTCCCTCTCATGTAAATTGTTCGTTTGGCTGCTTTTCGTGCCTTTTACACATTTTACGTCTTTGTTTGGTTGAGAGAACGTTGATTATGGTGTGTGCTGTGTGCATCCAGATGTTCACAGGTGGAACAGAAGTTTGCTGGTTCTCTAGACACGAGAAACACCTTAGTTTACTTTGTAAAGTAATCGAATGATTTGAAATCTGTTATATCATTATATGCAGTGATTAACAACACATACAGTGCATGTGCTTATGTTTCTCGAGATCTGTTGGTCTTCGCGGTATATGTATGAGTGTCTGGCGGTCCACAGCTACATCCAGCATACAGGGGTGATGATTTTATATGCTGCAGGACACGAATTGTGTTTACCAGATCCATATGGTAAGCGTTTGTGGGGATACAGCCCGCTTGGAGATCAGTTTTACGCTAAATATTCAAGCTTTTTTTGGCAGTAGCAGAGCAACGTAGCTGAGGAAGTGTCTTTGGCGATAGTTTTGTAAGTAGGCTGTTTAGGTTTTTTTTTATTGGTAACGCCATGTAGCGCTCCGTATGAAAATCACTGGCTGTGCTGTGTGCAGTCCGTGGCTGGTTTGCATTGTTGTTTGCTATTGTAGTGTTGGGCAGCTGAATGTTAACAGCGCGTAGCGTTGCGCAGTTGGAGGTGAACCGCCAGCAGTGGTGGATGTGAGGAGAGAAATGACTGAGTTTTGAGAGCGGATGATCTGGACGTGTGTCCATCAGAGACAGTAAATTTGTAAGACTGGATGTCATGAACTGCTATATATATTATGACTTTTGAACACTATTAGGGTAAATACATTGTTTGTTCTTCATCAAAATCTTTCATCTGCTAACTATGCCTATCAGTAGTTAGTGACTTCAGCAGTTAGAATCTTTTATTTAGCTGGCAGTATTGGCGCTCGCTGTATTGCAGTAGATCGAGTAATGAAGATTTTTGTGAGGTAATAATTCATGAAAGGTGGTTATTGTTAGTCAGGACCATTCTTTTGTAGCGATTACTGAAAGTCAGATTGCGTTGCGCTAAAAATATTGTGTCGCTTTAGTGAATGTCTGAGTACGTTCAGTTTTGCTCAGCTGTTTGAAAATCAAATAACATAAGATGTTTATCAGCACATTAATTCATTAATTTTTCTAAGGGGACGTTACAGTTTCCATATTTCATGATTTGTAGACCACTTTTGTGGGGTTTTACTATCAGTGCAGTATGATTGCTCTATGTTTTCATCGATCTCTACAAAATAGTTTTCCCGTTGAAAGTCTCATAGTTGACCCATCTGCAGATAGTGGCGGACGTCCTCCCATACTAACACCAGCAGCAGTTTGGCAGGTAAGAACCAATCAGAATGCTCCAGTCACAGGAAGTCCCAAGATGTCGGAGAACCAAAATACATCCTTTGTGCGGGGAATAGGAGCCTTTACAGACTAGTTCGAACAAAACAGGGGTAAGATAATTACGGAAAGTTCCATGACGTCTGAGAGTCACGAGATGTCTTCTTTGTTCGAGTGATCAGAGGCAAGTCCAAGCAGACCATCCTCCTGTTGTTCGGTCAGCAAAGATGCTATCCCTTAACCGCCACTGTGACTTTAGAGTATCTCTAGACCAGCGGCTGAAGAGTATCGAAAATTCACTGAAAATCCCATCCATTCTTCTCGTCCATAGATCAGTGCTTCGATTGCTGCGTGTGTAAATGTTCTGATTTTCTCGTCTGTGCTTAGACATCAGTGTGTGCTTCTATAAGGAGGAAAAAACTTCCCTTACTTCAGCGGCAAATATAAACTAAGCTCACTCTCCGTCTGAGAAAAGTGACGAATATCATAGCACCTGTACGACTCAGAAATTTTTCACTCTCTCTGGCAGTGCCTCCAAACAAGCAGATAAAACTCGAAAATCAGTGGGCGTCCTGTTTAGAGATGCGGAGATATTTATTTCAACTTCCAAATATCGTCGTTTTGGCCTATAAAATCATATATTGCAGCTGATACCCTTTTCGGGATCTACTTTCCACAAAAGCGTGTAAAGTATCTCAAGGATGTTCCACAAGTGTTCAGCGATCCTTTTAGGGTCTGTGTTCATGTGTGGCGATATACATTGCAAAATTGAAGCAAACTACTTTGCAGCGACCTTTTTGAAAATGTATTGCTACTCCAGGCGGGTGTAAAATGAATATGCGCAACGTAAAATACTGACCGCGAAAATGAAAATTTGGCCTTGTCTGACTACCCCCTGAAGCAGATCTTGGGATCTCTTAATGGTGATATTATATTCTCCTTCTTGCTCTTTAACATATAAATTACAACACAAACATAAATGAATGGTTAAGGAAACTAGTAAAATGATAAACGCTGTTTTGGCTTATACGTTTTTTTGTAGATTAAAACCCCCTTATATATTACAAATGTTAATATGTCAATGTCCAACGGACATAAAGAGATAAAAATGAATTTTCTAACTAATACGAATGATCAATTGCCCAATCTGCCCCTTCTTATGGCTACGCGATCTAATGTAAATCATCTACGTACCAAACACTAGGAGACACTACTTTCAAATATGACCTACAGTGGTGTGCAACCTCAGTGGAAAGAAAATTTACGTAATCATAGCTGTTTAGCTTTATATCCCTAATAAGCTGTGACAATTAACAATATCACCGTATGTACTGCATCCGGTGCGTCAGAGTGATGGTTCTCGTACGTTTCAACGACGACGGAAGAACTCCAGCCACAAAATATAAAAAAAAACCCTCATTCAAACAGTAGGACGGCAGAAGATGATCCTCTGACTAGTATAATCTAATACTGTCTTCTCCTCTCTGTGTTCTACAGACGAGAAACGCGAACTCCCAGCCACAAGGATGGAGTTCAGATAATGTCTCAATGTGAGTATAGGCAGAAGAAGTGCTCTCAGTCACTGAATACTACGTACTCTACGACGACTTCCTACCCGAAGCCGAAGTCCAGAATCGTGTAACTTCGCAACAGTACAGTGCCTAACAGTTCTATCTATAAAATCTCCTGAGAGCAAAGACAGAAAGTCCGTCAGTAGCAACAAAGCTGACAATGAGGACCCTCAAACACGTGCGCCGAAAACGGAATAGCAGTTTCTCTCCACCACTCGCTTCCCAGCAAAGCTCGGCTCCCCTCCCCCGTAACTGCAGAAGCTGAATCACATTCTCGAAACCACGGAATATTTCCTCCCTCTACAGATTCTTCTGAACGGCGACCAACCATATTTTAGACCTCTGTCGTCCAGCGCGGAAAGTTTGTGAGGAAATACCTACACCCGTTAATTAGAAATTCATACAATGGTATGCATCTCAGAGTAAAAATCCTCAGAAATAACACAGCCTACGAGATTTCCCCAGTAACGCTTCCTCGTTCCTCTCTACTGTGTCCAAGATTTTCAGAGTTCCCGAAATATTATCCGGTTATCCTTCCGGCCCCGCTACAATACCGGCCGTATTGTGCTTCAGTGCTCAAGTGCCCCGACTGTCCATCTTGACACCTGTACAGGCATTTCCACCCAGGTCCTGAGTTACGCCTGCAGTTTCATTGTCACTGGCATTCCAACCTCTGCTAGTATAGGCAATAATTCATTACGCCAGTTTGATAATAAAGACAGTCCATGACCTTTCATCGTTAGCAACTATTTACAAGGTGTACGTGACAATATCAGTCTTCTTTAAATATTCATATATACGATGTACAACCTATCGAATGATACCGATTTCCGATTGTAAATCACGGCAAAGTAGGCAGATGAGTGCTTGTAAGGTGCGAAATTATAGCCACTTTATAACATATTCAATTGGATTTAGTAACTCCTGAAGCAGCACATGCTCAAAGTCAAGGGAAAGATGTGATATTTCCCAGAAAAGCGCACGAAGTGTCTCAGGGTTGGTTTCAAAAGTGTGATGTGATCTTTTTTTAGAGTCTGTGTTCAAGTGCAGTGGTGGTATTCCTCGGAATAAAATGGGTAATTACATCGCAAAATGTTTTAGTATTCATGAGTCATCTGCAAAGCTCACTCTCTTTGTGCAATGTTATATTTAGTTCCTGTGACATCTTCAGTTTATGTATGCGGCATTATTCTGTACATTGCTTAAACGCCAGATTTAATGCTCCCGAAGCAGTCCGTTCAACGACATAGGGTATCTGTGCACTGGGGACAGGAAGGAGGGTGGCTGTGGGTATTTACAATGCAACAAGAAGTACTTAGTGTACAGCCCCCCCTTCAGTTGCCAGCGCCAGTGCTGTGAGTATGGCACGTGGTCTCCTACAGTGGGACAAGGAGACTCTGGAGCAGGGAGTACATGCGCCAGAATGGATGATCGTCCTGCCTCTTCCACTTCGGAAGACTGACTTTACGTTTATCGAATGATCTACAATTGCAGGACACACATTTATCAGCATGAGTTACTAAGTTTAGCTTAGACCCAACCTGCTGCATCTTCATTAATTGATGGAGAGTATTCGACTTATTCATACATTCACCAAATATCGTTGCTTTCCAAGCATGATCGTGCATGATTGCCGCTTACATACCCGTTAAACTCTTCCTTCTCCAGCACAGACTTCTCATCCATTGAACACACAGTACACAGTAAACAATTACGTCCGCCCTCTTGGGAAGCTCAGCACAGACTGAGCGAATTTTCCTGCTATTTTTTCCTTACACCGCAATCTTGGATTGCGTTATAGGAAGGGAGGGGAAAAGACCAACAGCGTCCTCTGATGGTGGTGCTGTGATGTGGGTTAGTTGAACCCTGGACCTCAAGGTGAACACCTAGGATAGAGCTACTGTCTGTTACAAATCAAATTGTTTAAATGAAGAATTCATACAAAATAAAGACTTACGTCCATTCCATCCAGCAGCCCAGCACCGACTGAGTCCTTTTCCTCCAAATTTGCAGATGAGGAGGTGAGAGGGTGGGATAGGGAGATGGGAAAGGAGGGCAGAAGGGTTGAACTTCATACTATGACATCGCTGTGACATTGCCACATCAATGGCCTCCAACTCGGAGCTACCATCTTGAGGAACTTTGGCAACAATGGAGCGTGAGGTAACGTGAACTGTGTCGATCTACTAGAGGTGTGATGCAGAGGAAACATGTTTTATAAGGAGGTCTATCCTCAATGTGGATAGTTAGCTTACTTTTCTGAGAAGGAGTAGCAAGTAGCACTCGAGATGCACTGAGAATTGCTTCATCATTCTATAAAAACTGCTTGTTAGAAATAAGCAGTACCAGTTGTGTCATTGACTCATTAGTTCCTGATTTGAGACTTTCATGGTTAAAATTTATTTTGCAAAACTGTCTTCCTTTGTGATAGATGACAGACTTTCGCTACCAAAAAAATTGTAAGCTCACCGATTTTGAAAATTGGTGAAGTAGAAACCTAGATCGATCCGTATTTTAATGTAAACAGAGGATTTTCAGAGTTAGGTTTTAAATTTTTGAATGATTTTATCGGGATGGCAGTTACGGAAAAAAATATAACAAATAAGTATCAAAACTCATTTATTCACTTGACAGTGAAAAACATGAAACGTCGCACACAAGTTTTCAACAGGACATTTGAAGATGGCTTTGACGTTCCACATTGAAGTTTTCTGGGCTTATACATCCCACAACACGGAAATTATGCAGAAACAAGCAGAATTACTGAGGTGTGCAGAAATATTTCAAAACATTGTCTATGATGTATAACAAGACACAGTTATTTCAGACATTCTTGGGATGGAGAAGATGGTGATTTGATCCGATTTTCGTGAAACAGACACAGTGTACTACCTATAAAAACACGCCGCTACACTTGATCGTTCACAGCCTTCTCTATATTCATGTCGTGATCCGTAGCATTTTTCTCCAAGTTGTGCAGGCACCTCGCTACACGCTATCATTAAACAGATGTGAGATATAGACGTCCCAACGCTCAAATTGGCGTATTACTTTAGTGGGACAAAAGTATCTCATCAAGCAAGAAAGGGTTAGTAAAATACCTACAAACACCTACAAAACCTACAAACACCTACAAAGATTTATACTCCGTAATTTTAAAAATAGAAGAGTCAATTAATATTCTTTTTCTTTCTTAAGCGCTGATGTTATTGATCGTGGGAGGAGGAGTAGGAGAAGGAGATTAGTGTTTAACGTCCCATCAACAGCAAGGTCATAAGAGATGGTGCGCAAGCTCGAATTAGGGGAGGACTGAGAAGAAAATCGGGCATGCCCTTTCAAAGGAACCATCCAGGCATTTGCCTTAAAAATGGTTCAAATGGCT
Organism: Schistocerca serialis cubense; assembly: GCF_023864345.2. Classification (NCBI taxonomy): domain Eukaryota; kingdom Metazoa; phylum Arthropoda; class Insecta; order Orthoptera; family Acrididae; genus Schistocerca; species Schistocerca serialis. Next base: position 823,598,559 of record NC_064639.1, on the reverse strand, counting down.
CTGAGCACTATGGGACTTAACATCTGTGGTCATCAGTCCCCTAGAACTTAGGACTACTTAGACCTAACTAACCTAAGGACATCACACACATCCATGCCCGAGGCAGGATTCGAACCTGCGATCGTAGCGGTCACGCGGTTCCAGACTGAAGCGCCTAGAACCGCACGGCCACTCCGGCCGGCGCATTTGCCTTAAGCGATTTAGGGAAATCACTGAAAACCTAAATTAGGACGGCCAGACACGGGTTTGAATCGTCATCCTCTTGAATCTGACTCCAGAGAAGAATTTTAATTTTGGTACTCTTTTAAAATAGAATTAAAAAATAGTTGACATTTTGCATGTTTAGTAACCACCAACCATTTAAGGTTTTAAGAAGATAAGATTTTTCCATATAGAAGGGAAAACTTCATCTCCTTTTTTACGACAAGGGATTCCCCTGAAAAGAACGAAGTTTCATCGAAAAAAATGGTTCAAATAGCTCTGAGCACTATGGGACTTAACATCTATGGTCATCAGTCCCCTAGAACTTGGAACTACTTAAACCTAACTAACCTAAGGACATCACACAACACCCAGTCATCACGAGGCAGAGAAAATCCCTGACCCCGCCGGGAATCGAACCCGGGAACATGAGCGTAGGAAGCGAGAACGCTACCGCACGACCACGAGCTGCGGGCTGCAGTTTCATCGAGATAAGTGTTTCTAATAATCAGGAGACCTTAGTTCGTGTCCAAGTCTAGCAGAAAATTTTGATTTGTCATGAGTGGATTCTTTGTGTAGTTTGGAAGGCAGGAGAAGCTTTCTGGCGGATAAAAGTTTTGAGATGGGTTTTACATACTGTAGGGTATCTGAAATTGGAACCCCAGTGTCCAAGGAAAGAAATAATGTGCACAGCTATACTCTATCGGTCTGCTTCGATACAGTATAGAGTTCACAGCAAAGTGGAAGCCTCTGTCCTATTTTCGGAGGGCGAGGTCTCCCTATCCTTCGCTCTCAACTTCGTGCTTTCTCTGGAACCGGCTGCTCAGGCGACACGTGTCAGGGTTTCTTGCAATATGGAAGTTGTTGACACAGACACCCACTCAGCGTGTAAATGAAGTATAAGCTCCAAGCGAAGCCCGTCGCCGAGAATAGAGCGCGGAGTTCTTTACCTGATATTGACTCCGCGGGGTCGTAAACAGGGTGGAGCGGGCTGTTTGGGTTTCCTCGGCTGCCACCTCGCTCGCTGACGTCTCGCTCCTGCAGTCGCGGCTCCTTAGCCGCCTGAGGTTAACAATGGACTGCAGCAGTCGGCGCCAGCCATTATAATCCGGACGCGTCAATATTTGTGCGCGGCGGGGCGGGCCCTCGTGTTTGCCGATGGTTATCAGGGCACCCCGCCTCGCCGTGCAAGGGCTGCCGTGCCCACGTAGGCGGCCCGCTGGTTCCCGACCAATCTCTTCTGCAAAGATGCACAGACAGGCCAGATGGAAGGAAAGGCTCTCTTCGTTAACGAGAAAGGCGCAGCGAACGGCTGCGGCGCTCTGCTGTGCTGTGCTGTGCTTTTGCTCGCGTAGGCAGAGCGTAATATCTGGCCTGTTTGCAGTCTACCGCGCTTCTGGAGCCGGATTTGATGCTGCTGCGAATATTTCCGTCAGCTCTGCCGCTGTTTTTTTTTTTTTTTTTTTTTTTTTTTTTTTTTTTTTTTTTTTTTTTTTTTTTTTTTTACCTGTCTGTTTTCTAGATTTCCGTTTTATGTTTCACTGATCATTCGTTTCGTCCTGAGTCATTCTCCTTCTGTTTGAGGATACTTTTCAAGTATTAGTTGACAGACATATCCCGTCAGATTTGAGGCAAAGTCGATGTTTTCTACATTGCCGACACTGCCTTTCTCTCTCTGCTTCTTTCTGCAGTTTAAGCATAATGATCCCACAGCTTCCTCAAGTGTGTAGCTGATGGAAGACGAAAGACTCTATTGAAATTGTGTTGCTGTTGTTGTCTTCAGTACTGAGACTGGTTTGATTCAGCTCTCCATGCTACTCTATCCTGTGCAAGCTTCTTCATCTCCCAGTACCTACTGCAACCCACATCCTTCTGAATCTGTTTAGCCGGCCGCGGTGGTCTAGCGGTTCAGGCGCTCAGTCCGGAACCGCGGGACCGCTACGGTCGCAGGTTCGAATCCTGCCTCGGGCATGGATGTGTGTGTTGTCCTTAGGTTAGTTAGGTTTAAGTAGTTCTAAGTTCTAGGGGACTGATGACCACAGATGTTAAGTCCCAAAGTGCTCAGAGCCATTTTTTGAATCTGTTTACTGTATTTATCTCTTGGTCTCCCTCTACGATTTTTACCCTCAACGCTGCCCTAAAATACTAAATTGGTGATCCCTTGGTGCCTCAGAACATGTCCTACCAACCGATCCCTTCTTGTCAAGTTGTGCCACAAACTTCTCTTCTCCCCAATTCTATTCAATACCTCCTCATTAGTTATATGATCTATCCATCTCATGTTCAGCATTCTTCTGTAGCACCACATTTCGAAAGCTTCTATTCTCTTCTTGTCCAAACTAGTTATCGTCCATGTTTCACTTCCATACATGGCTACACTCCACACAAATACTTTCAGAACCGATTTCCTGACACTTAAATCTATACTCGATGTTAACAAATTTCTCTTCTTCAGAAACGCTTTCCTTGCCATTGCCATCCTACATTTTATATCCACTCTACTTCGACCATCATCAGTTATTTTGCTCCCCAAATAGCAAATCTCCTTTACTACTCTAAGTGGCTCATTTCCTAATCTAATTCCCTCAGCATCACCCGACTTAATTCGACTACATTCCATTATCCTCGTTTTTGTTTTGTTGATGTTCATCTTATGTCTTCCTTTCAAGAAACTATCCATTCCGTTCAACTGCTCTTCCAAGTCCTTTTCTGTCTCTGACAGAATTATAATCTCATCGGCGAACCTCAAAGGTTTTATTTCTTCTCCATGGATTTTAATACGTACCCCGAATTTTTCTTTTGTTTCCTCCACTGCTTGCTCAATATACAGATTGAATAACATCGGGGAGAAGCTACAACCCTGTCTCACTTCCTTCCCAACCACTGCTTCCCTTTCATGCCCCTCGACTGTCATAACTGCCATCTGGTTTCTGTGCAAATTGTAAATAGCTTTTCGCTCCCTGTATTTTACCCCTACCACCTTCATAATTTGAAAGAGAGTATTCCAGTCAACAACGGCAAAAGCTTTCTCTAAGTCTAAAAATGCTAGAAACGTTGGTTTGCCTTTCCTGAATCTAGCTTCTACGACAAGTCGTAGGGTCAGTGTTGCCTCACGTGTTCCAATTTTTCTATGGAATCCAAACTGATCTTCCCGGAGGTCGACTTCTACCAATTTTTCCATTCGTCTGTAAAGGATTCGCGCTAGTATTTTGCATCCGTGACTTATTAAACTTATTGTTCCGTAATTTTCACATCTGTCAGCACCTGCTTTCTTTGGGATTGGAATTATTATATTTTTCTTGAAGTCTGAGGGTATTTCGCCGGTCTCATACATCTTGCTCACCAGATGGTAGAGATTTGTCAGGACTGGCTCTCCCAAGGTCGTCAGTAGTTCTAATGGAGTGTTGTCTACCGGGGCCTTGTTTCGACTTAGGTCTTTCAGTGCTCTGTCAAACTCTTCACGCAGTATCGTATCTCCCATTTCATCTTCATCTACATCCTCTTCCATTTCCATAATATTGTCGTCAAGTACATCGCCCTTGTATAGACCCTCTATATACTCCTTCCACCTTTCTGCTTTCCCTTCTTTGCTTAGAACTGGGTTTCCATCTGACCTCTTGATATTCATGCAGGTGGTTCTCTTTTGTCCAAAGATCTCTTTAATTTTCATGTAGGCAGTATCTATCTTACTTCTAGTGATATGTGCCTCTACATCCTTACATTTGTCCTCTAGCCATCCCTGCTTAGCCATTTTGCACTTCGTGTCGATCTCATTTTTGAGACGTTTGTATTCTTTTTCCCCCTGCTTCATTTACTGCATTTTTATATTTTCTCCTTTCATCAATTAAATTCAATATCTCTTTTGTTACCCAAGGATTTCTATTAGCCATCGTCTTTTTACCTACTTGATCTTCTGCTACCTATGCTATTTCGTCTCTCAAAGCTACCCATTCTTCTTCTACTATATTTCTTTCTCCCATTGTTGTCAATCGTTCCCTAATGCTCTCCCTGAAGCTGTCTACAACCTCTGCTTCTTTCAGGTTATCCAGGTTCCATCTCCTCAATTTCCCACCTTTTTGCAGTTTCTTCAGTTTTAATCTGCTGAAATTGTAATGGGTTCAATAACTAGATCCGCTAAAGACACCCAAAAGCCGTCGGCACGCAGGACGGGGCAGCTAACGTTGACGTGCAAGCAGACGCAACATCCACAGCTACGAGACAGCGGGCCGTCAGCACACGGGGCGATCTCGTTGACTTGATTTTGCGCTCTCAGCGCTCTGCGGCGCAGCTATCGGCTTTATTTGGCTCGCAAACAATAGACCTATAGTCTGTTCGCGAAAATGGATGCGCATGGAATTCCTGCCAAAGGAAAAATTTAACTATCAGCAAACCAGCAAAGTTAAGTCATTTAAGAAAGTTCATGATTTTACTGCAGTGTGAAGTTAATAGCGTGGAGCATAACCTTAAATTTACACATAAGTTAGCGCTTTTTGTGTTACTGTTTGGCAGCATTGTATTATTGTTCTCGTCACTACAAACACTGTAAAAAATGCTTCTAATACTGGAAGTGCGGAGAGTAAAATACGCCAAGGAAAAGAAGAGAAACTGTTGGAAGGAGCTGGCCGGTGTGGTCGAGCGGTTCCAGGCGCTTCAGTCTGGAAGCGCGCGACCGTTACCGTCGCAGGTTCGAATCTTGCCTCGGGCATGGTTGTGTGCGATGTCCATAGGTTAGTTAGGTTTAAGTAGTTCTAAGTTCTAGGGGACTGATGACCCCAGAAGTTAAGTCCCATAGCGCTCAGAGCCATTTGAACCGTTTTGTTGAAGGGAATGAAACAAACATTTTAGCAGCAGTAACACATAATGCAAATGTCACTAAGGGGCACCTCGAAAGTGCGATAGAAATTAACCAAACGAGTGCTCTGCGAACACTACATTGCATCGCATTTCATCCTCTTCACATTTCATTGTATCTACAGATTCATATCCATCGCTTTCAAATTTGGTTATTTCTTCGAATGTTATCTACGAAAAGTGTAAAGTGATGCGCCATATATGTGCAAAGCTTTGTATAAAGAAGGAGCATCATTTGCAAACCACGGGCAATTTTGGATTCATCGTCAGCTGAAAATGCACGCTGACTCAGAGAAGTGGTTAAAAACAACGCTCTTAGTCTATCAACGTAAGGTGCGTGTTTTTCAAGACCCGCATCATTTTATTGATGAGAAGCTAAAACACTCAAGGGTCTCGAGTTCCTAAGATATGCCGCTACTGCAGTTATTGGAAGACATCCCACTGGACATAAGATAGTCAGTGTGGTACCAAACTGTCGGATGTGCCACCCCCCCCCCCCCCCTGTCGTTTCGCACATTTAATGACTGATCCTCTTAAGAGGATATTTGGAGAACATTGGAAAGATCGCCCAGGAAACGAAAAATAGTCCGCACATCCACCAAAATTAACAATTTTGTACCTTTATCTGTGGCGAAAATTAAAACAAGAAGTCTATTAGGAAACAACAACTCCCGAACGCATGTGCTGCCGTTAACTTCGCATGAGATTCCACATGCATTATTGTTCCTCCAGAATCACTTTACAGCATGCAGCAATGTTCAAGGTCAACATCTTGAGGACTTCTTATGACAACGGTGATAATAAACACACGAACGTACCTGAGTTACGTGCTTATTTACATTTGGTACAAGGGGGCAAACGCTTATGAATCCTCTTCTACTGATGGTAGGACAGTGGTTTGCGGTGCTCTTGATACTTTTTGATCAAAATCTGAACACGTTATGTCGCTGAAGTTCTCTTAGAAGCTACTTCCAAATGCGACAAAAAAAGTGTATAGTTCCATCAGAAAAAGACAAAGCCCATGCCTTATGCCGGCGACTGTAAACGATAAATGTTCCTTGCGAACGTCAACTAATTTGCCGTATTGTCCTGTATAAGTTGGCGAAAACCGCAGCTCAATGTGTTTATTGATTCTGGATATATTTGGAGCGGCCTGTCACTGCTGCCTCATCTCGTATATGTGTGTGTTTGCGTGTGCACAATAATACACTCCTGGAAATGGAAAAAAGAACACATTGACACCGGTGTGTCAGACCCACCATACTTGCTCCGGACACTGCGAGAGGGCTGTATAAGCAATGATCACACGCACGGCACAGCGGACACACCAGGAACCGCGGTGTTGGCCGTCGAATGGCGCTAGCTGCGCAACGTTTGTGCACCGCCGCCGTCAGTGTCAGCCAGTTTGCCGTGGCATTCGGAGCTCCATCGCAGTCTTTAACACTTGTAGCATGCCGCGACAGCGTGGACGTGAACCGTATGTGCAGTTGACGGACTTTGAGCGAGGGCGTATAGTGGGCATGCGGGAGGCCGGGTGGACGTACCGCCGAATTGCTCAACACGTGGGGCGTGAGGTCTCCACAGTACATCGATGTTGTCGCCAGTGGTCGGCGGAAGGTGCACGTGCCCGTCGACCTGGGACCGGACCGCAGCGACGCACGGATGCACGCCAAGACCGTAGGATCCTACGCAGTGCCGTAGGGGACCGCACCGCCACTTCCCAGCAAATTAGGGACACTGTTGCTCCTGGGGTATCGGCGAGGACCATTCGTAACCGTCTCCATGAAGCTGGGCTACGGTCCCGCACACCGTTAGGCCGTCTTCCGCTCACGCCCCAACATCGTGCAGCCCGCCTCCAGTGGTGTCGCGACAGCCGTGAATGGAGGGACGAATGGAGACGTGTCGTCTTCAGCGATGAGAGTCGCTTCTGCCTTGGTGCCAATGATGGTCGTATGCGTGTTTGGCGCCGTGCAGGTGAGCGCCACAATCAGGACTGCATACGACCGAGGCACACAGGGCCAACACCCGGCGTCATGGTGTGGGGAGCGATCTCCTACACTGGCTGTACACCACTGGTGATCGTCGAGGGGACACTGAATAGTGCACGGTACATCCAAACCGTCATCGAACCCATCGTTCTACCATTCCTAGACCGGCAAGGGAACTTGCTGTTCCAACAGGACAATGCACGTCCGCATGTATCCCGTGCCACCCAACGTGCTCTAGAAGGTGTAAGTCAATTACCCTGGCCAGCAAGATCTCCGGATCTGTCCCCCATGGAGCATGTTTGGGACTCGATGAAGCGTCGTCTCACGCGGTCTGCACGTCCAGCACGAACGCTGGTCCAACTGAGGCGCCAGGTGGAAATGGCATGGCAAGCCGTTCCACAGGACTACATCCAGCATCTCTACGATCGTCTCCATGGGAGAATAGCAGCCTGCATTGCTGCGAAAGGTGGATATACACTGTACTAGTGCCGACATTGTGCATGCTCTGTTGCCTGTGTCTATGTGCCTGTGGTTCTGTCAGTGTGATCATGTGATGTATCTGACCCCAGGAATGTGTCAATAAAGTTTCCCCTTCCTGGGACAATGAATTCACGGTGTTCTTATTTCAATTTCCAGGAGTGTATATCGGGAGCTTTTTGACTCGCTGTAGCCATACTAGTCTAAATAATACTGTTACAAAGAAAGCTTGTAAAGCAACGGATCAATCAAAGACACCCACACAGATTTTTTTTCGATTAGACACGACAGTATTTCATTGCATAACCTACACGATACTCCGAGCAAAATCGTAATGCTTCAAAGATGTATTGGCGGCTCGGTGTAAGCAAATGTGAATAACGTACGGTCCATGAGGATGACAGTATGCGTCTGATAATGAAAATAATTGCACCAGAGAGCTTGTGAAGTTTTAGAAACCAACTTTCCAGATGGATGATGACTTCATCTACAAGGTATTTCAGATGATCGGGTAGTGAAGAGTAAGAAAGAAGCCGGTCAGGATCAGTAAGTGGAAAACTTCTTTCACTCCTATGCTGGCTCAATACTTCACCACCACCACATTAACGTTAGTCCAAAACATAGCGAAAGTAATAGACGGCCAGCTCTGATTGTAAATTTAAACCTTAAAATGTAAACTGGCTCGTTCCACATCATTTCGATAAAAGTATCGTTCAAATGATTTATGGAGAATTAAACTAACTAATTAACTAACATCCATACTGACTTGCTTAACATTTGTATCTTTTGTAAGTTATAGCGATATGTGGGACACATAAATCTTATACTATAATTCTTAAATAAAATGAGCAAAGTAGAGCTAGAATCACACACGTATCACTCCAAAACTGGACGAGAAATTCATCGGAGTGATCTAGTTTTTGTTATACTATTAATTCGACTACCTGGATCCTGGATGTACCAAGACACGACTTGGTGTAAGAAACAGAACCTATTCGTTTGATGAGAATACCAATGTGAAATTTTTTAGCACAATCATTGTCTTTTAAAAGAGCCGTAAAGTTTACATCGATAACTGTGAGGCCTTTGACACAAATTGGAGTGTTTATCGAAGGAAGATGTAAAATTAGAGGCTACATCACCGATAATTCTTTTCGTGTTCGAAATTAATTACATTTAGTCATAATGGCGCAAATCGGAACATACTATTTAACAAACTGCCTGTATCAGGCAGCAGAAGCCTAACAGGGGTGCGTGACTCAGTTGTTACAACACAGACCTACCTGATGGTACTGCGTCTTCAAAATCCAACTGCAAAGTCTTGAACTATTAAACTTACCAGTTCTTACCTGCAGTGAAGTAGCTAGTAGGCTGCGCTCCAAAATGTATAGCCTGATGGTGAATTACTCTAACATAACAACAATCTGGTAGAGGTTGTTACACTGGTACATGAGGAGCAAACAAATCTGGTAAACTCTTAAAATATTGTTGAGGCCTAGTGTCCTGTTTGGTAGGTGTACATTCGTTACGTCAGCAGTTCAAAGTTGCAATTGCGTTTACAAGAATTTGAGAAGCTCTCGTGACCGTAGCTATTTCCGATCAACAAGGCACTAACACTACAAATAAAACTGTTATTCACATGTGAATTTACAATCCCAATCTGCCACTGCAACACATGATTTATGCTCTCTGCCGCGCGGGACCTACGACCACGCCGCCACAGTACTTTTGGAACTGCTGGAAATCAGTAACAAGATATTCTCAAAGAAGCAAAAATAATCTAAGCTCGCTGTGCCAACCAAGAGGTCGTCAGCGACGATACGGCTGCAACACTGAGATAGCACTCGGTCCAATAGTCCACATCGTCCCATTTACCAACCTGAGTTGGAGTGATGACGTACTGCACGACGTAAGCTTTACGCATTGTCCCGCATCGTCTAAGACTGTCTAGATAGCCCAAAATAAAATATCGTATATCAACACGAATTAAATTCACTGCCGACGTGACTGTCATTGATTAGATGTTGTTAAATTAACATGAGCCAAAACAAAACTTATTATGACATAGAGGAGGATATCTCATGTGACGCCCATCCGACCTCTGCCAACATCCGTCACGATCTCTCTGAGCGATAGCTCGTCGCCTTCACTGCTAATCTTTCTAGGCTGCAATGACGACAGACAATCCACTTGAGAAAAATTCGTCCTTGTCATAGTGTAATGGAGTTACTAGAGGGAGACATTCTAAGAATGATACATGAAATCCTAACTTCAACAATATATAAGTATGCGGTGAACAATTTTTTTCTTTTCGTTCTACATCGCTTTGTAGCGGTCCAGCAGGTTGTAGCTGAGAGGGTGTTCTCCCCAGGAAACAACACACCATATTTTAGCATTCTTACGCCAGCCTTTCAGACTTGCCGACGTTGCACACCAAATTCCCGCCATAATGACTCGTGCTTTTTGCACATGCCTTTTCCCTCCTGAGGTAAAATGGTTTCGCGTTGCATACACAGTGTGCTACATACAACTCTCTTGACTTTTTCTTCACCTTCTCCATTTTTACGTAGGTGTTCATTTTAGCAGAAGACGTTGAAATATCTCGAAAACTACACAACGAACTAAAAAATTTATGATTCCTATTTGTTTGCCTCGCGCGGGGTCATCCAGAGGTGCGACACTCGACCACCCAGTTCGCAGCTCGTGGGCTCACGGTCGCGTTCTCGCTTCCCGAGCACGAGGTACCGGGTTCGATTCCCGGCGGGGTCAGGGATTTCCACCTGCCTCGAAATGACTGGGTGTTTGTGTTGTCATCATTTACCACCATTCAAGAAAGTGGTGAGATTGGATTGAGCGAAAGTTGGGAATTGGTACGGGCGCTAATAACCGCGCAGTTGAACGTCCTACATTCCAAACATCACCATCATCATCATCATCGACCACCCACCCCAAATCGTGCGTGGGTGTTGGGGGCATCTTTGAATCTTCAGTGGGAACTCCAGGTTCTTATTGCAGATTTCGGTTCTACGACCAAATCTACATACGTTTTGTTTGAAGAATTTTCTTCGTCTCGCCACGGATAGTGCTCTAATTGGAGGGACAGAAACAGGCAGGTACACGATCGTAATTTATCACATGCCACTCAATAGCCCTTGAATATCCAACGATACGTGGGATTCCACCTCGATACTGCGAGGGTAGAACAGGCCAGTATTTCATAACTCATAATAGGAAATTCCATTCGCAGAGTTGTATTTCTCTGATATATGTAACTGGTGGCTACTCGACGCGCCACTTTGGCTGTGGGCCGAGACGAACGCTACTCTACTTTTCCAATTAGAGTAAGTGCTCAAAAGTAGTACTGCCAGCTTCAATACATTTAGTGATCTGCTTGTCAAATGAACGTACACGGGACAGAAGCATATTGGCGGGAATGTCAGCTGAGGTGTTTCTGACTCGGTCGACCCCGTCTTCACGGCCTGTTAGCACTAGCTGGTACACCTTATCTCTTAAATGTTCTCACAGAAAGAAATCCGGCAACGACAAATCCGGCGACGTCAAATCCGGCGACCTAGTGACCCAATTAATTGTGACACCTCTGCTGATCCATTAACCAGCGTAAACACGGTCTAATTCCTGCCATGCTTCAATTGCGTAATGCACTGGGCAACCGTCATGCTGAAATCGTGTACGTTGTCGAACGTCCAGCGGATCATCCTGCAGCAGTACCGGTAATTCCTGTTCCAAAACATTTCGCTATTTACGTCCATCCAACGTGCTGTCAATAAAATACGAACAATGAGTTTGTTCCCCATGATGCGACACCATACGTTAACCGACATACGATGTCGGTGGTCAACTTGGCTTAATCAGTGGGGACTGTCTACACTCCAGTAATAGATGTTATGACAGTTAATCTACCATCGTTTGTAAACGTAGACTCATCGGAAAATAGTTGCTGAGCAAAGAACGAGGGCGTCGTTCGCATTTGTTGACGTGCCATTCACAAAACACTACCCGGTTATGGAAATAGGCACCATGAAGTTCTTGATGCAGTGACACGTGCCGTGGAGAATACTTGTGACGATGCAGTATTGCGACAGTACCACCTTCGGACATATCGAAATAGCATTGTAATTGCCGGGCGCTTATTTGTGAGTTGTATTGCATTACTGCTTTTACAACTGGTTCAATAGCTTCTCCTGTAACACGTTTCCTTCGATCCGTTTAGCCGGACCGTTCGCTGCCATCAAACTTAAACGCGGTCACAACCTTGTAAAAGAACGAACGAGAGCGAGCTTTATCTGGAAAACGCTCGCCATACAAAGCAACAGCAGCCTCAATATGTCCTCTAAATTCTTCGTAAATCAAGATCATTTAAATTCATCGTTCACTTGCAGCTGTGTTCTCCAAATGATTGTTAGGTGTGCTGGCAATGAACACCGCAGAGGTGTTTTAATGTTTAGAGCTGCTATCTATTCTACGTCTGCAGGATACGTGAGATCCGGTCGCGGTGAACTGCCCGTCATGATGCGTCATGGAGAGGAGAAGTATCTATGTCGGTCAGTGAGGCCTGGTACGAAGTCGGCGTTCCAAAACATTCCAAAAGATTTGTATAGAGTTCAGGTCAGGACTCTGTGCAAGCCAGTCCATTACAGGGATGTTATTGTCGTGTAACCACTCCGCCATAGGCCGTGCATTATGTACAGGTGCTCGATTGTTTTGAAAGATGCAATCGCCATCCCACCCCCCACCCTTCAACAGTGGGGAGCAAGATGGTGCTCAAAAATCAACGTAGGCCTATGCTCTAATAGTGCCACGCTAAACAACAAGGAGTGCAAGCCCCCTCCATGAAAAAAACGACCACAACATAACGCCACCGCCTCCGAATTTTACTGTTGGCACTACACACGCTGGCAGATTACGTTCACTGGACATTCGCCATACCACACCCTGCCATCGGATCGTCACATTGTATACCGTGATTCGTCACTCCATACAAGTTTTTCCTCTGTTCAATTGCCCAATGTTTACGCTCCTTATAACGAGCGAGGCGTCGTTTCGCATTTACCAGCGTGATATGTGGCTTATGAGCAGTCGCTCGACCATGAAATCCAACTTTTCTCTACTCCCGCCTAACTGTGATAGTACTTGCAGTGGATCCTGATGCAGTTTGGAAATCCTGTGCTATGGTCTGAATAGATGTCTGACTATTACACATTACGACCCTCTTCAACTGACGGCGGTCTCTGTCAGTCAACAGACGTGGTCGGCCTGTACGCTTTTGTGCTGCACGTGTCCCTTCACGTTTCCACTTCACTATCACATCGGAAACAGTGGACCTAGGGATGTTTAGGGGTATGGAAATCTCACGTACAGTCGTATGACACAAGTGACACTCGATCACCTGATCATGTTCGAAGGCCGTGATTTCCGTGGAGCACCACATTCACAATGTCTAATGACTACTGAGGTCGCTGATATGGAATTCCTGGCGGTAGGTGGCAGCACAATGCACCTAATATGGAAAACGTATGTTTTTGGGGGTGTCCGGATCCTGTTGATCACATACTCGTAGTGTAGACACTCCGTAAGCCAGGGTGGAATGTACCCTGTACCACTATCAGTCATTTCCTTTCCTGTTCAACTCGCACATAGAACGAGGGAAAAACATCTGTCTGTATGCCCCCGTATAAGCCCTAATTTCTCCTATCTTACCTCCGTGATCCTTGCGTGCAGTGTATTCTGGCGGCAGTAGAACCATTCGTGAGTCAGCTTTAAATGCCGGTTGTCTACATTTTTTCAACAGTGTTCCTCAAAATGAGCGTCACCTTCCCTCCAGGGATTCCCACGTAAGTTCCCGAAACATATCCGTAACAGTTACGTGTTCTTCGAACCTACCGGTAACACTTTTAGCAGCCTGCCTATGAATTGCTTCGATGTCCTCCTTCAAACCGACTTGGTACGGATCCCAAGCACTCGAACAGTATTCAATGTTGCGCATGGGATTTCCGATTAGAAGTTATGAAATATTCCCCTGTCCTACCCTAGCAGCATGGAGATGGGGTCCCATGTGCCATTGGATATACGAGGGCCATGAGTAGAATGTGTAGATTACGATTGTATATCCATATCTATTCCTCCAATTTATATGGCGAAACGAGGAAAATTCATCAGACAAAACGTATGTATATTTTTCCGTAGAATCGTAATCTGCAATAAAACACGAGGGCTCCCACTGGCCGGTCGGTGTGGTCGAGCGGTTCTAAGCTCTTCAGTCTGGAACCGCGCGACCGCTACGGTCGCAGGTTCGAATCCTGCCTCGGGCATGGATGTGTGTGATGTTCTTAGGTTAGTTAGGTTTAAGTAGTTCTAAGTTCTAGGGGGCTGATGACCTCAGATGTTAAGAACCATAGTGCTCAGAACCATTTGAACCATTTGAGCAGTTGCTCTTTTTCGTAACTTAAGAATTGTTGAACTTTCTACACTTTGAAGAAGTTGATCGAAATGTGGGATCTTACATGACTGTGCAGTACGGTTTTGGCGTATTACCCGAAAAGATTTTATCAAGTATCATTGCAACTGAGTAAAAACTATTAACTACTTAAATGAAACACATGCACACATTGCCAAACTATAGCCTGCATTCGTATGTTAAAATTAGAAATCTTCTTGATCACCACTAACAATAGCGCTTGGGCGTTACATGATCTACCATTCTAGGGTGACAACTTCGATTATTCTTAAATATTGACATAGGGATTAAGAGTGCATGTTTGCAATAACGTCGTCGCCTACGCTACATTACGTTCGTATGTCCTCCCCACTTAATTAAGCTGCTTATCGTCATAGGTATACCATTACAAACAAGAGCAACAATTTTACATTGAATAATTGACGTGGTATCTGAAGTAAGAGAGGTGCTTAGTAAACAAAACAAAATCTATTACTCGCTCTACAGTTTTCCGGTCCAACTTCGTAGCTAACTGCAAACATAATCTGTGCTTAATGACTGGAAGACACGACAAAAATAAGGACTAGTAAGTCTACCTGATGATTCGCTTTTTATGAATATCGTTATTTCCAGTGATCGTCCCATCATAAATTTATTTCGTGCTGACGTGCACAAAATGGTTTTCTTAAATTGTGTTATTTAAGGGACAGCAGGTAACTACATTAAAGGACCAAAGAAACTAGTACACCTTCCTAATATCGTGTAGGGCCCCAGCGAGCCCGCAACACGACGTGGCATGGACTCGACTAATGTCTGAAGTAGTGCTGGAGGGAACTGACACCATGAATCCTGCAGGGCTGTCCAAAAATCCGTAAGAGTGCGAGGGGGTGGAGATCTCTTCTGAACAGCACGTTGCAAGACATCCCAGATATGCTCAATAATGTTCATATCTGGGGAGTTCGGTGAACGGCGGAAGTGTTTAAACTCAAAAGAGTCTTCATGGAAACACTCTGTACAAATTCTGGACGTGTGGGGTATGGCATTGTACTGCTGGAATTACCTAAGTCCGTCGGAATACACAATGGACATGAATGGATTCAGGTGATCAGACATGATGCTTACGTAGGTGCCACCTATCAGAGTCTATCTAGACGTATCAGGAGTCCCATATCACTCCAACCGCACACGCCCCACACCATTATAGAGCCTCCAGAAGCTTGAACAGTACCCTGCTGAGATCCAGGGTTCATACATTCATGAGGTTGTTTGCATATCCGTACACGTCTATCCGCTCGATACAATTTGAAACGAGACTCTTCCGACCAGGCAACATGTTTACAATCATCAACAGACCAATATCGGTATTGACGGGCCCAGCCGAGGCGTAAAGCTTTGTGTCGTGCAGCCATCAAGGACAGACGAGTGGACCTTCGGCTCCGAGAACCCATATCGATGAACGGTCTGCACGCTGACCTTTGTTGATGGCCCAGCATTGAAATCTGCAGCAATTTGAGGAAGGGTTGCACTTCTGTCACATTGAACGATTCTCTTCAGTAGTCGTTGGTCCCGTTCCTGCGCCGGCCGGAGTAGCCGAGCGGTTATACGCGCTACAGTCTGGAACCGCGCGACCTCTACGGTCGCAGGTTCGAATCCTGCCTCGGGCATGGGTGTGTAATGTCCTTAGGTTAGTTAGGTTTAAGTAGTTCTAAATTCTAGGGGACTGATGACCTCAGAAGTTAAGTCCCATAGTGCTCAGAGCCATGTGAACCACTTGAAACCGTTCCTGCAGGATGTTTTTCCGGTCGTAGCTATGTCGGAGATTTGATGTTTTACGGGATTCCTGATATTCACGGTACACTCGTAAAATGGTCGCACGCGAAAATCCCCACTTCATCGCTGCCTGGGAGATGCTGTATCCCAGAGCTCGTGCGCCGACTGTAACACCACATTCAAACTCACTTAAATCTTGATAAAATGCCATTGTAGCAGCAGCAACCGATCTAGTAACTACGCCAGACACTTGTGTTATGTAGGCACTGCCGACCGCTGCGCCGTATCCTGTCTGTTTATACATCTCTATATTTGAATTCGTATGCCTATACCAGTTTGGCGCTTCAGTCTAAATTACGGCTCACGCTGCTCCGGAAGCATGTGGTAGTACTGGCAGTACTTTAGTTTAGATATATACCACTAGTGTGAAACGTCTTACAGACTTTTAAACTGTTCAGTGGCAGTAGTACGGAAGTCGCGAAACAGCAGCATTGGTTCTCATCTGCGATGCAGCTGAGCGGTTGTGCAGAGAAAGACGACCGGGGAAGGAAAGAGGAGAAGAGCCGGGGAGCAAAGTTTGTCCTCGGCTGCCGTGAGGCGCGGCGGTCCCTACAAAGAAGGGCGGCCGTAATGGCACACTGCACCTCGACTCGCCCGTCCCGGAGGCTCCACCCAGGCCATCGTCACGCGATCCGCCACTACTCCACTAGTCCGCTCGCACGGCAGGCGCCCGTCTTCACTCCCACGTCACCGGCGTGCTGGACGGTCGATACCAAGGTGGAGCGGAGTCTCTAGGGAATCAGGAAAAATTAACATGGTTTGCCTGATTCGTAGAAGACGTCTTGCAAACAGTAGACGGAGGTTGCATAAATGGTTCGCGAACACCAATACTCTTTCCCGCGTTAGCTAGAACAGGTGAAACAAATCGCGTGTGCCCTGCCTACAGCGTAACTAATGTTTTTTGTGATATTTGGTCTCATGTGACGAAGTCTGGCACGGAGTGGTAAGCTGGCGAACAACACAAGTAAGACACCGGAAAGCAGCACTGTTCATCCCTAGTGCAACGATTGACATCATCATTTGAGAGAGTAATGCTGCACTGTCATGGTCCGCCTGTGCTGAGTGTTAATTATATTACTCACTAGCTGTTACCCGCAGGTGTGCTCGCATGTTAGTAGTTTTGTTATGCTGATGACGGTGAGTAAGTACGCTACTGTACGTGCAATAACATCAGCTGACCTCACGTGTCTGCTTGTTCGGGTAAGCATAGCTCGTGATGTGCGCCCCACTCTCCCCTCTCCCAAGCTGCTCCAACGCACTATGTGTCGCCATCCGTGACGTCGCTGCTGAGCAGTGCATACAGAGGGCCATGGGAGGGAGCGTGCGTCTATGCATAGTGTTACTGAAGAACCTATGTTTTATACTGTGTGTACATTAAGCTATACACAGAGTGGAAATACGGATTAACCACACTCAGGATTCAATAAGTGCTTTATCTGAAAACTACCTTGAGCAGTTAAACAGAGAACCGACTCGTGGCGATAACATATTAGACCTTCTGGTGACAAACAGACTCGAACTATTTGAAAAAGTTAACGCAGAACAGGGAATCAGCGATCATAAAGCGGTTAAGGCATCGATGATTTCAGCCGTAAATAGGAATATTAAAAAACGTAGGAAGATTTTTCTGTTTAGAAAAAGTGACAAAAAGCAGATTTCAGAGTACCTGACGGCTCAACACAAAAGTTTTGTCTCAAGTACAGATAGTGTTGAGGATCAGTGGACAAAGTTCAAAACAATCGTACAATATGCGTTAGATGAGTATGTGCCAAGCAAGATCGTAAGAGATGGAAAAGAGCCACCGTGGTACAACAACCGAGTTAGAAAACTGCTGCGGAAGCAAAGGGAACTTCACAACAAACATAAACATAGCCAAAGCCTTGCAGACAAACAAAAATTACGCGAAGCGAAATGTAGTGTGAGGAGGGCTATGCGAGAGGCGTTCAAGGAATTCGAAAGTAAAGTTCTATGTACTGATTTGGCAAAAAATCCTAAGAAATTTTGGTCTTATGTCAAAGCGGTAGGTGGGTCAAAACAAAATGTCCAGACACTCTGTGACCAAAATGGTACTGAAACAGAGGATGACAGACCAGAGGCCGAAATACTAAATGTCTTTTTCCAAAGTTGTTTCACAGAGGAAGATTGCACTGAAGTTCCTTCTCTAGATTGTCGCACAGATGACAAAATGGTAGATATCGAAATAGCCGACATAGGGATATAGAAACAATTAAAATCGCTCAAAAGAGGAAAGGCCTCTGGACCTGATGAGATACCAGTTCAATTTTACACAGAGTACGCGAAGGAACTTGCCCCCCTTCTTGCAGCGGTGTACCGTAGGTCTCTAGAAGAGCGTAGCGTTCCAAAGGATTGGAAAAGGGCACAGGTCATCCCCGTTTTCAAGAAGGGACGTCGAGCAGATGTGCAGAACTATAGACCTATATATCTAACGTCGATCAGTTGTAGAATTTTGGAACACGTATTGTGTTCGAGTATAATGACTTTTCTGGAGACGAGAAATCTACTCTGTAGGAATCAGCATGGGTTTCGAAAAAGACGGTCATGTAAAACCCAGCTCGCGCTATTCGTCCACGAGACTCAGAGGGCCATAGACACGGGTTCACAGGTAGATGCCGTGTTTCTTGACTTCCGCAAGGCGTTCGATACAGTTCCCCACAGTCGTTTAATGAACAAAATAAGAGCATATGGACTATGAGACCAATTGTGTGATTGGATTGAGGAGTTCCTAGATAACAGGACGCAGCATGTCATTCTCAATGGAGAGAAGTCTTCCGAAGTAAGAGTGATTTCAGGTGTGCCGCAGGGGAGTGTCATAGCACCGTTGCTATTCACAATATACGTAAATGACCTTGTGGATGACATCGGAAGTTCACTGAGGCTTTTCGCGGATGATGCTGTGGTGTATCGAGAGGTTGTAACAATGGAAAATTGTACTGAAATGCAGGAGGATCTGCAGCGAATTGACGCATGGTGCAGGGAATGGCAATTGTATCTCAATGTAGACAAGTGTAATGTGCTGCGAATACACAGAAAGAAAGATCCCTTATCATTTAGCTACAATATAGCAGGTCAGCAACTGGAAGCAGTTAATACCATAAATTATCTGGGAGTACGCATTAGGAGTGATTTAAAATGGAATGATCATATAATGTTGATCGTCGGTAAAGCACATGCCAGACTGAGATTCATTGGAAGAATCCTAAGGAAATGCAATCCGAAAACAAAGGAAGTAGGTTACAGTACGCTTGTTCGCCCATTGCTTGAATACTGCTCAGCAGTATGGGATCCGTACCAGATAGGGTTGATAGAAGAGATAGAGAAGATCCAACGGAGAGCAGCGCGCTTCGTTACAGGATCATTTAGTAATCGCGGAGGCGTTACGGAGATGATAGATAATCTCCAGTGGAAGACTCTGCAGGAGAGACGCTCAGTAGCTCGGTACGGGCTTTTGTCAAAGTTTCGAGAACATACCTTCACCGAAGAGTCAAGCAGTATATTGCTCCCTCCTACGTATATCTCGCGAAGAGACCATGAGGATAAAATCAGAGAGATTAGAGCCCACACAGAGGCATACCGACAATCCTTCTTTCCACGAACAATACGAGACTGGAATAGAAGGGAGAACCGATAGAGGTACTCAGGGTACCCTCCGCCACACACCGTCAGGTGGCTTGCGGAGTGTGGATGTAGATGTAGATGTAGATAGAATAACCACTACAGTCAAATCATTACTTTTAATGGTATCATGTAGCACCCATCAACCGACAAAAGCATTTTCACAAATACGATAAAGACCAAACGTCGAAGAGCAAATAGCTTTTTCAAAGAGTAAATATGTTTGCCGAATTCGCGTGATGTTCTTCAAATGAATAAACGTATCGTACTACACAGTTTATAAAGTAGCCTACACACTTCTTCTTACCAAATTTCGACCAAATTGTCCGTGGCTCGTGGTCTTGCGGTAGCGTCCTCGCTTCCCGGGTTCGATTCCCGGCGGGGTCAGGGATTTTCTCTGCCTCGTGATGACTGGATGTTGTGTGTCTTTCATCATCATTGACTCGCAAGTCACCGAAGTGGCGTCAGCTAAAAAGGACTTTCAATTTCGGTGGTCGAACACCCCGCATGGGGTCTCCCGACCAACAATGCCATACGATCATTTCATTTTTTCGACGAAATTGGTTCAGCAAGTTACTCGTGAAAAGTTGCTCTTACACTTATAGTATTAATATCGATAAAACCTTACATTATTAAATTTTTTAAGTTTTCGTGGTCCGATTTTGATGAAATGAAGCCTATACGGTGCCCCAAGCTATGTTCAAGTTACGTGTAAAAACCACATGAAACAAATTAGTTTGTTCAAACAGAAGAAAAGAAAGATACGAATGGTTTAGATAAAGCTTTAAATCACGGTATTATTTCCAGTGATTCGATTTTGATTAAATAAAGCCTGTACGGTGCACCAAACTATGGTCAAGTCACACGTGAAAACCTCTCGAATATTCGTCTATCACTTTTCGAGATTAGCATGTTCAGGTAGACAGATACGACAGTTTTAGATAAAACTTTAAATCATGATATTTTTCTTCGTGATCAGATTTTGATATGTCTCAAGTTATGCTCATGTTAACTCTGAAAACCTCTTGAAAATACGCCTAGTACTTTTGGAGAAGCGTGTTAAACAGACAAATGTTAAACAAACAGACAGACATGACAATTTTATACATTTATTATTAATATAGATTATATATTTTACTCTATGGAGCATCGGGCATGGTGGTCTACTGAAAAGCGAAAGGTCAAGGGAGAAAGTCCTGGTCGGAAGACAGAAATTATCTGTCTGCCTTCAACTTCTCAGTGTTACGAAGATTCAGCAGGAACGATATTGTTGTGGTCTTCAGTCCAGAGACTGTTTTGATGCAGCCTTCCATGCTACTCTATCCTGTGCAAGTCTCTTCATCTCCCAGTAACTACTGAAACATACTTCCTCTATCTATTGGTCTCCCTCTACGATTTTTACACTCCACGCTTCCCTCCAATACTAAATTTGTGATCCCTTGATTCTTCAGAAGGTGTCCTACCAACTGATCCCTTCTTTTAGACAGGTTGGCATCAAATTCCTCTTCTCCCCAATTCTATTCAGTACCTCCTCATTAGTTACGTGATATACCAACCTAATCTTCAGCATTCTTCTGCAGCATCACAATTGGAATACTTCTATTCTCTTCTTGTCTAAACTATTTATCGTCCATGTTTCACTTCCACACGTGGCTACACTCCATACAAATACTTACAGATAGGAATTCTTGACACTTATTTCTATACTCGATGTTACCAAATTTCTCTTCTTCGGTAACATGCATGCGCAGTCTACATTTTATACCCTCTTTACTTCGACTAGCTAAGCTAAGCTCCGTCCGAACAGGCCATGAAAGCCCAACGATACCGACCGACCGCCGTGTCATCCTCAGACCACAGGCGTCAATGCATGCGGATATGGAGGGATGGAGGGGCATGTGGTCAGCACTCCGCTCTCCTGGCCATTTTGTCAGTTTAAAAAACCCGAGTCGCTATTTCTGAATAAAGTAGCTCCTTAGTTTGCCTCACAAGGGCCGAGTGCATCCCGCTTGCCAACAGCGCTCGACAGACCGAATGGTCACCCATTCAAGTGCTAGCCCAGCCCGACAGCTCTTAACTTCGGTGATCTGACGGGAACCGGTGTTACCACTGCAGCAAGGCCGTTGGCTTTTACTTCGACTATCATCAGTTATTTTTCTCTCCAAATAGTAAACCTCATCTACTACTTTAAGTGTCTCGTTTCCTCATCTAATTCCCTCAACATCACCTGATTTAAATCGAATACATTCCATTATCCTCGTTTTGCTTTTGTTGATGTCCATCTTATATCCTCCTTTCAAGACACTGTCCATTCCGTTTAACTGCTCTTCCAGGTCCTTTGCTGTCTCTGACAAAATTACAACCTGAAAGGTTTCATTTCTTCTCTATGGATTTTTAATTCCTACTCTAAATTTTTCTTTTGTTTCCTTTACTCCTTGCTCGATATACAGATTGAATAACATCGGGGATAGGCTGCAACCCTGCCTTACTCCCTTCCATGCCCCTCCTCACTTATAACTGAGGTCTGGTTTCTGTACAAATTGTAAATAGCCTTTCGCTCCTTGTGTTTTACCCCTGCCACTTTCAGAATTTGAAAGAGAGTATTCCATTCAACATTGTCAGACGCTTTCGCTAAGTCCACAAATGCTAGAAACGTTGGTTTGCCTTTCCTTAATCTATCTTCTAAGATAAGTGGTAGGAACAGTATCCAAACTGAACTTCCCCTAGGTCGGCTTCTACCAGTCTTTCCATTAGTCTGTAAAGAATTCGTGTTAGTATTTTGCAGCCATGACTTATTAAACTGATAGTTCGTTAATTTTCATACCTGTCGACACTTGCTTTCTTTGAGATTGGAATCATTATATTCTTCATGAAGTCTGAGTGTATTTCGCATGTCTCATACATCTTGCCCACCAAATGGAGGAGTTTTGTCATGGCTGGCACTCCCAAGGCTATAAATACTTCTGTCGGCCGAGGTGGCCGAGCGGTTCTATGCGCTTCAGTCTGGAACCGGGCGACCACTACGGTCGCAGGTTCGAATCCTGCCTCGGGCACGAATGTGTGTGATGCCCTTAAGTTAGTTAGGTTTCTAAGTTCTAGGGGACTGATGACCTCAGGAGTTAAGTCCCATAGTGCTCAGAGTCATTTGAACCACCTTTCTGCTTTCCCTTCTTTGCTTAGGACTGGTTTTCCGTCTAAGCCCTTGATATGCATACAGGATGTTCCCTTTTCTGCAAAGGTCTCTTTAATTTTCCTGTAGGCAGTATCTATCTTACCCCTAGCGATATATGCCTCCACATCTCTACAGTCGTCCTCTATCCTCCTTGCTCAGCCATTTTGCACTTTCTATCTCATTTTTGAGACGTTCGTATTCCTTTTCGCCTGCTTCATTTACTGCATTTTTATATTTTCTCCTTTCATCAATTAAATTCAATATCTCTTCTGTTACCCAAGGATTTCTACTAGCTCTAATCTGTTTCTACCTACTTGATCCTCTGCTGCCTTCACTATTGCATCTCTCAAAGCTACCCATTTTTCTTTTACTGTATTTCTTTCTCCTGTATTTGTCAAACGTTCCCTCATGCTCTCTCTAAAACTCTCTACAATCTCTGGTTCTTTCAGTATATCCAGATCCCATTTCCTTAAATTCCTACCATTTTGCAGTTTCTTCAGTTTTAATCTACAAATTCAGAACCAATAAATTGTGAGCAGAATCCACATCTGCCCCTGGAAATTTAAAATCTGGTTCCTGAATCTCTGTCTTACCATTATATAATATGTCTGAAATCTCCCAGTGTCTCCATTCCTCTTCCACGTATACAGCTCTTTCATGATTCGTAAATCTAGTGTTAGCCATCATTAAGTTATGCTGTGCGCAAAATCCTACCGGGCGGCTTCCTCTTTCATCTTTCATTCCTTACGCCCAGTCCATATTCACCTTTTCCGTCTCTATAGAATTTCAGTTCGCCATGACCATTAAATTTTCGTCTCCCTTAACTATCTGAATAATTTCTTTTATCACACCATACATTTCTTCAATTTTTTCATCATCTGCGGAGCTAGTTGGCATATAAACTTGTACTACTGTGGTAGACGTGGGCTTCGTGTCTATCTTGGCTACAATAATGCGTTCGCTATTATCCACGCACTTATTTTTTATTTGTTATTAAAGCAACTGCTGCATTACCCCTATCTGATTTTGTATTTATAGCCCCGAATTCACCTGAACTTCACTGATTCCCATTATATCTAACTTTAACCTATCCATTTCCCTTTTAAAATTTTCTAACCTACCTGTCCGATTAAGGGATCTGATATTCCACGCTCCGATCCACAGAACGCCAGTTTTCTTTCTCCTGATAACGACGTCCTCACCGCCCGGCTGTAATTTCCCCTTGCTTTAAGCCGTTCGCAGTATCAGCACAGCAAGGGCGTTTTGGTTAATGTTACAAGGCCAGATCAGTCATTCATACAGACTTTTGCCCCTGAAACGACTGAAAAGGTTCACAAACGTGTTATATATCATTTAATGAAATATTAAGCGATCGATGAAAGGATAACACTTGTATATGTAATCCTTGACTGTGCTTAGTTACAGCTGCCAGATACTTCACGCCACTAAGTTTAAAATGAGGAATAATTATTACGTGCTTGCCAACTTCTTGCCGTTCCTCACATGGAAAGAAGTTACAGAAGAACATTAAATCAAATCATAGTAACATTGACGGACTTACAACAAAACTTTATATAGAATATTGATTGCCATTTGCGTACGATATACACACGAGATCCGTGAGATAATACAAGGTCAGAGTGGGAATTAAGGTCTTGTCACGGTCATAAATAAACTAGTTCGGAAACAAAAGCCGTTTTTGTGGAACAGCGTAAGGTGAACTGGATTACTTCTGCCTGCATTTTAGAAAGGCGCTGGACACAGTACCACTATAAAGTTTACTGGAGCCGCTGCTCACGTAAGTTATTTAATGGCTTTTCTGGTTTCGGCTGACTAGTCACTGTCAGTAGCCCGTAAATATTCAGAGTCACATCGCAAAGTACTAACATCGATACGATCACACCGAGAGCAAGTTCGCAAGTATCTGATTGGCTAGGTGAAAATTTGACTGATCGAACACAGTATGTTATAATATACAGTTCGTGCGGGTCGTTAGGTTGCGTTCACACCCAAACAAGAAAGAGTTTGGGTGACTGCATCTTCTGAGAAGACGTGTAGATCACCATACAACGACGATATGCTGAGGAGTAATGTTTCCGATTTTTTTTTATACGAAAACCCTTGAAGTTTTTTTGGAACAGACCAAACTTTATTAACGTCCTACATCTTTAGTCTTCATTTTTATTTCTCATCATAGCCACCATGGCGTAGAAAAAATTTCAGCGAACAAGAGCCCATTTTGTTGATACCGTCACTGTAGAATGTTTGACATTGTTTATGGAGCGACAACCCTACCTGTGGTTGCACCGCTTCATCACTATCAAGTCTTTTTTTTTTCTTTATTGAATTTCCATAACCCGCCCTCCCCCCCCCCCCCCAGAGGGTGGAGTGGGGGTGGGGGGGGGGGGGGGGGTGGGGGCTGGCAGCAATACAATATGCAGCTTACAGATGTTAAAAACAAAATGAGGAAATGATAAAACCATAAAAACAGGCGACAAAAAGGTGACTGGTTAAAACCGGAATACGGCGAAAAGTTTATCAAAAAACAAAGGGCTGGTGATGATGATTAAAGACCAAATTTACTCTAACTCGGTAAAAATATTAACACTAGGGTACTAACGGCAGTTTCTCGTGTGACTCTAAAATTACGACTTTTCTTTGGAACAAAACAGTATTGCCCCAATAACATATCGGGGACATGTGACAGGCTGAAGGCCAGTTTACTTTAGTTCCAGAAAAATCCAAAAAAATAGGAAACTAATGGGATTTTCTGCCTCGTGTAGATATTCATCTGAATCTACACGTTGTGTTCTTCCTTTTAACCAACACAGCTTTACTCTAGCAGGCAAACTCCGGTTTTTCAACGCCAGTTTAAGCGAACTGATAAAATTAATCAAAACAACCGGTTTCTGAAGTAACCGATTTTTTTATTCATATTATTTCCTGTAATAAACTTAGAAATCGAACAAAGACTTATCGAATTTGACACCCTGAGATTCAAGATGCATAGGATAAAAATATTAATTTAAATAGGCAAACAAAAAAAACTGAATTCGTCTTGTATTCGCTGCTTTTCTCGAAAAGTGGTAAGTTTTGGAACACTGCAAAAAATCACCGGTATGTTCCTATTGATTCTAATTTTTTAAATCTCGGCTCAAAAATAATGTTCTAATCGGGTATCATACAACAGTTTGGACATTACGAATTGTCAGTGCTGAAGGGTGAAAACTGAGGTTGAAGAACGCTATTTTTCGTGTTAATCTGTCCGTTTTCAAGAGCTAAAAGCGGATGAAGGCATGTTCAGTTGACACAGGCAGCCAATCAGCTGCTTACTATTTTCATTGTAAACTATGAATGAACTGTTAAGTTTTAAGTTTTTTCCTTATATCATTATTTCGAAAATTTGTTGAGGCTATTCCTGTTTTTAATTTTTTAAAGCAAATGGAGCATTTTACTTCACTGACGTCGCACTTCGTAAAATGCTTCCAGCCTAGGGATGGTGCCGTTCTGTAATACAGCTGATGTCCAACGATGACAGTGAGAAACTACCGTATAGACGAGATGGGCAACTCGCTACATGCACACAGGTACCATCTAATAGGGCACGCCACATGGTAAACAGGTGCTTTATTGTCTCAGCAATGCTGTAACAATTCTTATCCCCTTTGTTTGTTGCTCGTCTCGTCGGCATTGTTGTCAAAGTAGCACTGATTGTTTCTCCCATTTTCTACCATAACGTTATATTTCAAAGCAATGTAAATTTTAAGAATAAAAATTACTCTTTCTTTAAAAAAGCTTTTTCAAAAACGAAAAATTTTAGCACTGCTGCTAGGGCTAACCGATATTTCGATTTTTTTACCCGGCTTTTTGTTAAAATTGGGAACACTTCTTATAACCAAGATCAAACACATGCCAAAAAATACCGGTTATTCGGAACTAAAATATCGGTATCGGTTTCAACCTGTCGGTTTTTCCCTGCCTTACTGTGTTACACACAAATACACGAACGGAGTTGGTTCTATTTTCCAGAGGCTCTGTGCGTTTACAGCATTGCGAGACAGCACTGTACACCGGTCACATATTAAGACGCGAAATGCTTTTACCGCTTGTGAAAAGAACTCAACTGACCTGTTTCATAATTCTGATTTACTTCAAAGGTTACTACAAGTTACATAGTCAAATGTCTTTGGCAGATCACAGAATATATCAGTATGGGTGATTTTCATACATTCTCGCTGTATGTTTATTATTTCTAGTGAGGTGTTTCAGAAGCCGCTTGCATATTACCTTTCTTAAATCTGTCGACAGTGCTAGCAATGTGACAGAGAGGCATTGTATCATTCTCGCTGTATGTGTATTATTTCTACTCAGATGTTTGAGAAGCCGCTTACATATTACCTTTCTTAAATTTTTCGACAATGCTAGCAATTTGACGGAAATATGTCGGTATTACATTACCTTCTGTCTTATACATAGGCTTAACTGCAGTATATTTCAGCCATTCAGGAAATGTTTGACCGAGTGACTGGTTACACAAATAACTTAGTATGTTACTAAACTCAGAGGATGTCTCTTTAATTAACTACGCTGATATTTTATTACAACAGATTACATACTGGACATTACTATTTGCGGGTGTGGACAGGGGCATAATTATATTACGTTACTCAGTTTATCTGCAGTGGCTGGCCTGAGATATTCTATGACAGTATCCACTACACCTGACAATCCCATCTTTTTCAAAAAATGGTTCAAATGGCTCTGAGCGCTATGGGACTCAACTGCTGAGGTCATTAGTCCCCTAGAACTTAGAACTAGTTAAACCTAACTAACCTAAGGACATCACACACATCCGTGCCCGAGGCAGGATTCGAACCTGCGACAGCAGCGGTCTCGCGGTTCCAGACTGCAGCGCCTAGAACCGCGCGGCCACTTCGGCCGGCCCCATCTTTTTACGCAGTAGCATTTATGAACAACAAACTCTGCATCAATTCACGCTTCCATTACCACTACATCATTTATGCTTAATGCCATCTGCTCCTATTCATCTCTGGTTCTACCATTCTCCGTTCTACTTCCCTTGATGTCCTTATTTTGTTAGCTGAAGTAACTATATTTTCTTCCTAATGGATTTTCTTAGATTTTTTATTATTATCATGAATTTGAAAACGAATGGTGATTTCGGAAACCTAATTCCGAACCTCTCTGGCCCACTGTCGGCTCACTTGATGATAGGCTGCGAATTTATTTGTGGTTCTACGATGAACCTGATATGACAGAGCTGTGCCCTGTTAAAGTACAAAACGAGAGATAAAAAAAGGAAACCAACAACTACATGATGTAACGCGGCCTTCAGGATTTACTATTTAACTATCCTGCTTAATTAAGGGATGTGAGCGGGAGTATGTCGGACTGCCCAACGTCCTGTTACAACAAAATTTGGGGCGTGGCGGGATGGTCTCTCACTATCCATCATATAATCAGTACACCTACCTGGATAGGTACAACTACCTGGATAGGTTTCAGGTTGTCTGCCCCTTCACTCTGCGATGGTAGATACTGGTTTAGCAGACAAAAGCAGCCTTGATGAAAATTCGACTAAATACCTACCACGCAAATGCCACGTAACTCTAGTCCATGAGCAGTAGCTGGAAGTTAGTTAAACGATCGAGCGTTCGGTATTCGTGCATGAGTCGTTTGAAAAAACTGTCAAAAATTTACTTTTAATTGGTTTATTGGCTTTAAAACAAGGAAAACGTCTATCAAGTTCGTGTTTAATATTCCGAGGTCAATTATTAAATGTTACTGATTGTCTCTGTTCCACGTTCACACCCGAAAGCAGCCAAAAGTTATTCAGTCCGACCCGATATTTTTAACGTCCGGAACGGTCACTACTTGCGAGTTAACGCACTCAGTCGTTCAGAAGGCTTCTTGTACAAAAATGCTTGCCATAATGTCTCGAAATCTGCACGAAACAAGCCACGCGGAAATACTGTTTTGTAAATAAAACCGCCTTTTCCTGCTGCCACTTAATTTATTTATCCCAGATGAGTTTCGCCTTTTTCTTGTTCTAAGGTATCATCAGTGGGATCTATAACAATACAGTTTTGTTATTTTTCGATTATTAAACAGTTCACGTCGCGATTTTTTATGCAGAAAAGTAATTACTTACGATTTGTTTGAGAGAGAGAGAGAGAGAGAGAGAGAGAGAGAAAGCTGAAGAGTTTTTTTTTCCTCTCTCATAAACACACACGGTATAAACATCATGAATAGAAGTTAGTCTTGAAGATATACTTCTTTAGGTTGGAAACAAGTAGGTAAACACACCAAAGAGGAGGAAACACGTAATTTACGTTGTTAAAAGCAGTGTCCGGCGAAATAGTTACATGGAGTGGCAAAAGAACAATAGTACAATACAAAAAAGAAGGAGAAACTAGGTGAACAGTGTGAAGAAGTTCAGAACGCAAAGTTGTGCTTATATGTCAGTAATAAAGTGGTAGTGCGACCTCCAGACCAGATGAGAGGAAACACAGATCAGTAAATCGTAAGTAATTACTTTTGTACATAAAAAATAGTTACGTGAACTTTATAATCCTCTAAAAATAACAAACCTTAATCGTTATAGGTCCCACTGATGATGTCTTAGAACGAGAAAAAGGCGAAACTCGTCTGGGATAAATAAATTAAGTGGCAGCAGGAAAAGGTGGTTTTATTTAGAAAACAAGTATTTTATGCTTGCTGCTGAGGATGGCTACGCAAACAAACTTGTTAAGTAAAGCCACGCAGAGTTTATATGCGGCATGAAAGGTTCACACGCGAAATCTCATTAAATAAGCCACTGACAAGGCTCGAACTTTCACAAAATACTCAGTAATGTTGTCCCTCTTCGTCAACTACACGAGAACCGATCAAACGAGCAAATTTCTTCATTTTGGTACATAGGTGTTTTCCAGAAGACGGCTCCCGAGCGACCATATCGATGCACAGATAGGAGGCACAAAGCCCTACTCAAACGCGCGGGAAACGCTGAATTCCTATTGGCTTGTATGTTAAGCAGCCAGTCAGATCGTCTCGAGCACTTCTATACTCGCAGTATTTCTGATGTCAGCCAGTCAGATTACACAAGTAATTTAGACCAGAAATATCGTAAATGCGAAACTAAATAAAATTTAATGAAAACAAAACACGATACTTCCCACAAAAAATCACTAATAAATTTACTACCCAACGGCCCTTGTGTTTGTCTTTTACGAAATGAAGCTCACTCGGATATACGTCACAAAATCCCCTATCACACAGCGACTTTCTGACACATTTACATAGTTTTAATAAAATATAACATTCTCACTCTACGTATGTTCTCCACTCACTCCCTCAGTCACACCAAAACACTCACAAAGGCCGAAACACAATGAAATAATGTTTCAATGTGGTGTTAATTTCGTCAGAAATCTGTGGCAATGAAACTAACGAAAATTCCAGAAAATTGTTCTCTTGGTTGAAGTTTCAGTTCATACTATAGATGAATATATTACAGTCCCTAGCTCTGTTTCACAATGCCTGCAGAGTTATTAGGTGTCTTAGGTAAAAATTTACATTTCCGAAAGTATTGAATTTATTGATTTGAAATTTTAGCAATATGGTTCTCTTATCCGCAGGATTTGGTACACTAAGTATGAAAAGATCGATTAATATATAGTAGTACTTCTTCAGATTGATAGAGAGTGTGTGTAACTGCAGGCAGCGTTAGTCCAGTACACCGCTCGCCCAACCTGGCGGCCAGAGTCAGCTGTGCAAACGCGAGAACCGTCACCTGTTCTCGCTGCTCCACGGCAGGCTCCATTTTCAATGCAACGTGACAATTCGTAATAACGTGCTACGTTACAAACTGCTGGAAGCTCACACAGTTATGGAATCACACATTGGCGTGTGGCACAATTTTGAAATCAGAATTATAAAACGAAAGAAAACTTTACCAATAACTACAAGGTTGATGTAGGTATTGCTAATGATTTAAATTCCAGCGCTGAGTCACCTGTTAGTATGGTATTGCATTAATAATAATAACAATATCTCACTGATATCAGAATCTTACAAAATTCTATTCCAGTGCCTTCTCGATAGAGCACAACAACATCTAGGACCAAAAACTGGAGAATAGCAGGCAGGATTCAGACCAGGCCGTTCATGTCCAGAAAAAATTCTGAACCTAAAACTAATCTCAAGACATCAGAGAATAAGTGGCAAAGATGTAGTTTGCACATTTGTTGACTTTAAAAAAGAATACGATTCAGTTGATCGTCAATCATTATTCCAAATATTAAAATAACAGGGTTCAGATTTTGAAACACTTGCAATCATACAACAGACATTGATAGACACAAAATCTAAAGTCAAATTTATGGGGGAAATTTCTGAACGTTTTCTGATCAAAACAGGAGTAAGACAAGGAGATGGACTCTCTCCACTACTGTTCAACTGCGTCCTTGAAAAGGAGATACAAGAAATCAGTCCTCAAGATTGACCACCAGTTACTCTCGGCAGAGGAAAATTAACAGTAGATTGCTTAGCATTTGCAGACGATCTAGCCATCTTAAATCACGATGTTTCAACAGCAAAAAAAAAAAAAAGGAAAAACAGAATTAACTGAAAGAAACTGCGGAAAAAGTCAGCCTGCAAGTATCTTTTGAAAAGACAGAATATATGACTTGCAACAAACAAGCACCAAAATTCATGGAGACAAAATATGGTATGGCAAAATCAAACGAGTCCCGCAATTTAAACATCTCGGTCAAACGATTCAGGAAAATGGAATAGAAACAAAAGCCAACGAAGTCAAATGCCAAGAGATGGACACTGCTTGTCGACTCACTCAAAATATCTACAGTAAAAAATGTGTCTCCAAGCACACAAAACTGCGACATAACAATACTGTCACAAAACCAGAATGCCCATATGGTTCAGAGACACTAATTTTCTACAGGAAAACAGACATAGAAAACATTCAGAAAAAGGAAGGGAAGATCATAAGAAAAATTTTAGGCCCAAAACATGTAGACGAAAAGTATCGGCTGAGAGGCAAACAGGAATTCAAACAATACTCTAATATTCACAGTGACATTAGAAGACGCAGATTAAGATTTTATGGAAACATCAAAAGAATGAATCCGGACAGACTCACAAAGCAAAGAGTTGAATTCTATGGAAACAGGTGTAAATCTAAAACAGACCAAATGAAATGGATTGGCTAAATCAAAACACATATGAACCTAGCAGGAATTACGCCAGAGGATATCCAAATCAGGGAAATTTTCAGATCCAAAATTCACAAGTGGCAAATTGACCAAGAGGAGAAACCAAAGAAGGAGACTGGAACAACGTGGTCTCAAGAAAGAAAAGAAGCCCACAGCAAAAGATTGAAATTAGTATAGTCACAAAGAAAGGCAAATCCACGCCACTAAGTACTCGGCGTAGTCCTAATGGGCTCATTCGCGCATATATATACAGGGTGTTTCAAAAATGACCGGTATATCTGAAACGGCAATAAAAACTAAACGAGCAGCGATAGAAATACACCGTTTGTTGCAATATGCTTGGGACAACAGTACATTTTCAGGCGGACAAACTTTCGAAATTACAGTAGTTACAATTTTCAACAACAGATGGCGCTGCAAGTGATGTGAAAGATATAGAAGACAACGCAGTCTGTGGGTGCGCCATTCTGTACGTCGTCTTTCTGCTGTAAGCGTGTGCTGTTCACAACGTGCAAGTGTGCTGTAGACAACATGGTTTATTCCTTAGAACAGAGGATTTTTCTGGTGTTGGAATTCCACCGCCTAGAACACAGTGTTGTTGCAAAAAGACGAAGTTTTCAACGGAGGTTTAATGTAACCAAAGGACCGAAAAGCGATACAATAAAGGATCTGTTTGGAAAATTTCAATGGACTGGGAACGTGACGGATGAACGTGCTGAAAAGGTAGGGCGACCGCGTACGGCAACCACAGAGGGCAACGCGCAGCTAGTGCAGCAGGTGATCCAACAGCGGCCTCGGGTTTCCGTTCGCCGTGTTGCAGCTGCGGTCCAAATGACGCCAACGTCCACGTGTCGTCTCATGCGCCAGAGTTTACACCTCTATCCATACAAAATTCAAACGTGGCAACCCCTCAGCGCCGCTACCATTGCTGCACGAGAGACATTCGCTAACGATATAGTGCACAGGATTGATGATGGCGATATGCAAGTGGGCAGCATTTGGTTTACTGACGAAGCTTATTTTTACCTGGACGGCTTCGTCAATAAACAGAACTGGCGCATATGTGGAACCGGAAAGCCCCATGTTGCAGTCCCTTCGTCCCTGCAT
This sequence comes from Schistocerca serialis cubense, assembly GCF_023864345.2. NCBI lineage: Eukaryota > Metazoa > Arthropoda > Insecta > Orthoptera > Acrididae > Schistocerca > Schistocerca serialis. Next base: position 823,565,592 of record NC_064639.1, on the reverse strand, counting down.
CCTCAAAAAGTACTGGTCTGGGCCGCCATTTCTTCCAAACGAATCATTGGCCCATTTTTCAGATCCGAAACGACTACTGCATCACGCTATCTGGACATTCTTCGTGAATTTGTGGCGGTACAAACTGCCTTAGACGACACTGCGAACACCTCGTGGTTTATGCAAGATGGTGCCCGGCCACATCGCACGGCCGACGTCTTTAATTTCCTGAATGAATATTTCGATGATCGTGTGATTGCTTTGGGCTATCCGAAACATACAGGAGGCGGCGTGGATTGGCCTCCCTATTCGCCAGACATGAACCCCTGTGACTTCTTTCTGTGGGGACACTTGAAAGACCAGGTGTACCGCCAGAATCCAGAAACAATTGAACAGCTGAAGCAGTACATCTCATCTGCATGTGAAGCCATTCCGCCAGACACGTTGTCAAAGGTTTCGGGTAATTTCATTCAGAGACTACGCCATATTAATGCTACGTATGGTGGATATGTGGAAAATATCGTACTATAGAGTTTCCCAGACCGCAGCGCCATCTGTTGTTGAAAATTGTAACTACTGTAATTTCGAAAGTTTGTCTGCCTGAAAATGTACTGTTGTCCCAAGCATAATGCAACAAACGGTGTATTTCTATCGCTGCTCGTTTAGTTTTTATTGCCGTTTCAAATATACCGGTCATTTTTGAAACACCCTGTATATATATATATATATATACATATAATAATAATAAAAATTTACGCATTCATTCATGCCAAGTTTACAATACAACGAACACAGTTCAGTTACTGTTTTCTGCAATGGGTACAGATTTTGGTGAAGTGACTTTATATGACTTGAACTGCTAAACTCCCTATTACTCCATAGTGGTAGGTTGTAGAGTTAAACAAAGCGAGCTACTTACATGAGGTTATGTCGAAAGAAAGTTACTAATATATTTTAACCTACACTTTACAAGTTTTCTAACTTGGCTGAACTTTTGCGTTGTTGTTGACGTGGACGTTGCGTATTGTAGTAGTATTTCTGCGACACTTTTACATGTCGTCATACAGGGCAATAAATTTCTTCTTCCCTCCTTAGCATATCGCCACCACAATTCTGACAAGCAACGCTGTTCTTTCAAATATCACGTTTTCACACCACATTACAAATACACGTACTGCCACGCTGTGAACCAGCCTCAGACTACTACAAGTCGATGCTTTTGCAGTAATCAACGTGTTTGTCATAAACAGTGCAGTTTTCTTACAGATATAATAAAAATATTTACATACTTCCACTTTCTCCCCACTGTTCTACTATTACTGTACTGATTAACTTTATCTACGTCGGAATCGACAATGCTTCGCAGATGCTAAATGCAGGGTGGGTGAGAAGTCGCTTCCTAGTTATAAATGTCCTTATGCTTTGTGATTGTTGATATTTGCTAACGAACGCTGTTGTTTTGTTACAGGATCCCTGAAAATCCACTGGCAGTCCGTAGCATCTTTTTACGGTGAACGAAGAGATGGCAGGAAAGCTGACTTTACAAGAGTGCGCCCAGGTCGCTTCGCAGTATTAAGTGTGCCGATCGGTAGCCGCTGTTCAACGATGGTGGCGGGGTGTTCGTGGCTCTCATGTCACAACTGATGCTAAAACCATAAGAAATTATCACACCAAGCTAATAATAAATGGGCCAGTTGTGGAAAAAACCACGAAGAGGACGACCTTCTGTAGCGCAATCTCCAGAAATCGTAGCGGCAGTGAGGGACATCTTTACGGACTGCCGTGGTAAATCAACACGCCAGGTAGATCGTGAGAGTGGAATCCACAGGCACATGATGCATATTGTGTTAAGGAAGAACCTCATCTGGAAACAATGAAAACGCTTTTACGTTCCGAAGGTATCGTTGGAGGACTGCGACAGGCGGATGGAATATGGGGAAATTATGCGTTATAGCATAACAATTGGCCGGATTTGTTCAAGAACATTATTTGGGGCGATGAAGCGGTTTTTCTCGTCGGGAGATTAGTCAGTCGATACAGCTGCCACTTTGGGGAGAAACAATAACAATTGAAAAACCACAAAATCGACCAAAATTTGCAGTCTGGTGCGGCATGAGTACGGATCGCGTCATTGATCCATTTATATTGCGAGAAACCATGAACAGCGACCGGTGTCACCAGATGTTGAATAATGTTGTGTGGCCACTGATATCACAATGGGACAATGTTGTGGGTACCTTTTTCGGCCAGATGGAGCACCACCTCATTTTGCCTGCGATCGTTCGTGACTGTCTAGACGAACAATTTCCAGGACGCTGGCGGGAATGGCGGCCACCACATGTATGGTCTCTAACGAATCCAGACCTCACCACTTGTTACTGCTTCTTCTAGTGTTGGGCCAAAGAAGAGGTGTACCGAACAAACCAACGCTCTCCGGACGAATTAGATGAGAGGAACACAGTTGTCCTTGGGAATGTACCTATGACTTTTCTGAACGAATTAGTTGATGACATTCCTGTACGTTTACGCCATTTGTTCGACAACGCAGGAGCGTATCTGAAATTGTGGGGTGGTACCTGTATTCTCATGGTCCTGAAAACCGACTACAACTTGTTCCTTATGCAAATACCTGTTCATAAAAAACTATGGAAATTTGAAACTCAGGAGCGACTTCTCAACCACCTTCTACGTATGGGCACTGAATATACCTCCTAATCCAGCTATTCCTGGGGATTGTGTCAGGATGAAAATTTCAGTTCCTCGTTGCGGTTTCGCCCACTTTGAAGGTACCGAAGTCGAGATTAATCTTCTACATAAATAAAAATGTAAATTTCGTTTGTTCAAAATCTTATATCCCCAAAAATTCTTGACCGACTGCTTTGAAATTTGAACACAACGTTAAATTACAATAAAGGTGTGCTCTGAGGTACCTAATATTTCAACATTTCAATATAAGGGAAAAAATTGTTACCAAAAATCTCAAGATGTACCTCTCTAATATCCTTCAAATTTTTACACGTTGCTACAATATATATATATATATATATATATATATATATATATATATATATATATATATATATATATATATATATACCTGGTGAGGAATGATTGCTAGTGAGACACATGCAAGGTGCATTTAATATCAGTGAGCGTGCTGTCCGTGTGTAGAAAGAGAATGCATGCGGTCTAACTGAGTTTGACAGAGGGCAGATTGTAATGGCCCGGACGCTCGGCACGTGCGTTTTGTAAACTGCAGGACTCGTTAGTGTTCGAGGAATCCTGTGGTGAGTGTCTTCAACACGTGATGAAACCAAGCTGAAACGACGACCAGACGTCGTAGGGATGGACTGCCATCGCTCATTACAGATGTCGGACGTCGTAGGCTGGACTGACTGGTAATACAGGGAAGGCGGCGAACTGTGGCGGAACTACCATAAGGCTTTACTGCCGTGCAGAATACAAGTGTATCTAATCACACAGTGCATCGAACACACCTAACGGTGGGCCGCCGCAGCCGACGACCCATTCGTGTGCACCAATGTTAGCACAACGACATCGGCAACTACGACTGAAATGGAAGCGGGGCCATCGACACTGGATGTTGACGCAGTGGCAGAGCGTTGCATGGTCTGATGAATCCGATACCTTCTTCATCATGGCGATGAGAGGGCGCGAACCCACCGTCTCTCAGAAGAACAGCTCCTTGACAGCTGTATTGCGGGACGTAGACAAGCTAGCGGCGACTCCCTTACGTTTTAGGAAACATTCACGTGGGCTCCAATGGAGCATCCAATGGAGCATCATGACGGCCAAGGAGGATCGTACAATGCTTGCAGACCACGTACACGTCCTCAAGACAGTGTGTTTCCCGACGGCAGTGACATTTTTCAGCAATGAAATGCGTCATGTCACGAGGCCAGGAGTGAGATTGAGTGGTTCAAGGAACAGAGTGGCGAGTTTCAATTGATGTGCTGGCCCCCAACACGACAAATCTGAGCTTGATCGAACACATCCGGTATGTGATTGGTGTCAGATCTCATCGCCCCACCCCGTAATTTACGAGAATTAGGTGATTCGTGTTGTGCAGATGTGGTGCCAATTCCCTCCAGCGACCTACCAAGGCCACATTGCTTCCATGCCATGAAGCGTCACCGCTGCCAAAGATGGACATACCGGCTGTTAGGTAGGTGGTTATAATGTTCCAGGTGACACATACACAATACTGGAACGTTGTTAGCAAAGACGAAAGTTGTATTTACGGTCTACTGGTTTGCGATTAGAATACTACTGCAGAATCTGACTTTGCTGTAACAATAAAAAAAGGCTCAAGGTCAGAGAGAGGAGAGAGGAGGAGATGGGCAGAGGGCTGGGAAGAAATGAACATAGAAAACGGGAAGGAAGAGATGGCCAGAGAAAAGGGCAGGAGAAGATGGGGAGAAATGGGGGAGGAGACGATGGATTGAGGAAGGGGAAGAGATAGGGGGCAGGATGAGACGGAGAGAGGTGGGGAGGAGATGATTGAGAGGAGCAGGAGGTGACGGGCAGAGAGAGTGGGAAGGGGGAGGAGACGGATAAGGAAAGGGGGAGGGGGAGATAGACAGAGACATGGAAGAGAAGGTATTTAGGACGCATAACCAATTACCACATATATTTGAAATGTGTGCATTCTTTTTTTTTTTTTTTTGTCCCATTTATTTAGACTGAGCCACAGCACAAAGTGTGGCTTGGAACAGCCAGCACAGAATATGCAGAATATGAGTGAATAAGACTCCTTTGTTCTCAGTTTTGGTTTTAATTGTTTTTAAAGTTATTTTTTAATGTGCTCACTACAGGACTATTACAAACCTTCAGAATACGCAATATTTTTTGGATACTGTGAGATAAGGGTATGAACTGGACTTCTGAACTACCAGTTGACCATGACAAGGGCACCCATACGACAGTTTGTAGAGAGAGCAGGGGGCTACACCTGACGACACGGAGTGTTTTTAATATTTTGGAAGACGAATGGCGACTTGTAAGTAGCCATAAACAAGTTCCAGTTACGATCCCGTTAAAAATTTTGCCCTGTTACTAAGACACTGCGCAACGATGCTATAATCTACATAAAAAAGAGAATAACGCGTCATTTTAACTACCTTTTTAAAATCTGTGGATTTTCAGCAGCAGAAATACAGGAGCAACGTCCTTATACTTTAATACACAAAACGAACTAAAAATGCACCCGTCATGAGATTTTACACTGCTGTTGATATAAAAAGCAAACTGTATGGGAAATTACTATACGTAGTTTAGTTTATGTATTCGTCACTGAAGTTTATCTAAAAAAAAAAAAAACTGTGAATTTCTTTTCTTCTTGCTGAACAGCTCAGTTACTTTGTCCTCGAAACCAGGGTTTTCTCTCTTTTCTTGCGGGCACTTTAGGAAAGCACAAGCTTGACAGACGGTCCTCGCTAGTAGTACTCCTCATCAACGTCTTCACTCTAGGCAGTGCGCAGAAAGATGGCTCTACAGCGCAAGTTTGGGGGAGGGGACCTTGTAGTTTACTGTTAGGTAACTATATCGTGGAGCTTTGTTTTTTCTAAACACGTTATATTTGTCCAGATGTCATTCCATTATGTTGCTTATGCTTGAAAGTCGCCGATTTGATAAAACTTTCGCACATTTTGTGCCTCTCACGAAATCCCCTCTCTTGTCCTTATTCAGTAAACATGAGTGAAGAATGCTAGTTTTCAGAGGCATGTCTTTATCTTTCTAAAATTTTGTGAAGTGATTATGGAATCCATGTATAGAGTGTAAATTGACAGTTTGAAATAGTCTCCAGGCGATGAGCACTGAAATTTCACATTGCCAATCTTTGAACTTTTTTTTTTATTCCGATTTTGGCCGTCTAGGGACCGCGTTAAACAACTATTTTTCAATGTACATTTCTCCTATTGCGCTCCTCCTCTTTTCTCTTCTGCCAATATGTCTTCATCCTCTCTCTGTGCTGCTCCCTTCGGTCTTCTGTCCACACTGTTCCTCCAGTTCTTCTCTTCTTCACTTCAAATCCTTCAAAATGTTGAATTTTGTCTCTCATTAAGTCTCTGTTGGTTATATCGTCTTCTCCTATACCCATCTCCTCTAAGTCTGCTTTGACTTCTTTGTACCAGGTAATTTGGGTTCTGGGGTTCTTGTCAAAAAACATGAATATTTTCTTTGTCAGCCTTTCATCATTCATTCTTTTCAAATGGGCGTAAAAGCTTACTCTTCTCTTCCTCATAGTATCTCCCACTTTCTCAATTTTGTCATACACTTCTCTATTACTTCTAAGCTTCCAAGTCCCATTCTCAAACCTCGGCCCAAGTACTCTTCTAATGATTTTTCGCTCCTTTTTTGCTATAGCTTCCATTTCCTTGTTAGTGTTCATTGCTAAACATTCAGATGCATACAGACACTCTGGCTTAATCACAGTGTTGTAGTGCCTTATTTTTGCGTTAATTGATACTGACTTCTTGTTGTACACATTCTTTGTTAGCTGGAATGCCATTTCCATTTTTCTTGTTCTTGTTTTATTTCCTTCTTTATCTGAAGCATTGGGCTGGATGATTTCCCCTAAATATTTGAAATTAGAAACCTTCTTTATCTGGCCATACTTTGTAAACATATTGTTCGGTGCCTCTTTGAACTTTTATACCTTTGTCAGCTTTTACTGCCTCGAAAGTGCTTCTGATTTCACTGTTGCTCTCTTTTTCTACTTGTGAAAGATCGCTAGCAGGTCAGCGTTGACGTACTTGTATATGGTCTAGAGATCCATATCGGTATACTGGACTTTGTTCACTGGTGGCTCTAGATGTGGAGAATAACGAGATCCTCGCCAGGCCGTGAAGCCCCAAGGGTGTGTACCGGCCTCCGAGTCATGCTCTGTCTTGCTGCGCCATGCAGATGCGGTATAGAAGGGCATGTGGTCAGCACACTGCTCACCCCGGCCTTTTCGCATACTTTCCAGACCGTGGAGCCGCTATTACTCGGTTTGGTAGCTCCTCAGTTGGTACCACGAGGCTGCGTGCATCCCGTACCACTCCTCCCACCAAGGAAAAATACCCTTGGGAATTGAACCGTGGTTCTCCGTATAGCAGCCATATACACTGACCAATTAGCTAGGGAGAGGACAGATGCGGAGAATACCTTAGTGAAATGTGTCGACAGATAATAAATGTAGTAGATGATGTCTGCTATCTAACAGACTGGCATGGGAGCTAGTGTCTTGGTTGGTTTCACTGTTATTTGTAAGGCGAGTGAAACTATCCTTTATTGCCAAGAAGTTTTCTGTGAATTCCCTGACTGATATATACACTCCTGGAAATTGAAATAAGAACACCGTGAATTCATTGTCCCAGGAAGGGAAAACTTTATTGACACATTCCTGGGGTCAGATACATCACATGATCACACTGACAGAACCACAGGCACATAGACACAGGCAACAGAGCATGCACAATGTCGGCACTAGTACAGTGTATATCCACCTTTCGCAGCAATGCTGGGAAGTGGCGGTGCGGTCCCCTACGGCACTGCGTAGGATCCTACGGTCTTGGCGTGCATCCGTGCGTCGCTGCGGTCCGGTCCCAGGTCGACGGGCACGTGCGCCTTCCGCCGACCACTGGCGACAACATCGATGTACTGTGGAGACCTCACGCCCCACGTGTTGCGCAATTCGGCGGTACGTCCACCCGGCCTCCCGCATGCCCACTATACGCCCTCGCTCAAAGTCCGTCAACTGCACATACGGTTCACGTCCACGCTGTCGCGGCATGCTACCAGTGTTAAAGACTGCGATGGAGCTCCGTATGCCACGGCAAACTGGCAGACACTGACGGCGGCGGTGCACAAATGCTGCGCAGCTAGCGCCATTCGACGCCCAACACCGCGGTTCCTGGTGTGTCCACTGTGCCGTGCGTGTGATCATTGCTTGTACAGCCCTCTCGCAGTGTCCGGAGCAAGTATGGTGGGTCTGACACACCGGTGTCAATGTGTTCTTTTTTCCATTTCCAGGAGTGTATTTCTGTGACAATCTAGTTTCACAGGTCACTGGAGTCTTAGGTGTTGTTTATCTACGAAATACCCTTTCTTCAGATCCTAACCACTTCTTTTATTGTTCTTACAGTGTTACAAATCTCCTGCACAGTGTTAAGGTCATTGACAACCAAGTCCGTTCTGCGCGATGCAAAGTGAAAACAAACAGCTGAAGGATACTTTTCTCTTACCCTATCCTGCACTTTAGTTTCATAAACTGTTGTTGTCAAACAGCTGTCAAACCCCAAGCCATCAACATGTTCTTATCAAAGCCCTAATTTTCAAGAAATCTTAAAATAGATGAAGAAATACCGTCAGCATCCAATGCAGTTAGCTCTGCAAAATCTAAACATTCCTCTTTTACTGTAAATTTCAGTTTCTCGCTTACAAATACTACTCCCACCGACCGCTGTTCTTTCCTACTAATGTCACCTGTTTCATCAGCTAGTAATGAAAGCAGATGACCTCTTTACCTCATCATCAATCTCATACTTCAACACACAGCCACATGTAGAATTCAATTGTTTTCAACAGTGTGTGATGTGTATTTTGCTGTTCCATGATGGTTTTGTAAATGATCCTCGTGCACTTTGTCTCCCGCACTTACTCAGAACAAAAGTAAGTCTTGAAATTTTCCTTCACTCAGATTCTTTCCTCTAGCGTCTAATGGGTATGTCATGAGTACCACAAAAAATTTAAAGTACCAAGAATTGATAACAGTTTTGTTTCTATTGGTGTTTACAGGCTCTAAGGTCCCACCGTCTAAATGTTAAGGCACTTTTTTCTTTCTCCTTTCTAAGGACGCATGACAGCACACAACATCTCGTGCTGCAGTGTGCTAACGTCGTGCATGCATTAGCTGGTGCAAAGGCTGGCTCTTTCTCTGTGAGACAAATGTATTTGTCATTGGATATTCAGCCACTAATATAGACGGCTTGATGATGTCGTATTATATGTCCGAAATTGGTAGCCTATAACATAAATCAGAGATGAACTTACTTATGCTGTTTACGTAACTGGATTTAGTAAATTATTAAAAAAATTGTCACCTACCCACATCACTACCATCCGGAGCTCCATCCCCGTATTGTTGGCCTAATTTAAGGTCAGTGTCCCCCCCCCCCGCCCCCCCCCCCGCCCCCCCCCCCCCCTCTGAAGCAAATTAACGTGGTGTTGAAATTCTCTAAGATTTTTCCTATAGTTCTTTTATTTCCCAACATTAAATCAATTCTCATAAATCGTCTAGCCATTTACTTACTTGCTCAATATGTGCGTTTAGTCGAAGCAACACAATGGGGAACAATCTTGCAAAAGATTCAAATCTCTCTGAACACAATTGAGAGATTGACGCCAAGTGAGGAATACGACACTTACCTCGCTGAGGGTAGCAGAACCGAGCCGCACTGGGCCCTTGTGTGCTCGATCGTTTTAACATTTTCTTCCATGTGACATTCTTGAATTGACGCTTACTTGCCACTTTGCTTTCATTGATAGGTAGGAGGCAGGTAAGTGGTAAGGTGCCACGAATAATTTTGACCAGGGTGTCAGCACAAAGTCAATTTAGCTTATTCTTATACCAAAACACCAAAATTTTGACCAGGATATTAGCAAAAAGTTAATTTAGCTTAGTGTTATACCAAAACAACAAACATATAATTTCCTGAAAACATATTTCTACATTTAGTTGTAAAAGAACATTTACGCAATTCAGTAAAAGAATCTTTGTGAGGTTAATAACAAAGAAACCTTTCACACACAGAATCAATAGAACAATTTTTACTTAAAGGCAATAAGACGTAGTTCTGGTTCACTGGTATTGTCACAAGGTCACTGGAGCCTTGGAATAATTATATATAATGCAGAATTGTAACAGAGAAAAAGACACACAATTAAGAAGAAGAAATAAGGGCGATAAAACACCAGTCCAAGCAAGATGTTGAAACAGAATATCAGTATGAGGAAATTGTGGTTAAGCATTGCAGAAACAATGTTATTCATTGACACTCTCGAGATTATCATAGAATTTAAGATACGCGAACAATGTTCATAAAATATCCTCAACTGGGGTAATAAAAACATTTAGTGGTACTGATCTGTTACCAACCCATCCGTAAGGAGATAAGATAAACGTCATCACAATAAACGCTACTGACAAACAGGCACATGACATTTTAGCCAGGGCAAGCTGTTATAAGTACATTTTCCCTGCCAGTTTTCTGCTGAGATCTGGAGAGAGAATTTCAGCATAAGGTTCCCACGAAATAGTTTAGTTGTGGCCGTCCTGGGGTAGCAGTTTCATAGCGCTCGATGTCGTGTGTCAAACTTCATCCACTAACTACCCTCTTAAGGCGCCTGCCAAAGTTAACAGCCAGGCCACGATTGCAGGAAGTGCACCGGAAGTAGGCGGCGCGAAGCAGAAGTCTCCCACTCTGCCGCAACACGGAATCATATGGCAGTGCAGCAACTCCTGCCATCACTGGTGAAAATCTGCCAACTAACTCCAGCTCGCGACTGACTTTGGGAGCGCGACCGATCTGCTTAAGTCGGAGTAGCAAAGATACAGTAAGACAAATATCGATCCCGTGCCTTCGCTAGGGTCACCATATTAGACTGGACAGACAGAGGTACAACAAGTGGGGGACGTGGTTGATCAAAAAGTTCTTTAACTTGCTCAACACTATCTTATAATATTACTTTTTGATTCAAGAAAATTAATGCAAAGGATTTTTAATTTTCAAACATAAAGTATTTAAATTGCTGTTTACACATTTTTCATTTATTTTTTAACGAGAAAATGCTATAATTCTTCACTTGTCTAACGGAGACTTACCAACTTCTGTCTGACGTTTCGTTGCGTGACAGCATAATGTAAGTTTTTGAGCTGTAGCCTGGTTAATGAATTAATTTATGTAACGCTGTTTTATTTTGATAGGATTATTTGAAATACCTTGTTTCCTTGTAACTAATCAATCAGATGTGTAAATTAATAATTTCACAGGGTATTGGCTTCAGTAGGAATGTAGCCACATTGTTCAGTGATCAATCGATTTGAGCTTCATGTTGGCTCTTTCGGAAATCATTCTCGTATTAGAGATATAACCTATCTTTGTCAGAAATGAAGTAGGATTATATAAATTTTTTTCATCTTCATGGTGTATGAATTTGATTGAAGTCCTACAGTCAAAAGTCACTGATCAGTATTGGCAACCAACCGTGACACATTGGCTTCATCATCTACTGGTTATCTAAGAAAATCGATGGGAGAGCAAAAAAATCTCATTTTTAATCATGGTTCAATGAAAATTTCTTGCAGGAGATAAAGTCATTGATGCGACTGTATATGCATAAGAGTCTTTTCAGTTATCCATATCTTTTAATGTCATTTCAGTGGAAGATTTTTTATTTGTTAATTTTCTCTAACAAGAAGGCAGATTTCAACAGGCGACCATGACAGGACCTCTTTTGTAAAATGTTGTATGTCACCATAATTTTACATTCTTTTCCATGTACATCAATCAACTTTCGAATACAGTACATGCTTAAATGGAAGTAGAATAGTTAAAATCAGTATTAATTGAAAATATAAACAAGGATTATTTGGAAGAGTAAACTTATATAAAATCATACAAGATGAAATATTTTAGCACATTATTGAGAACCACTTGAATCAAACAGAGGACAGTTCATGATCCATGCTGAGAATTTTTGATCAATTTTATAGATTTTCAAATTTTTTTCACTTTGTAGATTGCATTGTATTTTAAGGTTGAGCATAACATGGCCGCTTCTGCTAGCTGAAGCAAGTATGGAGTTTAATATTCTCCATTAAAATGTCATACTGTGATCTATATTACACCACAGAACCTACACTTCGAAAATTGCTAATATGGAGGGTTGATTCGAGCTTGTTTTAATAAATGTGTGCACTCCATTTTGTAGATTCATTTTCTTTAAGCTTACAATACAGTGCATGTTCTTGTTAAACAATTACAAGAAGTGTAGAATGCAAAAATTTATTAAAGCAGTAGAGTCTATTTGTGTGTGTGTGTGTGTGTGTGTGTGTGTTGTTAAATTTGATAAACCTACAAAAATTGCATGTGCGAATAGCACTGAAGATAAATTTCATATCGTTTGTAGCAATACAGTTAATCTGACAATGGGAGACGTGACACCGATTCCATAGAACCTGAACTAGAAATCCAGTCACAACCAATTTCATTATTCACCTTTTTTAATATTGCTTAACTCTAGGATTTTTCCTGTGTATAATTTTCTCTAACAAGAATTCACATTCCAAAAACTCTCCCCCCCCCCCCCCCTTGTACCGATACTGTAGAAAGGGCGCAAATAAAATTAAGCAACTAACCATTCGCTAAGAGGCGTACAAGTAGTAGTTCTTCCCATACTTCGTGGCAAATGAAACGGAACAAAATCTGTAATATGTAACATACTGAAAAGTACCCTCTGTCACCCACTTCGTAGAGATTCGCAATGTACAGTTGTAGATATGATTCATTAAACGTCTTCCCAGCTGTCAGACAAAGAGAATCAGAACAGATCATGACGTCATATGTTTTCATTATCATCTGCTCTGGGAAAGTTCTATAAATGAAACTGAGAAAGTCAAAGACAATGACGTGGGAAGATCATGTACCCCTTGGCCTGTTTTATAGAATACCTGACTAGCACTCCACACGGAGTGCAGACCTTTGTTTTTAGCTTGGGGAACTAGAAGACCATAGCTACAGTCTCGAACAACAGGCGAATATAAATGGAATTTTTAATCTGGTGCATAATTTTTACAGCTTACTTCGAATAAAATACTGCCTTTGGAAATCGAAACATCCCTGATGTTATCAACATCAATCTCGCCCAGTTCTAGCGTAATGTGTCTCGTTGTTGGTGATGCAAGAGCCCATATACGGCGTTGTGCAGGTAGACACAAGACATGGTTAGGTCACACTTTCTGCAGCTGACTAAGAGGATAGTAATGCAGTTTCCGCGATTAATGCGTGGTACACACAGATGTGGTTTCTTCGCTTGATTAACAACGCATTACGTAATCTGCCGTTGTAATTAGAGTGACACGTAATTCGTCAGAATGTGGTAATGAAACCGCTGGCATGTGTCGACGGTAACCCAAGGAATTCGCGAAATTGAGCCAACAGCGCACTGGTGCCAGGGTTAATAAAGCACTCTAACCCCAGGCTATTCGGTGCAAGTGCATGACAGGAGTCATTATTCGATGTAACCTGCAGAACGACCTACACAGCTCATATATCTGTCTCCGATAATTATTATTCACTGTGCACTCTTTACTACTGTAACTGTATCCCTCTCTTATTTTGTTCTGTGAAGGCAATAGTCTGCGATTTGGGTATTTCCACACTAAATTCATTTTCAACTTTCAGTGCAGTTTTCACTCTGTACGTGTTGTTGAATATCACTGAAGCAGATGTAGGTGGTGGAGTTTCTAAGTCACAAAAAATTTGTTTGGAGAATTTTGATTCAAGTATCTGTGCAGCTGTCTTGAATTAAATTTTCCGTAACGCCTCTAAATCACTGCTCGTTGATTGTTTAATGAATCCTTTAGCAAGGCCACAGATTTATTGCAGGTGCCGACTGAGCCTGGTATGGATAGTTACGGTGTCGGCATCTTTAAGAGGTGTTAAATCAGAAGATTAAATTTTTAATGTTCCATATCAAGTTTAATATCTGTACAAAGTGAATCTGGGGGGAACTTACGTTGTTTCGCAAGACCGCTAGTTAGTTATCACGTTAGAAATGTAACTTTGTCATTCCCGAGGTCCAAAAAGAAGTCGAGAAGAAAAACGTACCGAAGCCAACTGTGTACCGGATAGAGCTCGCGGTATTGGCCGATGCTCTGCGGTTGTGATTCCCTTCCCCTTCCTTCCGCCCCCCCTCTCCCGCCCCCAAACCTCCTCTCGCCACCCTCCAGCGCCCCTTTCCCACCGCGTCCCCCGTGTCCATTATTCGCTATACACATGAAGTGCATAGACAACTGACTATTCGTCAGCAGTTCAAGGGAACTAATAACCATCGCCGAGACAAAGACCTAACTTGTCACGTCGATCATAATGAAACTCAATAGAATTCAGTTTTCTAGTCATGTCTTCTGACTGGTTTTGGTACGACCTGCCCTGAATTCGTCTCTAGCGTCAACGGCTTCATCTTAATGTGGCACTTACATGCTATATCCGCCATTATTTGTTAGATGTACTTTTTCCTACAATTTTCACCATCTGTAACTCTTTCTAGTATCATAATTTCTTAACGCATTTACTAACAACCCTCTCCCTTCTTGTCAGTGTTTTCCACATATTCTTTTCTTGGCCGATTCTGCAGAAAAGCTTTAATTCTTTACTTATCACTGCATCTAATTTTCAATATTCCACATCTCAAACGCTTGTATTCTATTTTCTTTCCGGCTTTCCCATAGTCCATCTGCAAGGTTTTCGTATGTTTTTTGCTATTGTAAATAATTCACCTTTACTGCACTGGGACTAAGATGAATGAGCGCACTGCGCGACTGGTGAATAAGATCCATGAGTCTGTGTTTAGTTTTATCTGTGCTTTACCTAATAGCCAGTCAATCGAAGATATCTGGAGCAATCTTATTTGAGGCATAGTAGCGAGCAGTTGAATTTTTTTGAGGGTGAAAGCTGTTGTTTTGAATCTGGGAGAGACTATCAGGAATACTTTATTATGCAGATTAAATTTTGTTTATAAAGCTGTTTCATTCTTTGTATTAGTGGAGAAGGTTTTTGGAGGAATTTTTAAAGGCAACCCGTCCATGTGCAATGATAAGATGTTTGTTTGTCAGAACTGTTAACTGAGGAAAGTGTTAGTAGCCTGTTTGTATGTCTGAATGTTGGCAGCGCTGTAGACTGTATTAATATCGCCGACAGTGGTCTGCGCCCTTGGCAAGAGATTCTGTGGTTGGACGGACGAGCGGTTAGCGAGAGGATAGTGAAGGGTTGGGACATTTTCATAATGGAGACTTAGTTTTGGTAGGTCATGCATTGTAAAATGAAGATGGATGTATTTGGTAATGTTTGGATAGTGGAATTATTGACAACTATATAATGTTTAGAACTGAATGTCACATGAATAAGGTAAAATCTGCTAAATACATTGTTTGCTCTTCAAGAAAATCTTTCATTTGCTAACCATATACTTGGTAGTAGTTGGAGTCTGTAGTAGTTAGAACATTTTTGTGTAGCTGGCTGTAGTTCGTGTTATGAGGATTTTCTGTGAGGTAAGTGAGTTATGAAAATGTATTGGTTATTGTTACAATCTCGTACAATTCGGGGCCATTCTTTTGTGTTAATTAATTGAAGCCATGTAGTCATTCCACAGCAGTCACATTGCGTTGGGCTTGTATATTGGGAGTAATACAAGAATATGTTAAGTTTGAGTTACCTTTGTCAGGGAAAACTCCGTAGGTCAGTGTTTAAATGATGAAAATAAGCAATGAGTCAGTAGTCTCATCAAGTAAAGACTCAGTAGTTTCATCTACTCAGTAGCTTCAAAACTCTTTGTCCCTCATATTGCTAATAATATATATGGTTAGGATTAATTTGATATATTTGTTCTCATTACGTCACAAATTACGGTATTGGTTAAGATGTCTGTAATTTTTGTAATGAGAAAATTTTGCAACTCTTAGTGTCTTCTTATGTTCCACATAATTAAGTACAGAGTATTTAATCAAAGAAAGCGCAAACAGAACAAGTGGTCAGACTGTCCAGTATCGCAAACGTGGTGGACTCGGACACAAAATTATCACAAAATTCCCAAAAATTACTAGAGACGATGAAATGGTTACACTATGAATTGCACTAATGAGTTCTCGGAGTGGCTAAGTATAGTGCCCATGCCCCTACTAAACCAGCAGCTACCCACACATGCCACCTGACGTGACCAATAACTCTCAATGTTCGCACAAAAAAACCAACTGGAAATCTACAAAACTTGGAGAAAACGCGCCCCTTTCTTTTCAGAAAATTTATGTTAACGTTTTAACACGAATGAACATTAAACAGCGGAATGCTGTTACTACTGCCGCGCTCAGTCCCTGTATGCAGGGCACGTGGCGCGAACACAACACATAAAGAAACGCAACAAAATTCAGAAAATAATTACGTAAGACTTACGGCGACATAATTCCTATCCTTAATCTACACCACTTGCTATCCTTATTTGCTCACAGAATGCAATCCTCTATACACGGAAGGTGCCATATGGAAAAGCGCGCCAACATGCGCTCCGATACACATCACAAAGAAAATACCATAAAATATTAATTTCTCCCCACAAAATTTATACCACGAATTGAAATCATTTACACTATAACGAAAAATAACTGTACTGCTATCTGCTGTTCGTCTTAAAGCCCCAAGAGCTACTTGCCCATACTCGTACAAAGCCTGTATGACTATGACCTAGAAAAGCATTTATTGCCTCGCTCAGTACTTGTACACCTGCAGCTGCATCAAGTACACTGTCGCATTTTTAGCACATCTTCCCATACCGCGACCGCAGCGCCTGCGATACTTGTCCTCTCTCTCCAGCGCACTCCAGGTAAGTGACTCCCCAGAGGGCTCCTGGCCGGATCCCAGGTCTCTTGTTCGAATCTCTCACTCTCATTGGCTGAGGGCCGACCAGTGACTTCTCTACTCTAGCCAAACTGATCTGTCTCAAGCATCGCAGGCGATTCCTGCTTTGAGCCGCGCTAGTTTCTGCGCTGGGAAGCCTAATGCCCTACTACCTATCTTTGTAGCTACATACACCCTTCTAGTTCTTATTTCTTTCACACATCACCACTCTCTCACACATCGTAGGACGATCATGGAAAGGATCACGAAGTATGACCCAGTACGACGTTTATTGAAATAAAACACTGGTTTGTTCCATTCCTATGTTTAACAGTTGTGGTACACAAATAAAGAAATAAAAATAAAGATTGATGTTACGTTAATAGTAACTTGTAATGAAATAAATATTCATTATCTATCCGCATCTGTCATTCATGTTGCTCACAAGTGAGTTTCGTCAATGAAGCGTACTGCTAGCACCACCTCAGTACCTGCTAACCCAAAAAATTTCGCATTAAAAATTTTATTGCCTTTTCCCTTATTGGTTTTACTTACCATTTGAAAATTCTGTTTTGCTTCTAAACATATCTGATAATTCTAACTCGTACTGACCCCTCATAGGAATGCCAGGTGAGATCTGCCCTGAAATAAAAGTGACACTCTTCCTCAATATACTGTTTTGTGTCTGATGTACTGACATTTCCGAAAGCAAATACAAACCAGCAGATGCAGCAACTAGGGAAATATAATTTACTATTTTTTTAGATTTTATTTCTGCTTGTGCGAAGCAGGGTTTTGTTACATGTGACGTAAGATGCAATGCACACTTGAGAAAATATTCATAACCTCTCTAAGAATAATGGAGATGAGTTTTACTTGAAAAAAAATCGTTCTTGAAAAGTTAAATTCAGACTATTGACAAATCGGACTGAACAGAATAAGAAGACTCTAACAACTGCGAAATTCTCTCATTACAAAAATTACAGACATCTTAAGCACTTACGTAAATGTAAATGTCGTGTGATTAGGGCCTCCCGTTGGGTGGACCACTCGGCGGGTGAAAGTCTTTCGATTTGACGCCACTTCGGCGATTTGCGCGTCGATGGGAATGAAATGATGAATGATTAGGACAACACAACACCCAGTTCCCGAGCAGAGAAAGTCTCCGACACAGCCGGGAATCGAACCCGGGTCCTTAGGATTAACATTCAGTTCCGCTCACCACTCAGCTACCGGGGGCGGACTAACCAATTACGTAATTTGTCACATAATGAAAACAAAGACATCAAATTAACCACAATCATAAATATTATTAGTTATATGAGGGACAAAGATTTTCTTTAGTTAATAGCTCTGACAAACAAACATCTTGTTCTTACGCATGCACGTCTTACCTTTAAAAATTCATCCAAAAATCTTCTCCATTAATGCAAGGAATGAAATAGATTTATAAACAACGTTTCATCTCCATAGTAAAGTGTTCCAAATAGTTTCTTGCAGACTCACAAATAACAGATCTCATTTTCTGAAAAACTCAACTGTTCGCTAATATGTCTCAAATAAGATTGCCCCAGTGCTGCACAACTGACTGAATAGCAAGTGAACCACAGATAAAACTAAACACAGAATCACGGATCTTATTCACTACTCGTGTAGTGCGCTCATTATTCTTTGTCCTAGTGGAGTGAAGGTGAATTATTTATAATAGTAGAAAACATATGAAAACCTTACTTTATCCCCTGCCTACCTCCCCCCCCCCCCCCCCGCCCCCCAGTCACAAACTTTATACAGATTGCTGTGGTAAAGTAAGGAGAATTATTTATTTTTAAAAATTACAAAGAAGTGAGTAAAATAAGTTACAACTGGCAGTAACATTACAAGTGTTACGATGCAGGTTACAAAATGTACTAGAAAACGCTCTGACATAAGTTCTACATATGAAGGTTTTCTTTGCGCAATTTTCTGCCTTCTGTAGATTATTGGTAAATATTGCATCACTTGAAACCATCGAAGATTTGCTTCAATGTTTCATATTATTAAACTTGTGGCCAGTATGGGAATACAATTGAAGGTAAAATGTTGAATTTTTTAGCACTAACGAACATACTGTTCAATGTCTCTTGTTATTAATCCCGTGCCTAAGAAAGGAAAGGGAATGCAACTAGCACAATATTGACATCTTTCTTGAAGCACTGATCATGTTATATCAGAGCTACTCAGTAAGGTAAGCGACTGTCCATGACTGAGAACACTCTGAGGAGTGGTGGTAATGTAAAATGAAATATGAGTGTACACGGGTAAGTAGTTTTCCACTGACAACTCATATTTTCAGTTAAAGGCTCGTAGATATCTTCCCAATCAGCACGGATTTTTTCTAGAAATGTGTGTAAAAATTATTTAAACCCCTAGCAAGTTTTTTGAATTTGTGGTTTTCTACAATACACAATCAAAATGTAAACTGCACGTGCAGTATCTTGTCTCTAAGAAATTACGTTATTCCTAGCAAATATGTGAAATAGTACACGAAAATGTAAGATGAAGCTTATGTATAAAACATTAATATTTGGATTACAATAACCAATGTGATCAGAAAACATCGAAGTACATAAAGCAGTATGCAATTTTCTGTCCAAAACACAAAAGTCAAATTTAAAAAGGGGAGCAACTGACAAAACATCATTATCTTCTAATGGTTACAAATGGCCAAGTATGTATACAAGAAAATGTAGTGTCCACATTATAATAGATCTTATGTTACCTATCACTCACAGAATGTCTGGTTGCACTGAATTAACAAGTAACATTAAAACATAGAAGCATTGGTAATAAAAATACATACATGAAAAACATACACAGAAAAAATGACAAACAAATCAATGCATCCAGAATGAGATTTTCACTCTGCAGCGGAGTGTGCGCTGATATGAAACTTCCTGGTAGATTAAAACTGTGTGCCGGACCGAGACTCGAACTCGGTACCTTTGCAAGCAAGTGCTCTACCATCTGAGCTATCCAAGTACGACTCACGACCAGTCCCCACAGCTTTAATTTGGCAGTACCTAGTCTCCTACCTTCCAAACTTCACAGGAGCTCTCCTGCATTCCTTGCAGAACTTCGAGTCTCGGTCCGGCACACAGTTTTAATCTGCCAGGAAGTTTCAAACCAATGTATCATGGTTTGCGTAAAGGAAAAGAAAGGGAATTAAGTGCACTTCAAAGTCAAAGTCTCAGTCAGTCTGTGTAATTTTTCATCATAGTGTCGTGCAGCATTCTAGTGTACTGATCAGCGTTCCAATTTCTGTACTGTACGCATACTATACTTTCACTGAAACCTGATACTTCTTTCCCAGTATCTTTAATCTTAGTTCACTTGCCAAGAACATCATATTCACATAATAGTATGTTTCATGTCTATTTACCTCCCACAAAATAATTACAATTTACCTGCCGCAACCATCATATTCAAAATTAATCATTATTCAACTTGCCTATAATGTATATTTCCACGTTACAATCAACATCTTTCTTCAGCCATAGAATATATGAAATTTTATTCGACCTGCCTACTCACAAGTTTTAGTACTTCCATTTCTTAGTACAAATTTGTTTCCTATTTCTAGGTGCACCTACTATATTGTCAGCTTACTGTCCACCTATACACATTTTTCATAATTCTGTTATTAGTCATGATAATTATTTATAACCTCTAGAAGTAAATGCTTATCCTAAGTGAGCTCTCATAACATTATAGGAGCCGTGATATACATATATTCACAAAAATATTTCGTCTGTAAAGCAATGCAGCCAAACATATTACCACACATTTATGAACATGACAAATATTTCATCAAAAAGTCAATGCAGCAAAACATCTTATCGTATTCATATGCAACAAAAAAGATTTAAAAATTATGGTAAACAAGTAAACGAAACTACACGTTTTTAAGCTGAAAGAAATCATACAGAAAAGTTTCATATTAAAAGAAATGCTGTAACTAAAGCAACGTACGACACCACAAAAATGCAAGACACCAGTATCATCACAAAACGCCAATAAGATAACAGAGTCAAAACTTCGTTGGTGCACCAATAATTGTGTAACGTATGAGTGAGTTCATATAAGGCAGTAACTATGTTAAATGATCAAATTATTTAACTAAATTATATAAATTTCACAACAGTAACCTAAGCAAAGGCAAGAAAATTAATTAATAAGTGCTAAAATGCAAAAAAAGGAAAAACATTATGGATTAGTATCATATTGGGCATTAAAGTACTCATTTTTCAATCAATAGTCTTCTCATGCGTATTTTCTATCTGTACCTAATTTCGTTATGAAAACTTGTCATTTAATGGAGCATCCTATATGCAACTACATCTCACAAATGTGGGACATATTTATAGTAACCAAGTATATCATCATGTCTGTCACAATCTGACCTGCAGACAAAAACGTGTGTAGTAAGTTGCAGAAGAAAAAAGTACATACTCAACAGGATAATGCCTCTTGCTCGTCATATGCATCAAAATACTCGCGTAAAGAGTGGTCACAAAACATCATAAAGAACGTAAATACCCACATCAAAAAAAAGTTTTACATTACCTCGGTTCCGAAAGTTCGGCAACCTGTACAGAGAATTGGAATAGAGATCAACATAAACACCATTTCCACCTCTTTTATTGCTCATGAAAACCACACATTGCATGTTGTACCACCATACAGCCAGAGCTTCAGAGGTCGTGGTCCAGACTGCTGCAAACACCGGTACCTCTAATACCCAGTAGCACGTGCTCTTCCATTGATGCATGCCTGTATTCGTCGAGGCATACTATCCACAACTTCATCAATGTACTGTGGGTCCAGATTGTCCCACTCTTCAACGGCGATTCGGCGTAGATCCCTCAGAGTGGTTGGTGGGTCACCTCGTCCACGAACAGCCCTTTTAAATCTGTCCCAGGCATGTTCGATAGGGTTAATGTTTGAAGAACATGCTGGCCATTTAGTCGAGCGATATCGCTATCCTGAAGGAAGTCGTTCACAAGGTGTGCACGATGGCGGCGCGAATTTTAGTCCATGAAGACGAATACCTCACCAATATGCTGCCGATATTGTTGCACTATCGGTCGGAGGATGGCATTCATGTATCGTACAGCAGCTACGGCGCCTTCCATGATCACCAGCGGCTTACTTCGGCCCCCCCATAAAGCCACCCAAAACAGTAGTGCACCTTCATGTTGCTGCACTCGCTGGACTGTGTGTCTAAGGCGTTCAGCCCGACCGGGTTGCCTCCAAATACATCTCCGACGATTGTCTAGTTGAAGGCATATGCGACACTCATCGGTGAAAAGAACGTGATGCCAATATTGAGCGGTCCATTCGGCATGTTGTTGGGCCCATCCGTACCGCTTTCCGTGGTGTCATGGTTGTTAAGATGGACATCGCCATAGACGTCGGGAGTGAAGTTGCACATCATGCAGCCTATTGCGCACAGATTGAGTCGTAACACGACGTCCTGTGGCTGCACGAAAAACAATATTGAACATGGTGGCGTTGCCGTTAGGGTTCCTCCGAACCATAATCCGTAGGTAGCGGTCATCCACTCCAGTAGTAGCTCTTGAGCGGCCTGAGCCCTTCCTGGCACAAAGTAACAATGCGGACGCTATCCAGCCGCTGTATTGACCGTCTAGGCTTGGTTGAACTACAGTCAACACGAGCCGTGCACCTCCTTCCTGGTGGAATGACCGGAACTGAACGGCTGTCGGACCCCTCCGTCTAACAAGCGCTGCTCATACTTGGTTGTTTACTTCTTTGGTCGAGTTTAGTGACGTCTCTGAACATCCAAAGGGACTGTGTCCGTGACACAATATCCACGGTCAACGTCTCTCTTCAGGAATTTTGGGAACCGCGGTGATCCAAAACTTTTTCTGATGTGTGTATGTCAGAAATGTATGTTCTATTTTACTGCGCGGTTAGCCCCTAGCCAGTGGTTCGAAAATTTTAATTTGCTAGACATGCAACAAAAGCTTGCATCTTCAATGCATGATTCTAATTCTCTTTAATTATGGTACTGTGCTACCAAGTGCTTCTCATAACATCCACTGAGGTTACAGGTGCAAGGCATTTCATATGAACTCCAAATGAATCTGGTAACTTTTAAGGGAAACAATGTGCACACCAAACCAACACATGCGGAGTGGCGGGGGGGGGGGGGGGGGGGGCGAGGAGGGAGGTGGTGACTGGTGACTGCGTGCTATGAGCATGCCGCAGCTACATATATAATTGCTGTCTGAACCCAATAAGAATACTACCTATGACAGTTCTACTATCATTGAACATCTTTATAGGAGCAGTAACTATCTTTCTTTGCTTAATTTCGGTTGAGTGGATTTGGTTGGGAAGGTGCTATCATTTTCGGTTACAACTTCATAATTTTGACTGTGATAGATTTTACATTTATTCTTTAAACAAAACTCACGTTCATTTAATTCTACACACATTTGACCCTACACACAAATCTAAATGAACTATGCAAATGTTGTCTTATTTCATATTGCTGTGGGCCACACTATGCAAAAGTTGGTGGGATGAACATTCTTCTCTCTCTCTTTCTCTCTAACCAACCGGATACCTTCATTTAAAACATGCCACACACACACACACACACACACACACACACAGACTTAAATTTACTCACAGCGTCGATATTCTATTGGCTACGCAAAGAGCAAATGCGAAAGGTTATGCAATGGGCTGCAAGTTGAGAGAGTTCCATAAGCAAAATCAAGGACTGGACCAAAAGAATTACACGTTACACAACTAATTAGTAAACCGAGTTAAAGTGCGTTTCTGCA
Source organism: Schistocerca serialis cubense (assembly GCF_023864345.2). Taxonomy (NCBI): domain Eukaryota; kingdom Metazoa; phylum Arthropoda; class Insecta; order Orthoptera; family Acrididae; genus Schistocerca; species Schistocerca serialis. The sequence continues at coordinate 823,542,086 of NC_064639.1, read as the reverse complement.
GCAATTGCCGTGATCTGTGACGTCGCGGCTCAGCCGATTCCAGCGCAAGTTGGCAGAAGTGAGCAAAGACGCTTCTCTCATCGGAAATGTTACGGCAAAAACTTTGGTTTTAACGCTACAGGAATGACTGAAGGCCATGGTCATTCGAAATAATTAAACAGGGCGAGACAGAAATATCAGGTGCAGTGTTAAGCAGGCAGATTAATTTTGAGTGAACAGTGCTGGTAATTTCACACAGTAAATTTTTTTCTGAGTAGAGCAGTAATTTATTTTTGTGGTTATTCGAAGTCAAACGTTTCACTTCATATCACGAAACCTCCATAATGTACTCGTACTTCGGTACTGAGCTTCAGTTATGTAGTTTGTACTGTGCACACAGTTTCTTTTAGGAGTTAATTAGATTCGTTTCATTACTTCAAAGTCTGCATTCCATGAAGTTTAAAGACTTGATTCACGCCACTGTTCACATCCGCAACACAGATAGCCAATCAGCAGTCAGTATTGCTCACAAGGGAACCTCCCCATCGCACCCCCCCCAGATTTAGTTATAAGTTGGCACATTGGATAGGCCTTGAAAAACTGAACACAGATCAATCGAGAAAACAGGAAGAAGTTGTGTGGAACTATGAAAAAAATTAGTAAAATATGCAAACTGAGTAGTCCGTGCGCAAGATAAGCAACATCAATGACATTGGCAGTCAAGGAGCGCCGTGGTCGTGTGGTTAGCGAGCGTAGTTACGGAATGAGAGGTCCTAGGTTCAAGTCTTCCCTTGAGCGAAAAGTTTAATTTCTTATTTTCAGTTTATGTGACAAACTCTTATGTTTTCACCACTTTTTTGGAAGTGATTATCACATGCACAAGAAAACCTAAATCGGGCAAGGTAGAAGAATCTTTTTACCCATTCGCCAAGTGTACAAGTTAGATGGGTCGACAACATATTCCTGTCATGTGACGCACATGCCGTCACCAGTGACGTATAGAATATATCATACGTGTTTTCCCGTGGAGGAATCGGTTGACCTATGACCTTGCGATCAAATGTTTTCGGTTCCCATTGCAGAGGCACGTCCTTTCGTCTACTAATCGCACGGTTTTGCGGTGCGGTCGCAAAACACAGACACTAAACTTATTGCAGTGAACAGAGACCAGAGACGTCAATGAACGAACGGACAGATCATAACTTTGCGAAAACAAAGAAAATAAAATTTTCAGTTGAGGGAAGACTTAAACCAAGGACCTCTCGCTCGGCAGCTACTCACGCTAACCACGGGATCACGGCGTTCCTAAGCATACGTTCTCCTTGATGTTGTCTATCTTGCGCGTGGACTACTCAGTTTGAATATTTTACTAATTTTTTTCACGGCTCCACACAACTTCTTCCTGTTTTCTCGATTGATCTGTGTTCAGTTTTTCAAGCCCTATCCACTGTGCCAACTTATAACTGAACCTGAGGTGGGTGCGATGGGGAGGTTCCGTTGTCAGTAGGTGAAGACGATATCTAATACACACGTTAGACGAGAAGAAAGTTTTGGAAAACAAAACATTCAATATTTACACATAGAGACAAATTTTTATAGAAAGCTTATATTGTTTATTATAATACAACGCAGATCTTCAAAAGTTATTCTCAGAAATTTCTATCTCAAATTACGGCCTTTGTTTGACATTCGTAGACTGTGGTATGCAAGAAGGGTAAAAGAAAGGTCCCGCAAAGTTTCAGACTAATATCCTTATCATTGGTTTGCTGCAGAATTCTAGAGCATATCCTGAGTTCGCATATAATAAATTTCTTAGAGACGAAAAAGCTCATGTCCACGAATCAACACAGCTTTACGAAGCATTTCTCGAGCGAAACCCAACTTGCTCTTTTCTCACATGATGTACTGTGAACTATGGATGAAGGACAACAGGAAGATGTCGAAGATAAGTGACTGTAGGTTTATGCAAGATTAAGTAGACAAAATTTCTAGTTGGTGTGATGAATTACAGCTGGCTTTTAATATAAAAAAAGAAAAGTACGTTAATTCAGATGTGTAGGAAAAACAAACTCCAGATGTTCGGAGACAGCATTAATAGTGTCCTGCTTAACACACTCACGTCGTTTAAATATTTGGCCTTTAGGTTGCGAAGCGATATGAAATAGTTCCGAGCATGTGAGGGAGAATTTTTAAAAAAGTGTAGTTCATATGTAAAGGAGACGCTAGAGCGACCGATTCTTGAGTACTGTTCGAGTGTTTGGGATCCATACCAGGTCGGATTGAAAGAAGAAATCGAAGCATTTCAGAGGCGAACTGCTGTATTTGTTACCGAAAGGTTCGATGACGATATAAGTGTTACGGACATGCTTCGGGAGCTCAAGCGAGAATCCCTGGAGCAAAGAAGACATTCTTTTCGAAGAACGCCACTGAGAAAGTTTAGAGAACCGGCATTTGAATCTGACTACGGAACGATTCTCCTGCCGCCAACATGTATTTTATGTAAGGACTACGAAGATAAGATACGAGGAATTAGGCTCATACGAATGCACATAGATAGTCGTTTTCCCCCGCTCTGTTTTCGGATGGAACACGAAAGGGGACGACTAGTTGTTGTACAGGATTATCTTCGTCACGACCCGCACGGTGGCTATCGAAGTGTGTACGTAGATGTAGGCCAGGAATGTCCTGGTTGTGTCAGTCAGTAGCAGCGGACGCGTAGTCTAAGATCAATGAGGGTACTTGTTACCCATTGTATACTTTCCTGTGCCTTTTGGCACCAGACTGTATGAATAATTACGGTTAATAGCAAGGTGTCGTGTTTGAAAATGGGCTTGTCGGTCCGAAACCGGTAACCAGTGCAGTTGAACTTTATATAAATACAACTGAGACTGACAAAATAAAAGTAATATCCAATTTCCTCAGTATTGAACACTTGCGGACCGTAGCAGCATACCACGAATAAGCAAATGGCCTCTATGCCTGTGATAGCCTGATTTATTTATACTCATTCATTCGCCTGTCAATATTCCTTAACTTCGTCTACCCTGTGATCACTAATTTTCAGTATATTGCTTATGTCTTTCAGCTACTACTGATTATTTTAGTCTTTCTTCGGTTCACTCTCAACCCATAATGTGAGCTCATTAGACTGTTCATTCCATTGAAAACTTCCTGCAGTTTTTCCTCAATTTCGCAGAGAATAGCACTATCATCAGTGAATATTACCATTGATATCTTTTCATCCTGAATTTTAATAATTCTCCTGGGTTTTCCTTTTGTTTCCGTCAATAATTCTTCAACCTATACAGGCTTGTATCCCACCGTAGCGCGGGGCGTCGCGAGGCACGTCTTTGTTCATCATCTGGGTCCATTTCGATGCCGGCCTAATCACTGAAGACAGTTCTACTCCATTCAATAAGATTCCAGGCCAAAACGCGACTTGATACGTCCCCGAAAGCAGTGGGATACCAACCTGAGTCTCACCCGTGGTACTGCGCGACAGCCAGAAGTGATGGTCTGGGGTGAAATTTCTTTTCACAGCAGGACCCCTTTGGTTGTCATTCGCGGCACCCTTTTCTTGCCCGTCCCGTCTCGTTGTCTTCATGGTAAGCCATCCTGGACTTAGAAAAATCTGCAAGAAAATGCCCAACCGCTTTCGGCGAGAGCTTCCACTCTTTGTTTTCGTGCGTGCCAAACCCTACCTTGAACAGCAAGGTCGGAGAATCTCTTCCCACTTGAGAACGCTTGAAGCATCATGGACAGAGCCGTCCAACTAGCTCGTGATTTTGACTATGTAACGCGCAAATCGGATAAAATTTGGCACGACAACCCTCAGGAGGACATCCAAAAAATATATCAATGAATGCCAAACCGAATAACTACTTGCAGGAAGCCCTCTCTGGTGCCTTTTCTTTCCTAAACTCGAACTGAACGCCTCCTAGCTAACCGTCAGTTTTCTTTTTCTTTTCCATTCTTGTGTCTACTAATCTTCTCAGTAACTTGGATGCACGAGCTGTTAAACTGATAGTCTGACATTTCTTAACTGAGTTACCTTACAGGCCTACATCACTAACGTCGATTTGCAGTAGGGTTTTAGAACATATACTGTAATCGAACATTATGAAGTACCTCGAAAAAAACGATTTATTGACATATAGTCAGCACGGATTCAGAATATATCGTTCTTGCGAAACACAACTAGCTCTTTACACTCATGAAGTAATAAGTGCTATCGACAGGGGATGTCAAATTGATTCCATAATTTTAGGTTTCCAAAAGGCTTTCGACACCGTTCCACACAAGGGCCTTCTAACCAAACCGCGTGCCTAATGAGTATCGCCTCAGTTGTGCGAGTGGATTCGTGATTTCCTCTCAGAAAGGTCACAGTTCGTAATAATAGACGGAAGCACATCGAGTAAAACAGAAGTAATATCCGGCGTTCCCCAAGGAAGTGTTATCGTCCCTCTATTATTCCTGATCTATATTAACGACATAGGAGACAATTTGAGTAGCCGTCTTAGATTGTTTGCAGATGATGCTGTCATTTACCGTTTTTTAAAGTCATCAGATGTCAAATCGACTTGCAAAATGATTTAGATATGATACCTGTACGGTGTGAAAAGTGGCAATTGTCCCTGAATAATGAAAAGTGTGAAGTTATTCACATGAGTACTAAAAGAAATCAGCTAAATTTCGATTACGCGATAAGTCACACAAATCTGAGAGCTGTAAATTCAACTAAATACTTAGGAATTACAATTACAAATAACCTAAACTGGAACGATCACATAGATAATGTTGTGGGTACAACAAACCAAAGACTGCGATTCATTGGCAGAACACTTAGAAGGTGCAACAGGTCTACTAAAGGGACTGCTTACAGTACACTTGTCCGCCCTATTCTGGAGTATTGCTGTGCGGTGTCGGATCCGCATCAGGTGGGACTGATGGATGCCTCCGAAAAAGTACAAAGACGGGCAGCTCTTTTTGTATTATCGCGAAGTAGGGGAGATACTGTCACAGACATGATACGTGAATTGGAGTGGCGATCATCAAAACAAAGGCGTTTTTCGTTGCGACGGGATCTTCTCATGAAATTTCAATCACCAGTTTTCTCCTCCGATTGCGAAAACTTCTGTTGGCACCCACCTACATAGGGAGAAATGATCATCTCGATAAAATAAGAGAAATCAGGGCTCGCAGAGAAAAATTTAAATGCTCGTTTTTCCCGCGAGCCGTTCAAGAGTGGAACGGTAGAGAGACAGCATGAAGGTGGTTCATTGAACCCTGTGCCACGCGCTTTATTGTGAATAGCAGAGTAATCAAGTTGATGTAAATGTAGATGTACCTTGCTTTTCCTAGGGAGTATGTGGATGACATTTTTTTGTGGAATTTGGATGGTATGTTTCCATTCCCATAGGTTTCACGCATGAAGGAAGTCCGAAGGTATTTTAACGATCCCTTCTGCATTATTTGGTCCCAAGTGACCCAAACCACAGTTAAACTATGGCTTTCACAGATTCCCAAAGTTTTCCATGTCGCCTACCGTTTCTTCTATCACGTCATCAAACAAGTCCTTCTCATAGTAGAGGCCTCCAGTGTACTCCTTTCACTTCTCCGCTCTCTCCTCTGCGTTTAACAGCGGAATTCCTGTTGCGCCATTAACGTTGCAGCCCTTGATTTTAATTGCATCGTAAGTTGTTTTGATTTTTCTGTATGCTGAATCAGTCCTTTCAACGACCATTTCTTTTTCGATTTCTTCACGTTTTGTTAGCCAATTCGCCTTGGCGCCCCTGCACTTCCTATCTATTTCATTCCTAAGTGGCTTTCATTGGTGTACTGCTGTTTTTCCCAGAATATTTTTGTATTTCCTTCTTTCGTGGACCAACTGCAGCATTTCTTCTGTCGCCAAGATTTCTTCGCTGTTACCATCCTTGTAGCACTGTTTGTCTGTCCAACTTCTGTGATTACCTTTTTAGATATGTCCAACAGTCTTCAACTGAACTGCTTATTGTAGTATTCATTATCACTCTACCTACAGTCTTATGGAATTTCAAAAGCTCCTCATCATTCCTCAGTACTTCATCCCACACTGCTTCATCTTTAAGCTTCTCTTAAACTTCACTCTACTCTTCTGAGTCTACATCGGCACCTGGTTACGCCACACAAGGCAAAATTTGATTCCACAATCACTATCTGACCGTGATGTAATACAGCTGGAATCTTCTCCTATCTCCGGGCCTTTTTCAAGTATAGCTCCTCTTGTGATTCTTGAACAGACTATTTGCTATTACTAGCTGAAATTTATGCCAAAACTCAACTATTATTTCTCCTCTCTCATTCCTAATAACAAGCCCATATTCTCTCGCAATCCTGCCATTTACATCTACGTCTACATCTACATCCACATCTACGTGATTACTGCACAATTCACAATTAAGTGCCTGGCAGAGGGTTCATAGAATCACGTTTGAGCTGCTTTTCCACTGTTCACACTCTCGAAGAGCGAGCGGAAAAACAAACTCTTAACTCTTCCCGTGCGAGTTCAAATTTCTCTTATTTTATTATGACGATCATTTCTCCCTGTGTCGGTGGGCGCAATGAGGAGAAAATTGGTGATTGAGTTTCACAGGAAGGTCCTTCCACCGCGAAAAACTTACCTGTTTTGATGAGTGCCATTCTAATACGTGTGTCACATACATGGTACTCTCTCTCCATTTCGTGATAGTACGAAAAGAACTGCCCTTCTTTGAATTTTTTTCGATGTCCTCCATCAGTCCCATCTGACGCGGATTTCTTTGTGTTCTGTAATAAATCGCAGTGTTTGGTTTGCTTTCCCCACAACATTGTATATGTGATGGTTCCAATTTAAGTTATTCGATAATTGTAATCCTTAAGTATTTAACTGAGTAGATTTGTGTGATGTATCTTGTAACTGAAATTTAGAAGATTTTTTTAGTACTCATGTGGACAACTTCACACTTTTCATTATTTATAGTCGATTGTCATTTTTTGCATCTACCTTTGCATATTGAATTACCTCTTTGGTATCGTCTTGTAATTTCTCTGTACCTTCTTTTACTTGTCTCGTGGCATATATACCTGAAGTACTGATCTTGGCCTGGTGTGCTGTCGATTCTGATGACAACACCTCTGTCACCGGATTGTTCACTCTATGCCCTACATTCCTATTCGTAAATAATCCTACTCCCCTCACAGCATCTTCTGCTGCTGCTGCTGATATTACGCCAAACTTGTGTGACCAGAAATTCTTTTATTCTTTCCATTGCTCTTAACTGATCCCAGTGTAGCTAGATGGAGCCTTTGCATTTTATTTTCAGGTTTTCTAGCTTGCCAGCCAGGTTAAAATTTCTCTCATTCCAAGCTGCGTCTCGTAAAACGTTACTATTTCTTTGGTGATTCAACGTTTTTCTCTTGGTCACTTCCTTCTCATCAGATCCGAATAGGGGACTCGTCCGGAATCTTTTGCCAATGGAGTGACCATCATGATACTTCTTCAATTGCAAGCCACATGTTCCGCGGAATATGTTGTGAGTCTAATGCAGTGGTTTCCATTGTTTTCTGCATTCTCTTACCGTTGATGACTGCTCATTCTTCCACCTCTTAGAAGCACTTTTCCAGTCAAAGTGTAAGTGACTGCTCTGAAATTGTGTCTGTTCCTCCGCCTTCTTTGACAAGGCTTTTGGCTGAATGAGAGTGATCGCATATTCCAAAGGTCTTCGGCACCATTGCTGATGATTTTTATTCAAAATTTAAGCTGTTGCTGTGTGTTCGAACGCGGGACCCAGGGCGTTTTGATTGCTAAAGACATGCAAGAAGAAATTTTTGAGAGTGACATACAACTTAGACTGGTAAATTTTCATCTACCTCTAATTAGGGCTCCTACGGTTCTTCCTTACTTTATTAAATGCTGCTGTAAGTTGGTTAACGTTGGGTTCATAAAGGTGTTGTTATGTTGGTTTCCACCGCAATGCATATTTGTTTCATTTTTTAATCAACAGGACAAAGTTGGAAGCTCCTGCTTTTTCCGTGTATGGGGATCAACCTGTACAATTCCATCTTTAAAATTAATGCAATCTGGCGCAAGTAATCACAACAAAACTGACAACGAACTAAAAATTTTGTGTAATATCTTAGCGAAATAAAATAAGACCCAACGAAGACGACACACACGTATCAAAATATGTTTGGATAAGGAATAAATAAAAGAAAAGACTTTTTTCATTTTAGTAGGATAATAGATAGGTTCTGTTTGCTTAAAATATCTGTTTTGTAAAAAAATTAGCTATAAACCGTACACACAAATTTTTCCTGTTATTAATATGTGTTTGCGTATAATCATTAAGTTAGACAACGAACCGAGTGTTTCCGGTACCAAGTACGTGGTTTATACACAGCTTTTTCCTCTCGGCCTTTGAAGACACGATACGGACGGAAAAAGACATAAACAGATGAATATGACTGGCCTGGAGTGATTTTTATAAGTAAAATAGAGTTTTCAGAACCAAAACTCCGATATGCCATAAAAGAAATGGTAACCGTCAGCATACGTTGACAGTTTTGACTTATGACGGTGAGACATGAAGGTTTAACGCAAAAGCACTTATAACCAAGGGTTACGAGGTATGGAGAGATGCCAGTTGGAAATTCCTGGGAAAGACAAGGGACCAAACGCAAAGATCGAGGAATAGACGTACATTTTTCAATAAGAGTGAAATCGTATAGGTAATGGCGTGTAGACTGAATTATTCATTCGTCAGTATTCTCATCATTACTGAGATGCAGTAAAGTCGAATTCGCGTTACCTTCGGTATTTTCTGTGAAAATTATTTGCATTATTACTCGAGCTAATCTCATTCTGTGTAGTTAACTGAATACAAAGCTAGGTCTTGCACCGGGCACTAACACTTTCTTACGCAAGTTAATCACATAATATCTTCCAGTTGTTTTATGGATAGCGTGAATTTTTACCCAGCTTCATTTACTCCACTATAATAAGAGATAAATGTAAAAATAGCTTCTACTGTAAGTGTGAGTTCGAAACACACAGCCGCGCGGTCTGAGGCGTTTTGTCACGGTCAGCGCAGCTCCCCCCGTCGGAGGTTCGAGTCCTCCCTCGGGCATGGGTGTGTGTGTCGTCCTTAGCGTAAGTTAGTTTAAGTTAGATTAAGTAGTGTGTAAGCTTAGGGACCGATGTCGTAATCAGTTTGGTCCCATAAGGTCTTACCACAAATTTACATCTTTACAATTCGAAATACACAATAGTAACAGTTGCATTTTACCAAAAGGCATTTAAGATTTAACAGGGTTCCAGGAGAAAAATAAATTGCGGGTAGAAATCTGAGTAAAAAACCGTAATCGACCGAGGCAACAGATCGGATTAGGGAAGGAAGCGTGCCGTGCCCTTTCAAAGGAACCATCCTGACATTTGCCTGGAGCGATTTAGGGAAATCACGGAAAACCTAAATCAGGATGGCTGGACGCGGGATTGAACCTTCCGAATGCGAGTCCAGTCCTGTATTAAAGAATTCTTAATACTGCAGAATAACAATTCCGTTCCTGCATGCGGTGTAGCTAAAATGCAACTGATGATAAAGTTATATACGCTCGAAATTTTAAATCATGAATACCAGCACTGTTCATTACAATCAGTTAACTTATTTCAACTATCGCTCTTTTCTATTGCACTAGGAAACTCTTGCGCAACTGATTTTCTTTATCTACTAACAACATTTAGCTAGAATAGTTGAAAGTATGTATCACAAAACTTACAATTGTTAGACGGCTGCGCAAAAGCTGAGATAACCTAGAATTTTATAGCCACTCTTTTTAATACTTAAAGCTGTATGCACTATGTCATTAGTTAACGACAGAAGGAAATACATTTTAACTTACACAGCAGATCATATTACCACCTCTTAAATATTGCTGCCTTTCTACTCGTGGTAACACTAGTTCTTTTGGCGTCCTGTCTGGCGGGGAGCAATCTCGCCACGCCCTCGCTAGGTCCTTCCAGCCGCGCATAGTAAAGCTCAGTTAAGCTTCAATGTGTGTAGAACTGAATGTCTAGTACTACATTTTTTTCCACTTTAGAATGGCGTTTCCACTATGTATGCGTTCGTAATGGTTTTCCAATCGCGTTGAAACGTTACTGTTCGACACGATAAGCGCAGGCAGCATGTACGATACCGATCCGATAGTTATTACCCTTACTGGCTTTTGCACTGCAAGAGGAAGATCTACAGGGGCGGTAAGGATCACTCGAAACCAAATTCAACATGAACTCCGGTGTGAATTATTATGGGTGGAGGTTACACTCAACAACCGAGATAGATTAATAATTGGCTCCTTTTACCGACCTCCCGACTCAGCAGCATTAGTGGCAGAACAACTGAGAGAAAATTTGGAATACATTTCACATAAATTTTCTCAGCATGTTATAGTCTTAGGTGGAGATTTCAATTTACCAGATATAGACTGGGACACTCAGATGTTTAGCACGGGTGGTAGGGACAGAGCATCGAGTGACATTATACTAAGTACACTATCCGAAAATTACCTCGAGCAGTTAAGCAGAGAACCGACTCGTGGAGATAACATCTTGGACCTACTGATAACAAACAGACCCGAACTTTTCGACTCTGTATGTGCAGAACAGGGAATCAGTGATCATAAGGCCGTTGCAGCATCCCTGAATATGGAAGTAAATAGGAATATAAAAAAAGGGAGGAAGGTGTATCTGTTTAGCAAGAGTAATAGAAGGCAGATTTCAGACTACCTAACAGATCAAAACGAAAATTTCTGTTCCGACACTGACAATGTTGAGTGTTTATGGAAAAAGTTCAAGGCAGTCATAAAATGCGTTTTAGACAGGTACGTGCCGAGTAAAACTGTGAGGGACGGGAAAAACCCACCGTGGTTCAACAACAAAGTTAGGAAACTACTGCGAAAGCAAAGAGAGTTTCACTGCAAGTTTAAACGCAGCCGAAACCTCTCAGACAAACAGAAGCTAAACGATGTCAAAGTTAGCGTAAGGAGGGCTATGCGTGAAGCGTTCAGTGAATTCGAAAGTAAAATTCTATGTACCGACTTGACAGGAAATCCTAGGAAGTTCTGGTCTTAAGTTAAATCAGTAAGTGGCTCGAAACAGCATATCCAGACACTCCGGGATGATGATGGCACTGAAACAGAGGATGACACGCGTAAAGCTGAAATACTAAACACCTTTTTCCAAAGCTGTTTCACGGAGGAAGACCGCACTGCAGTTCCTTCTCTAAATCCTCGCACAAACGAAAAAATGGCTGACATCGAAATAAGTGTCCAAGGAATAGAAAAGCAACTGGAATCACTCAACAGAGGAAAGTCCACTGGACCTGACGGGATACCAATTCGATTCTACACAGAGTACGCGAAATAACTTGCCCCCCTTCTAACAGCCGTGTACCGCAAGTCTCTAGAGGAACGGAAGGTTCCAAATGATTGGAAAAGAGCACAGGTAGTCCCAGTCTTCAAGAAGGGTCGTCGAGCAGATGCGCAAAACTATAGACCTATATCTCTGACGTCGATCTGTTGTAGAATTCTAGAACATGTTTTTTGCTCGAGTATCATGTCGTTTTTGGAAACCCAGATTCTACTACGTAGGAATCAACATGGATTCCGGAAACAACGATCGAGTGAGACCCATCTCGCTTTATTTTGTCATGAGACCCAGAAAATATTAGATACAGGCTCCCAGGTAGATGCTATTTTTCTTGACTTCCGGAAGGCGTTCGATACAGTTCCGCACTGTCGCGCCCGCATCTCGTGGTCGTGCGGTAGCGTTCTCGCTTCCCACGCCCGGGTTCCCGGGTTCGATTCCCGGCGGGGTCAGGGATTTTCTCTACCTCGTGATGGCTGGGTGTTGTGTGCTGTCCTTAGGTTAGTTAGGTTTAAGTAGTTCTAAGTTCTAGGGGACTTATGACCACAGCAGTTGAGTCCCATAGTGCTCAGAGCCATTTGAACCATTTTTGAACCGCACTGTCGCCTGATAAACAAAGTAAGAGCCTACGGAATATCAGACCAGCTGTGTGGCTGGATTGAAGAGTTCTTAGCAAACAGAACACAGCATGTTGTTCTCAATGGAGAGACATCTACAGACGTTAATGTAACCTCTGGCGTGCCACAGGGGAGTGTTATGGGACCATTGCTTTTCACAATATATACAAATGACCTAGTAGATAGTGTCGGAAGTTCCATGCGGCTTTTCGCGGATGATGCTGTAGTATACAGAGAAGTTGCAGCATTAGAAAATTGTAGCGAAATGCAGGAAGATCTGCAGCGGATAGGCACTTGGTGCAGGGAGTGGCAACTGACCCTTGACATAGACAAATGTAATGTATTGCGAATACATAGAAAGAAGGATCCTTTATTGTATGATTATATGATAGCGGAACAAACACTGGTAGCAGTAACTTCTATAAAATATCTGGGAGTATGCGTGCGGAACGATTTGAAGTGGAATGATCATATAAAATTAATTGTTGGTAAGGCGGGTACCGGGTTGAGATTCATTGGGAGAGTCCTTAGAAAATGTAGTCCATCAACAAAGAAGGTGGCTTAAAAAACACTCGTTCGACCTATACTTGAGTATTGCTCATCAGTGTGGGATCCGTACCAGATCGGGTTGACGGAGGAGATAAAGTAAATCCAAAGAAGAGCGGCGCGTTTCGTCACAGGGTTATTTGGTAACCGTGATATCGTTACGGAGATGTTTAACAAACTCAAGTGGCAGACTCTGCAAGAGAGGCGCTCTGCATCGCGGTGTAGCTTGCTCGCCAGGTTTCGAGAGGGTGCGTTTCTGGATGAGGTATCGAATATATTGCTTCCCCCTACTTATACCTCCCGAGGAGATCACGAATGTAAAATTAGAGAGATTAGAGCGCGCACGGAGGCTTTCAGACAGTCGTTCTTCCCGCGAACCATACGCGACTGGAACAGGAAAGGGAGGTAATGACAGTGGCACGTAAAGTGCCCTCCGCCACACACTGTTGGGTGGCTTGCGGAGTATAAATGTAGATGTAGATGTAGATGTAGATGATGTGAAAACGAAATTAAGAAGTACTCCTATCATCCTCAACGCAATACAATCTTCATTCTTTACCATTCACCTACACCTGTATCGGTAGTCCGGAAGCCACTTTACGGTGTATGGCAGTAGGTACTTTGTGTATTATCATCACTTCGCCCTTTTCTGTTCTAATCGTGTAAGTTCCAAGGGATGAAAGATTGCTGGTAATCCTCTGTATGAGCTCTAAGCTATCTAATTTTGTCTTCATTGTGTTTTCGCGAGATATGCATAAGAGGGCACGTCAACTAATGTACGCTCTCGGAGCTTTCAACAGTATACCATAAAGAGGATGCATAAGGCCTCCGTTGCAGCTTTCGCGCTTACTAAATGAACCTGCAATGAAACGGGCTGCTCTTCTTTGTATCATCTCTATTTCCTCTATCAGTCCTCTCTGGTACGGATTCCTTACTGATAAACAATATTTAAATATTGGTCGTACAAGTAAGCTACTTCCTTTGCTGGTGGACTTCATTTCCTGCGAATTCTTCCATTGAATCTCAGTGTGGCATCTCCCGTACTCGCGATTAATTTTAAGTGATTGACCCACTTCAGATCGCTCCGTATCATCTTAACCATTTACATCTACAGGGCTACTCTGCAAGTGCCTGGCAGAGGGGACATCGAGCCACCTTCACAATAATACCCTTCTATTCCACTCTAGAACAGAGACCGAACAGAGCACCTATTTCTTTTCGTGCGAGCTTTGATATCCCTTACTTTATTACGATGATCGTTTCTCCCCATGTAGGCCAGCATCAACAAAATCGTTTTGCATTCGGAGGAGAAAGTTGATGATCGAAACTTCGTAAGAACATCCGGCCGCAACGAGAAACGCCTTTGTTTTAATCATATCCAACCCAAATCGTGTATCATGTCAGTGACACTCTTTTCTGTATTTCCCGATAATACAAAACAGGCTGCCCTTCTTTGAACTTTCTCGATGCACTCCCTTCGCCCTATCTGATACGAATCCCACATCGTGCAGACAGTCTCTTTAGTAGATCTCTTACATTTTCTGTTCTGCCAGTATAACGCAGTCTTTGGTTAGCCTTTCCCACAACATTTCTATTTCCTATTTAAATTGTTCGTAACTGTAATTTTTAAGTATTTAGTTTAATTTACAGCCTTTAGATTAGACTGATTTATCTAATAACCGAAGTTTAACGGATTCCTTTTAGTAATCTTGTGAAAGGCCTCAAACTTTTCATCATTTAGGGCCAATTACCAATTTTTCCATCACACAGATATCTTATCTAAATGTTTTTTCAATTGGTTCTGATTTTCGGATGACTTTACTAGATGATAAACGGCAGCATCATAAACAAAAAACCTAAGACGGCTTCTCAAATTGTCTCCTAACTCGTTTATATGGATAAGGAACAGCAGAGGGCCTATAACACTACCTTGAGGAACAAAAGAAATCACTTCTGTTTCACTCGATGACTTTCGTCAGTTACTAAGAACTGTGCCCGCTCTGACAGGAAACCACGAATCCATTCGGATAACTGAGACGATATTACATAAGAACGGAATTTCATTGCAAGCCGCCTCTTGTGAGGTACGGTGTCAAAAGTCTTCTGAAAATCTAGAAACACGGAATCGATTTGAAATCCTTTGTCGACAACACTCAACACTTCTTGTGAGTAAAGAACTAGTTATGTTTTACAAGAACGATGTTTTCTAAATGCATGTTGGCTTTGTGTCAATAGACCCTTTTCTTCGAGGTACTCCATAATGTTAGAAAACAATATATGTTACCAAATCTTGCGGGACTTCGATGTTAACGATATTGACCTGTAATTTAGAGGATTATTTCTATTACCTTTCTTGAATACTGGTGTTACCTGTGCAGCTTTTCAGTCATCGGGTACGGATCTTTCGTCGAGCGAACGGTTATATACGATTGTCAAGTATGGAGCTATTGTAGCAGCATACTCTGAAAAAAAAAACCTAAGTGGTATACCATCTGGACCGGAAGACTAGCTTCTATTAAGTGATTTAAGTTACTTCACTACTCCGAGGATATCTACTTCCAAGTTACTCATGTTGGCAGCTGTTCTTGATTCTAATTCTGGAACGTTTACTTCGTCTTCTTTGGTGACGGAATATCGGAAGGCCGTGTTGAGTACCTCTGATTTAGCAGCACTGTCATCAACAGTATTTCCATTGCTATCGCGCAGAGAAGGCATTGATCGTGTGTGTATTGCCGCTAAAATACTTTCTACGTGAACAGAATCTCTTTGGCGTTTCTGCCAGGTCTCAAACAAAGTTTCGTTGTGGAAACTATTATAAGCATCTCACATTGAAGTCTGCGCTAAATTTCAATTTTCTGTAAAAGATCGCCAATCTTGGAGATTTTACATTCGTTTAAATTTGGCATGCTTTTTTCATTGTTCCTGCAACAGTGTTCTGACCTATTTTGAGTACTATGGGAGATCAGCTCCGTCGTTTGTTAATTTATTTGGTATAAATCTCTCAATGTTGTCGATACTATTTCTTTGGATTCAAGCCACCTATGGTCTGTGCTTGCATAATTAATTTGGAAGGGATGGAAGTTGTCTCTCAGGAAGGAGTCAAGTGAATTTTACTGCTTTTTTTGAATAGATATCTTTTTCGTTTATTATTGGAGGATTTGGGAGTTACGGTATTCAGTCTCGCTACGACAACCCTGTGTTCACTAATCCCTGTGTCCGTTTTGATGCTCGTTATTAGCTCAGGATGATCCGTTTCCAAGAAGTGTGTTTTTACAACCGTTATTATTCGAGTGGGCTCATGAAATAATTTCTCAAAATAATTTTCAGAGGTGTTTAGCACAATTTCGGATAATGTGTTATACGTATCCCCGGATTTAAACATGTATTTTTCCAACATATTGAAGCTAAATTGAAATCACCACCAACAACAGTGTGAGTCGGTTACGTATTTGAAATTGGACTCAAGTTTTCTTTGAACCTTTCAGCAATTGTATCATCTCAGTTGGGAGGTCGATAAAATGATTCAATTGTTATTTTATTCCGGTTGCCAAGAATGACCTCTACCCATACTAACTCACAGGAAATATCTACTTCAATATCGCTACAAGATAAACTACTTCTAACAACAACAAACACGCCACCGCCAACTACATTTAGTCTATCCCTACTATATACCGTTAGGTCCTTCGCAAAAATTATCTCTGGCTTTAGCCAGCTTTCAGTGCCTATGACGATTTGAGCATCAGTGTCTTCTATTGGAGTTTGAAGCTCTGGTACTTTCCCAACACAGCTACGACAATTTACGTCTGTTATACCGATGGTTCCTAGATTTACGTTCTTCCTGTTTTCGTCCTGCATCTTTTGAGACTGAAGCCTTTCTTGATGCAAAACACTTGGTTACTTGTTAACTTATTTATTCACCAAACTAGTTTCGGCGACAAATATTGGCAACATCCGTGGGTTCTTTAAATCTAATAGCATAGTTACACAAGCACAGTAACACATTATTACATTTTTGCTGTTCGTTTTTTGAAATACAGTTTTCTGTGGATACCTTCATACTACCTTATTAACTGTATGTTATGGCATGTTTTTAAGAATTGTTGTCGCTGTTTGCTACGTATTTATGGGCTTTTTCTGTTGCCGTTTTTTCTCAGCGTACATCATGTCATCTGCAACTGTGTGAGCGGCTGTTAGTAAACAAATACTAAAAGGTGAACTTACGTATGTCACCGTTATACACTTGGGGATGCGGTATTGGTGTGAAATAGAGTTTTCCTGTGTACTGGCCTGTTACTTAGTTATTCCTATAATCACGTTCGTTGGATGGCATGTAGCAGATTCTATACATAGAAAAACTAAACATTCGCACTTTGTTTATGATCCAGAACATTACGCTACCTTTCTGTTCGCGTGTGTCGTGAGAGATGTATCTCATGTTGCGAGAATGCTATGAAAACGGTAGCGCGAGTTTCTGCTCCTTATTTATGTCCCTGTGTGTGATGGGGAAGTGGTTCTTTTGTGCGTGTGTGCTGTCTGTTCTATGTCCTGGGACACTTCTCTCAGAGTGGTAAAGAGTGTGTTGTTGCAAAGTGTTGTGTTTTCGTTTATTACATTTTGCCCTTTTGTATGTAGTCATTTTCCTCTATTGTTAGTTGTCGGTATAGACTGTTGTTGTGTTTCAGAGTATGTAGATCGCTTCGATAATAGTGGGGTTATGGCTTTGGTTTGTTAGGTGTTCTAAGAAAGTGGAATGTGTGCTGTCACTCTTCAGAGCTCTCATGTGCTCTGTGTACCTCGTTCGGAAATTTCTGGTTGTTTGTGCTGACAGGAGTTACACGTGAAATTCCAGTGTTGCTGAATTTGTAGGAGATTTTTTTCTGGTCTTAGCCTTATTTAAACCATTTGTTTGTTCTAAATGTTATAGGGACCCCTTGATTTTTCAAGATTTTGCAAATTAAATGCGATATTTTATTATTGTATGTTAGTGTGTACCATCTGTCTCTTTTTCGTGATGTGGTGTGGTCTGCTGTGTTGTCTGTGTGTTCTGCCTATAGGTTTTCAGATCCTTTGGTTGTACTCTTGAGTGGGCTGCCATCATTTTTTAATGCGAAAGTTTTGTTTTTCTGTGTATAGAATCAGCTACATGCCGTCCAATGAACGTGAGTTCACGAATAACTAAGTAACAGCCCAGTACGCACCAAAACTCTCTTTCACAACATTACAGCAACACCAAGTGTATAACGCTGACAATGTAAGTTCACCTTTTAGTATTTGTATACTAAGAGCCGCTCACACAGTTGCAGATTACATGATGTAAACTTGATTCAGCATATCTGGAGTCACTTCTGCAGCTGATTTTTAACTCATAGTCCCTAGTGACGTAACTACAATAATGAGTGAATGAAACAATTGCTACAAGAGTGCACCTTAACTACCTGATTTTCAGTTTTCCGTCGTTCGTAGAGGCGGAATTCGGTTCTACAAAAATAAGTGAATGAAACTTGATGTATTTTTCTACAGGAGGGTACCGTAATCAAATGCCTTAGTCGTCTCGATAAAATTCCGCATGTAAGAGAAGTTGTAAAGTCCTTTTAGAATCACCCCATATTATACTTTTTTCGCCAGACGTTTCTTCCATTATTCTGGGGAGACAATGTCATGGTATAACTATGTTTAAACGTCTAACAATAAGGGTAACTTTTACCTGCCAGCCCGAACATTGTAACTTACTCACATTCTTATGTAAAAGAATGAAGAACGAAGTTTTGAAAATACTATTTGTATTTGCGGATTTTCTTTTATGTAAGGTGTTTTGCTGCCACATATATATTAAAAATCTTCTAATGTGGCAACTTTGTCTCCACTTACATAGTTTGCAACATTCCCAAGCAGCCAGGCGTAAATGTTGTGTTTCGTGTTGGCGTATAAAGTCCAGTCTGGATAGATGATCTCCTGTATGGATATTGTGATTTCCGTTGTTCTGATGATAACTACTAGTTTCCTTCGGGTCGTGTTCCAGATATTAGTGCGATCTCTGCAAACAAAGGTAGCCTTAGCTACCAGTTTGCAGTAGTCACAATATGGGTCAGGCTTCAGTTTAATCTTGTATAGTTTTCCTCACGTTATGACTTGCTTATTTGGCGAATAGTAGACCACGAGCTGTACACTCTGTTCGTCGGTGAAGTTATACATGAAATTAGAAATTTGCTTTCGCACCTGCTCATGATTTCTGCGACTGCTACAAGAATGTTTAAACTCAGCAGGTTAATATTAACTATGCGAGAGAGAAATTATATCGTGGTAGCACATTCAATTCATGATGCCTGTAAATTTAACACGGCGTCGGAAATGGCGACCTTATTTGAATACCAAATAAGAAAAGGAATGAAACATGTACGTAATGAACTGCTGAATAGTTGAAGTTAGTAGCTACCGTTACTCTACTGATGTGTCACAGCATATTATAAAGCAATACTCTCGCTGAACATCTAGTACAACTACCACTGCCTTATGAGGTGAAACAAACCTGTTCAATTACAATTATAAAGAATTTAGCAACCAGTCGCGGAAACATAATTTATTTATCTTGTTGCAAATCGATTTCGACTGATATCAGTAAACATTGGTGCATTTTTCTAATCGATACATGCCGTAAGTTGAAGCACTGTCCTTGATAGATTTCTATCGTGAAGACTTCACGATAGAAATTTGCCAACTACAGTACTTCTACTTACGGCATGTATCGGCTAGAAAAATGCACCGATGATGACATATTAGTCGAAATCGATTTGCAACAAGATAAATAAATTATGTTTCCGCGACTGGTTGCTACATTCTTTATAATTTTATATTCCACGGTCGCTGCACAGAAAGGGAACCTTATGGAGCCCAAAATTCAAAACCAATTCATTGTAAAATGCTCAAAGGAAGCAGTTGATGCCTAGTAAACTGTTAATTGCCTACAAACCTCAATCGTAAATCGTGGTTTACACCGGAAAGAAATATGAAATCTAGCTAATTGCTCTTGATATTTCACATTCAAGCCAATCGATGTTTCTATATCGACTTATAAAACTGTACTTCCATTAAATCCGTACTCTTAACTGTAACTGTGTTATTACGTTAAACAAACATGATCGTTGTCAATTATTCATTTATACGACTGACAATGTTGCGTCGCTTTCTCTTTCCTTGAAGTAGGAAATAGATCGATAGCGTCAGCATCGTTATCTGTACCTTCAACAATCAGTGATGTCGCATAATCTAATACAGTCACCACGACACTATGGTGCGAAAGTTGCCGTTTGGCAGCTGGAGCGACACTAGCACTCCAAGCGGTAAGGAAGCGTACAATCACATATGTTGTAAGGATAATGTTTGTTATAACAATTTTTTACTTAAATAACGAAATAGTTGCTATATTTTTCCGTTCCATGCATTAGTAAATTACCAAGAGACATGAATTATCGTGAAATACGTGTAAAAACAGCCGATTCACACAGATTCCGTGACGTAAGTTACAAATTATTCATGAAGAAATTCTTCAAAATATGTGTATATTTGCAGAATATTTTGTTTTTCTCTGCTGTTGTTATCATAGGCACTTTTCTTGACACTTGACACAATTCGTCCAGTCTTAAATTTCACTTACCTTTCTAATACACACATTTTTGTGAATGTAATCACTTTTATTTCAAAAGCGAATATGTTGTGGATTCTTGCTATTTGTAACTCAGATTTAGTAATAGTTGTGGAACTGGTTTCTTCTGTATTGGAATACAGTTTTTGCTTTTATCGTTTTTTAGTCACGTCTCTATGGTTTCACCTTAAGTTACAGTTGAGGTGGCTTATTTTGTACGTTAAATAATGTAGGTATTACATTCTACATATGTTTCCTACTTTCCACATAGTTGTGTACATAGTTCCGCGTAGTCAGCGCGTACACAACTTTCCCACTAGAGCACGCCCAGCTGAGCACAACAGCCCAGGCGCAGCGCTCGTCCGACTCCGCACTACGAGATGGCGCTGCCATAGAGACAGACCAAATTCTGCTTCCGCCGATCCGCGTATTAATATGTAACGCAGCCAATGAGATTGCTTGCTGTTTACGTAGAACCTTTTCTCCTCGCGGATCACACTCGCGCAGTGATACATGAACACGCGAGGTATTATAACGAGTGTACAGACCTCCGATTAGTCAGTCTGCATTTGTCTGCACCAGTCTGTACCAGTCTGTACCAGTCTGCACCAGTCTGTACGAGTTCTACATTTGTCTGTACCAGTCTATAGTCAAGTTTCAGTCTGCGCCCAATAAGATTACCATATTCCTGTACATAGCCATGAAGATAAATGTATAGACACTTTTGTCAAGTATCAGA
Organism: Schistocerca serialis cubense; assembly: GCF_023864345.2. NCBI lineage: Eukaryota > Metazoa > Arthropoda > Insecta > Orthoptera > Acrididae > Schistocerca > Schistocerca serialis. The sequence continues at coordinate 823,521,126 of NC_064639.1, read as the reverse complement.
GATACATGTGAGAATAAGATTAACGTACCAATACCAAAGGAACTTCAGATTGTCAATTGTAAATAGCATCCAGAACCATGTTAAGTAATGTTTATGCTTGTTATTATTTTAATAAATGTGTGTGAAAATTAATTAAGTTCTGTTTAAAGTTGGTCACCGTCAATCTGCTACTCTAAGCGTGCAAGTGGCATTTCTATCATCTGACCTAACGGCAGAAGATAAACACGCCACGATAAGACCACGAGACATATTGCTCACACTCGCCTACTTTGTTAGCTGACAGGTCAAATAATCTGATGGTGTATGTACTGAAGGTCTTACAGTATGCACACCACACACATATATAGATTTGACAGAAAATGTACTGGGAAAAACTCTACTTCTTTTGACACATATATAGATTTGACTGAAAATGTACTGGGAAAAACTCTACTTCTTTTGGTAGATACACGACGTCTTTCTGCAAAACGTCTGGTCTTCAGACCTTTACTAGCAATTTTTTGTTATAAAAGAAAAACTACTTTATTCAGCAAATGTCAGTGTGTTACAAGAAATTGTAAATAAACTCCCCTAAAAAGTACCGTTCCTTACCTCTCAGGGTCCTTAGGAAACTAAGTAATTACAAATGTGGTGCCAATTTTTATTTGCTGTCGAATTTCGAGGCACTACATACACTCCCTACAGTAAAAATTATGATACAGTCAACTTAAACGTTAGTATTCGCACTCATCCGGTAGCGTATTCAGAAGTGTCGCTTGCTGGCCGCTTGGAGTGCTGCTATCACTGTTGGTAACAAAAACGAAACGATGTCGCGAGACTGTGTCTGTAGCATGGAGGTAAAAACACAAGAGAGATGCCTCTATAGACTTCCGCCGTACGATGTTTTGAAGTGGGCGGGAAATGCCGCCATATTAAATAGCCGAAATGTTAGCAGACTTCTGTTTACGATTGTTTCTTGTTCATTATATCTGTCATGTGTACACAACAGCTGTTTTTAACACTAAAAATTACAGTGCTTACATGAATAACATAGTGTAAGGAAGCAATTTCTAACGTTTTCTATTCCTGAATGCGTATTTGCTCTGGTAGTACGACATATTTGGCCTCGTTAATGTACCAAATTTTTGTTAATATATTTCGAATAACCAAGAAGAGAAGGATGTGATGAGAAAACGATGCTTTCGTAATGCATTGTATTCCACTTTTACTATATTTGTATCGATAACAAATGAAGCTGTAATTCCAGACCCACTGTGTGTGTTTTTCTTTCTTTCTTTTTTCTTATTTTTCCTGGTATTGATACTTGTTCGTCACATTTTCAGCTTTTAACACGTAAGTGCAACATTTTTAGTGTTAACGTGTGCAAAAAACGTATCCACGTGTTCTTTTATTTGCTCATAAACGTTTGCAGTGAGGAAAGAAGCAAGGCATGCTATTGCATCTTGTGCATGTGAAAAGTGAACGATTACTCAAATGTCAATGAAACACAAGTAAGTAGAGATATTATTCAACAATGTAAGAAAACAATTTTAAGCCTGCATAGGGTTGCAATATCTAGTTGGGACCTCGTCGCGACGATGAGATGGATTTGTAGAAACGAAGTAAAAAATTTATTTAATAGAATTACTTTTTATTTAGAACACAATTACATGGAATTAGTTGCGGCAGAAGTAGTTGGCACACCACATTTTTCGGAAGATATCGCCTTTTCCAGCAAGTTTTTTGTTCCTTTTACGTAGTTATAAAACTCCGTGCAAGGCAGTTTGTAGTCAAACTGGCGCTATAAGGGTGATTCCACAGTCCCTGGTAGCAGTCGATTTCTTTCATCAGTCTACTGGGCCGACATCAGCGAAAATACTCTTTCCACAGTGGCATTGCGTGCTGGAACAGAAACCAAATCCTAGCATAATTTTAGCAGTTGGTATTTGATTTCGGGATTTTCAGTTCCCTTAAGAAAATAAATCCACTTACCTTCCACGGACTTACATTCTTCCAAGTCCGTTTAGTTTCTACAAAGCCCTTGAGATACATATATTCCTAAAAGCAATTGTCACTTGAAATCTTCAGACCATTTTTAGTCAGTATATAACAGTGTTTTCAATAATCTAGGGTTTCAGATAGCGTCATTCAATAAAATACTTGATAATTATTGAAACGAATAGCTCATTTCCCTAAGTAATTAAATACTATGTTATACACTCCTGGAAATGGAAAAAAGAACACATTGACACCGGCGTGTCAGACCCACCATACTTGCTCCGGACACTGCGAGAGGGCTGTACAAGCAATGATCACACGCACGGCACAGCGGACACACCAGGAACCGCGGTGTTGGCCGTCGAATGGCGCTAGCTGCGCAGCATTTGTGCACCGCCGCCGTCAGTGTCAGCCAGTTTGCCGTGGCATACGGAGCTCCATCGCAATCTTTAAGACTGGTAGCATGCCGCGACAGCGTGGACGTGAACCGTATGTGCAGTTGACGGACTTTGAGCGAGGGCGTATAGTGGGCATGCGGGAGGCCGGGTGGACGTACCGCCGAATTGCTCAACACGTGGGGCGTGAGGTCTCCACAGTACATCGATGTTGTCGCCAGTGGTCGGCGGAAGGTGCACGTGCCCGTCGACCTGGGACCGGACCCCAGCGACGCACGGATGCACGCCAAGACCGTAGGATCCTACGCAGTGCCGTAGGGGACCGCACCGCCACTTCCCAGCAAATTACGGACACTGTTACTCCTGGGGTATCGGCGAGGACCATTCGCAACCGTCTCCATGAAGCTGGGCTACGGTCCCGCACACCGTTAGGCCGTCTTCCGCTCACGCCCCAACATCGTGCAGCCCGCCTCCAGTGGTGTCGCGACAGGCGTGAATGGAGGGACGAATGGAGACGTGTCGTCTTCAGCGACGAGAGTCGCTTCTGCCTTGGTGCCAATGATGGTCGTATGCGTGTTTGGCGCCGTGCAGGTGAGCGCCACAATCAGGACTGCATACGACCGAGGCACACAGGGCCAACACCCGGCATCATGGTGTGGGGAGCGATCTCCTACACTGGCCGTACACCACTGGTGATCGTCGAGGGGACACTGAATAGTGCACGGTACATCCAAACCGGCATCGAACCCATCGTTCTACCATTCCTAGACCGGCAAGGGAACTTGCTGTTCCAACAGGACAATGCACGTCCGCATGTATCGCGTGCCACCCAACGTGCTCTAGAAGGTGTAAGTCAACTACCCTGGCCAGCAAGATCTCCGGATCTGTCCCCCATGGAGCATGTTTGGGACTGGATGAAGCGTCGTCTCACGCGGTCTGCACGTCCAGCACGAACGCTGGTCCAACTGAGGCGCCAGGTGGAAATGGCATGGCAAGCCGTTCCACAGGACTACATCCAGCATCTCTACGATCGTCTCCATGGGAGAATAGCAGCCTGCATTGCTGCGAAAGGTGGATATACACTGTACTAGTGCCGACATTGTGCATGCTCTGTTACCTGTGTCTATGTGCCTGTGGTTCTGTCAGTGTGATCACGTGTTGTATCTGACCCCAGGAATGTGTCAATAAAGTTTCCCCTTCCTGTGACAATGAATTCTCGGTGTTCTTATTTCAATTTCCAGGAGTGTAGATTGTCTCTCCCTCAAGTATCGAAATAACATTATTTGTTTCTTGGTTAGAATTCACATTCTTTAATTTATTCAAATTTATCTTGGTTTGCATGCCAATAAAACTGGCAATCTTCCTTTCATTCTGTCGTCTTTGACTGTCGGTTAATGCAATGTCGTCTGTGAGACGACCTTGTCAACACAAATTTGTTGACCTAAATAAAACTAATTGAGGTTGCATTCACATGTTTCGCTCATAGGTGGTGTTACTTCAGTACTTCAGCCAAGCTCGTAACAGTATTTTGCACAATCGGGACAAAATTGGGTCTCGTCGGGATGTCGGTACAAGAAGATCCATAACGGTGACAGTCCCAATATATCGGGACGGATGGCAACACTGAGCCTAGGGTATTACTAACTTGGCAGCCGATATATACAACGGCTCTCTGTCCCGCCGACAAGGGACTGGCGTTGCGTAGCGTGTGGGCGTGGTCGCTGTGACTCTCCCGCTATTAAAGAGAACACACGCGTGGCTGCGTAGCGTAACCGGTTCTCATGGGTGTCGTTTACACTGCGCTCAGCTGCGCACAGGCGGGGCTCGTTTATCAGACAACAGGCAGCGGCCACCACAGTAGTGGCTGTCGAGGAAACAACAGCGGTACGTAGCCTGCGGGTGCCTATCAAATGCCCCGGAGACACCCACTGCCTTAGCTCTGCGCCAGTGGTTCTTAAGCTGTAAGGGGTAAAATGAAATTTTCTGAAGGACAGAATCGAAAAGGTCTGATTGTGTTTCGGTCATGAAACTAACTAATTTCTGAGATATCATTAACACTTTGAGTACTAGTTACTAATGTCAATCTGTTGTAACCTCCCCGCAAATAAATTTAAAGACAATGACAATTAAATGAAAACTAGCTATCTGACCCAAGTATAAGTTCCTCACAAAAAAAAATGAAAGTCAATTCAGTGATAAAAAATTCTCAGTGACAATGAAAACACAAACAGACCGAAATGTCGATCTTAGGCCCTGTTCACTAATTAAACTGTAATTCTTACCTTAGTAAAACTGCACCTGCTCTTACTTTTCGCCATAGCTTGGAGGAAATTCATTGCAAAAAATTTTGAATTTAAGGGAAACTTTTTTTTTTAAGGAATAGCAAGGGAAATATTTCTTTCATTAAAGGATTCTTTGTTAAAAATTGCTTTGAAAACAAAATTATTATTGGGGTGATTCTTGGACAAATTAGTTACAGTTAATTTACATCATTAGCTGAGCGCAATGCTGCTTCATTACCTCATTTAAAAATAATAAACCTCGTCCTGAATCTTAACCAGAATGCCATGTCGACGCCCGCCGACTGCTCACACACAACTGCTAACCCGCAACTGAACTGTCTCGTAACTCGACTGCCACAGAACTGATCTCTCGCGCGGTCAAGCGCAGACTAGGAAGGACAAATAGCTCTCTGGTCAGAGACTCTGCAATGCCTCGCCATCGCCGCCACACAACATACGTGTTTCATAACCCTCCACTGGGGGGGGGGGGGGGGGGGGCAAAAATTTGGCAGCGATGGTGAGTCATTTGGACTTGCCAAGCGCGGCAAAATTTTTTCTTTAATTAATCAACTTCTACAATTTACAGAATATTCAGATGTAGTACATGAATTAAATGTGGTGCACATGCACCGCGTACAAAACATTTCAGACAAAGACAAAATATAAGTACAAAACATATCAGGAAAATGTATATACAAATTATTTGATAGATAACAAAGTGCACACACACTGAAAAATTCCTTAGCCTTTTCAGAACAGAATGGCAAAAAATCATGTTGACACGTGACATGAGTGCACATGCACTGCAGTCAGAACATATCAGCAAATGACGAAATGTATATACAATGAGTAACAAATGACATAAGTGCATACGCACTGAAGTATTGAACATATCATAAAAGGTATACAGAATGAGTACAAATCATATTGAAAAATGAGAAAAGTGCACAGGCGCTGAAGTTCAGTAGAAAACATACTAACACATAACATAGGTGCACATGCACTGTATATGCCTTTTTCATTTTACAAGAATTAGGGAAGGAATAGGAAGGATTGCGTCATGGTAGTAGCACTTAGGTTGCACGCAACTGCACTGAAAGTCCATATCTTTACACAGAAGTACAACACCAAGTGAGAAAATTTGCAGTTCTTTTCCCAGAAGTATTTATCAGCGTATCCAAGACACTGAAATGTCGTAGTAATATTTCCTGTTATCATTTAGGCAGTACATCAGGTACACCAAACAGTGGGACCATAATAACGTCTTCATCGCTCACGGTGGTGGACAGCATGTCGTGTCAACACCACGCTCTTACAAGGCACACCAACGTAGAATTAGTGCAAAAACCAAATATAGTGCTCCATGATCATGAGGATGGACAGGACAAAAGGATATTACAGTAATTACAGGTAGTTAGGTCAGAAGGTGAAGGACATTAAGTCACAGACTAGTCTTGATTAGGAATTAGTAGTTTGCGGCATTCATAGCCCAGTTATTGAACATTTCTGTACCATGTACTTAGTATTACAGAATAATGTTCATAAAATTAAATTATTGGCATCATGGGTAATCGTATTACAATAAACAGCGGCAGTCTTTGGCCAGTTACAAAACATATTTAGTATGACAGAATAATGTTCATCAGAAGTCTTCATTGAAAAAGAGAGTCAATTATTGGCCTAGCATTAACATAATACATTGAGTTATACAAATTATTGGCACTCATTGGCCAGTTACCAAAACATGAAAAGTCATCATTGAAAACAAGAGCTAATTAATGGCATAATTATTAACATAATTCATTTAGTGACATTAATTATTGGCACTCAGTGGCCAGTTATAGAACATGAAAAGTCATCATTGAAAACAGGAGCAAATTAATGGCATAATTAATAACATAATTCATTTAGTGACATTAATTATTGGCACTCAGTGGCCAGTTAGCAAAATATGAAAAGTCATAATTCATTTAGTTATATTAATTATTGGCACTCAGTGGCCAGCAGGTATTGAATAGTATAAATCATTGTTCATCATTCAGTATTATTCAGATCATTAAGAAGTCATTATTAAAAATCAGTTAATTACAGTCATAGCATTAATAATCATGGGCATTATAAGTAGTCTCATTACAATAAACAGTGGCAGTTATTAGCCAGTTACAAAGCATTATTTTATATATATATTTTTTGTATCATTAAGAAGTCATTACTGAAGTGACATACTATTCAGAGCTGATCAGTATTATTCAGAATTCTCTTAAACTAGTAGCATTATTTGGGACTGTTAATACTTTTTTTTTTTTTTGTTTTGTTTTTGTGCTAGCAATGCATTGCGTTGGGATCAATAATTAATTGCTGAGGCATAACAATATTTGCTTTTGACCTATTGCTGCAAGTGAGGATAGGTAACGTCATTTGTCATGAGTCAGCTGTAGCAAGGCTATGTAACAAGGCAGTATATGTGATCACATTTATAAATTATAGACACAAATGGGTAAAAAAAATAAAAATGCAAGTACTAGAACAGGTATAATAAGTAACAAGTTTTGTAAGTATCATGAAAAGCTTCTCCTGGAAAAAAAAATACAAAATGGATTATTGAGCTGAAAGAAGAAACGCAGACTATGCTGAAAAGTAGTGAACTTCGAATTAACAGGTAGTGAAATGTGTATAAAAATGTGTTCCATAGCTGTCCTTTCCAAAACCTTCAGTCATCATACCATACGATATAAAACATACTGTCAAAACAAACTGCAACAAATACTTAAATAACTACATAGCATAAATACATAAACTTCATCATCATCCTCATCTGTAAAGAAAAACTTCATTATCCATATTATCATAACTTCATTATTATCATCACCTGTAAAGAAAAACTTCATTAATCATAGTAGCATATTCTTCATCATTACTCTTCATCAGTATTCATTATCATCTGCAAAAAAATCACTTCATTATTCATTACACAACTATTCCTTATCTCTAGCATATTTCATCACTTAAAACTAAGATGTGTAGTTCTGTCTGACAGCTTGCATCAATCGCCTTGTATTCTGAAAGAAAAAATTAGTTAAGACTGCTATTCCACGATGAGTATAGTATATTCTTGTTAATGCTTGTTAATCCTGATCCATTTACTCTTCCTCATAAAGTTATTGCATCTTCTTTCGTTTATTCCGTAGGTGAAATTCCCATTTCTGTTTAATTTATTTCCTTTACACGTTATTTCTTTCTGAAAATGATGAACAAAGATTAATGTCTTGCATTTAAATCATATACCCACTAAATAATGACTGGTTAATGGTGACACAATTAAGCATACAGCATAACATGACAGAAAACGTAATGTGTCAAAAGCATAGACAGTGTTCAAAGGCAAGAAATGTACAATCACAATGCAGCAGCAAAAAAAAAAAAAAAAAGAAGGAAAATGTAAATAGTCACGATGTTGAGATATCATAGGGCAAAAATGTGTCAAAGTCAACTGGTGTGTTATACCTTAACTATTTGACAGTGCATACAAACAAAACTGGAAAACAATCATACACACAAAAAAATGGAAAATGTGCACGGTCTGATGTGTAACGACAAGAAGAGCGACCTGCTAACCTTACCTTGCCGGGCACTTGCCAAGAAAAAATACGATAATCATCAATAATTAGTCATGTGAATATAATTGCATAAATGATCATAAAAATTAGTAAATAGCATTACAGTGTGATAAATCGTAAAGTATGTTCACTCAATAAAGGGTTTTATGTTGGATAAGTGGTGTTTTCCTTTCGATTTTCTGGTTCTCAGAGTTTCGACGTGTACTACATTGGGGTGAGAAATACTGCGAATCCGATATGGACCTGCGTATAGAAGTTCAAATTTACTGCACTTACCTTTTAATTTGCTGGATAAATAGTGTGTTCATACTAATATCTTCTGTCCAATGTGAAAGTCTCGGCGTGTACAAACCTGTTTTTGCCGTCTTCTCCGGCGCTCTGCGGCACGTTTGATGTTGTTCAGCGCAATGTCAATTATTTCGTGGTGTCTTAGTCGACGACAGGTAGGGAAGTTTACCAATTCTTTAATTTTGTTTGGTGGTTCAACGTTTTTCAGTATAACAGACGGAAGCATAGTGGATTCATTTGGAATGGAATTAATTACATCTTGGAATGAGAGTATGTGTGTATCCCAATTAATGTGTCTTTTGTGGCAGTATATTCTACACAGTTTACCAATTTCTTTCATTAATCGTTCACAAGGGTTCGAAGAAGCATGGTATTTGGATATATAGATCGGAGAAATGTTTCTAGCTCGTAACATACGTGTCCATATAGCAGAACGAAATTGTGATCCATTATCAGAAATTACTTTCAACACATGCCCTACATGAAATAGAAAATGTTTTACAAATGCTCTCGAAACAGTTTTAGCAGTAGCTTTGCGTAATGGAGTGAAAGTAACAAATTTTGAAGTGAGTTCAACAGCGACAAAGATGTAGCAATAACCTCTATTAGTTCTCGGAATTGGACCAAAAATGTCTACTGCGGCCATATGTCTTAATTTAACAGGTACAATGGGATATAATGGAGGAATATGTGAAGTGGTGTCTGACTTAGCTTTCTGGCAAATTTTACATGACGCTAAAACTCGTCGTATACGTTTTTCCATATTGGCAAAATAACAGTTCTGTCTCAGTATAAGAAAACATTTTCTCGCTCCGTAATGTGCGTAGCTTAAATGAGCGTACCAGATTAATTTGTTAACCAGTTCGTCAGGAATGCATAATAACCAATTGTTGCTGTCAGGATGAGAGCGGCGAAATAGAATGTCATTGTGTACAGTGTAGTGGTTTCTAATCGTAACATTATTCCTATCTTGCCAAAGGTGTTTAATTTCTTTCCACACGTTGTCTTTATTTTGCTCTTGTGCTATGTCCTGTAATGACGACGAAATAAAATTTTCAAATGCTACTTGTTGGATGTACATAACGCTGAAATTTGCTTTGCAGAAGTTGGTTGCTACGTCTTGCTGATTGTTGCTGAGAGAACGAGGTAGTGCGTCTGCTATAACATTTTGTGTGCCGGGAATGTGAACTATTGTAAAATTAAATTCCTGTAAATAAGGTTTCCATCTACTTAACCTGTCGTGCGTAAATTTAGCTGAAAGTAAGAATTGTATCGCTCTGTGGTCTGTGTAAACGGTGGTATGTCTGCCATAAAGAAAATGCCTAAATCTCGTAAAAGCCCATACAACGCATAACGTTTCCAATTCTGTGACGGAATAATTTCGTTCAGCAGGTGACAAAATGCGACTTGCAAATGCGATGTTTTTAATTACTGTTGAGCCATCTTCTTCAATTTCCTGAAAAATGTGTACGCCTAAAGCGGTGTTAGAACTGTCGGTGGCAATGGAAAAATTTCTGGTAGGATCTGGGTGCGATAAAAGTGGAGCATTCAACAAAGCATGTTTCAGGTTCACAAATTCAGAATGTGCTTGCTTATCCCAAGACCAAATACTGTTTTTACCTGTTAATTGGCACAATCTAGGTGTGTCTAAAGCAGAATGATGAATAAATTTACGAAAAAAGTTAATTAAGCCCAAAAAACTGCGTAGTTGTTTTTTCGTTGTAGGAACAGTAATGTCACGTAGAGCTCGAAGTTTTTCCGGATCAGGCGCAATGCCTTCTGCTGAAATTACGTGTCCAAGAAATTTTATGGAAGTTTTGCCAAAATGCGATTTACTGAGATTAACTGTGAGTCCTTGTGCACGAAAAGTTTGTAACAGTCGTTCAAGAATCATATTGTGTTCAGACCAGATAGCTTCAGCAAAAAGAATATCGTCTACGTACGTCGTAATTCTGTCCTTAAGTTCTGTCGGAAGTATTGTGTTCAAACCGCGAATAAACGCTGCTGAAGAAATAGTTAAGCTGAAAGGTAATTTACAAAATTGATAACAGTCACCAAAACAGAGAAAAGCTGTATACTTTCTGCAATTCGGATGAAGTTGAATTTGCCAAAATCCCGATTTCAGATCTAGTGTAGAATAAATAGCAGTGCCGTGAAATTTCTGTAGCAGTTCCTCAATGTCTGTGGTCCATCTGTTTCATTAATAATAATGTCATTAATGTGACGTGAATCAAGTACAAGGCGAAGTGAGCCATCCTTTTTCTTAACAATATGTAGCAGGTTTATGTACGGACTAACTGCTGGTTCTATGATTCCTTGATCGAGCATATCCCGCAATTCTTTTTTAACTTGTTCTCTGTGGATATATGGAATGGGATAATGCTTTGCTTTAAATGAATCGTGCTGTCTGACTCGAAATCCATACATACATCCGGACACAGTACCAGGAATGTTGTCAAAAACTGGAGCTTGCTGTAAAAGAATTTTGCGTAATTGCGTTCGTTCGTCGTCTGTATTTGCACTGCTTTGTTTAACTTTATCAGAAATCATTTGCATTACGTCGTAGTCAGCTTCGTCTGGAGTATTATAGTTATGCACGTACGTATCTGTAAACAATGTGGAATTGCAGTCTATGTTACGTGTTGCGGAAATGACCTCTGTGCGATTAATTGTTTGTTCTTCCGCAGATAAGGAATGCTGAAATTCTAAAGCCAATTGCACATTTTCGTCCTTCAACATTAAATAAGAATTTTGAAAATCAACCACTGCGTCGTGTTGTACGAGAAAATTAGTACCTAAAATAACGTCTGTTGTCAATAAAGGAACAATCCAAAAATTTGAGTGAAAAGTATGACTTCCAATACAAAATGATAAATGCGTCTGTAATTTCACATCCGCTCCTTTACTCGATACTGCTCCTTTTACTTTCGTTTTGCCTAATGGTAATGTGGGATAAGTATTCTCTTTGTTGCACTCGTTGAAAGTCTCCTCATTTATTACTGACATAGGTGATCCGGAATCGATTACTGCTGAAAATTTCGATGAACCAATTTTAATTTCGATGACAGGATGTGAAATAGTTTTTTGAATAACTGGTCTTTCCTGCAAAAGAGTGTCTCTGATATCGTCAAAAGTAATTACATTTTCGTGAATAACATTCTGCGTGTTTAAAGTAGTGCTTGTGTTACTGCAAGATGCGATCTGTACTGTATCTAGTCAAATTCTATCTGACGTGTTACTATTTTCAGGAGGATGTTGTGGCATTTCTACTATTTGAACAGTTCTACTACTGCTTCCAGACGTGTTACGCTCTGGATGATACCTACTGTCGGGTTCATTCATGAGAATATCTTCTTGCGGATGATTCTGCTGTTGGTAAGATCGACTGTTATTATATGTACGCTGATAATTGTGCTCATCATTTTTACGTCTGTCGTGATAGTCATTCCTATACGGTGCATTGCGATAGGAATTGAAATACTGCGTTTTCTGTACGTAGTTGTTCCTTTGCTGCCGTGCGTTACTATTTGTTGGATCTGGGACTATACGTGCATGCGGCGAAACATTAAAGTTATGTTGACCTTGTGCATTACATTATTGGTTAGGTATGCTAACCGGCTGGTTTTGTTGCTGTTGTTGTGAAAAACCTCTATTGTTACTAAAGTGTGGTTCCTGTTGCTGAAAATTTTGACGATATTGATAATCAAAATTTTGTCTGCTATTAAAGTTCTGATGTTGTCGTTCCTAAAGCGTCTGTTACCTTTTCTATTGAAATTACGTGTCTGATCATAATTGCTGTGTGTTTGTTGACCTTGGTTATTATATGAAAAATTTTTGTTTACGAAAGAATAATCTGATTGCTGCACTTCTAAAAGCTGCAGCAGATCCCTGAATGCCGAAATATTTTCTTTTTGTTGACCTGTAAAAAGTGACACTCTTAATGATCGTGGTAATTTAGAGATACATAATTGAATGAGTGCAGATTCACTATAGGGTTCACTTAAATACTGGTTTTGTTGCACCATGTGCTCAAAAAATTGCGTCACACTCGGAAAATTTGAGTTCTCATAATTCGGTAAACTAATTAACTGATCTTTAATTACGCGCTGTGTCGTCTTCGACCAATACGCTGACAGAAAAGCATTCTGAAACTCTTCTACCGAGTAACATTGTCTCGCGATCGGTCTCATTCGAGTTGCCGGTTCGCCTTCCAAAAAACTGCAAATAAATTCAAGTTTATGCGCAACGGGCCAAGTCGGTGGAAAAGCAAAGCTAAATCGTTGTATCCAATCCAGTGGGTGAATCTGTGTTCTGTCATTCTTAAACACTTTAAATTTTCTTACTGACAGAAAATGTTTGTAATCGAAATTATCGTCTCTGTGTAATGGAACAGGTTCAGGATTGTAAGAGAATCTGTTGAACTGTGGTTGTTCGGAATCTAAGTCCCGTACTCTCTGTTGTTGTTGTTGTTGTTGTGGTCTTCAGTCCTGAGACTGGTTTGATGCAGCTCTCCATGCTACTCTATCCTGTGCAAGCTTCTTCATCTCCCAGTACCTACTGCAACCTACATCCTTCTGAATCTGCTTAGTGTATTCATCTCTTGGTCTCCCTCTACGATTTTTACCCTCCACGGTGCCCTCCAATGCTAAATTTGTGATCCCTCGATGCCTCAAAACATGTCCTACCAACCGATCCCTTCTTCTAGTCAAGTTGTGCCACAAACTTCTCTTCTCACCAATCCTATTCAATACCTCCTCATTAGTTACATGATCTACCCACCTTATCTTCAGCATTCTTCTGTAGCACCACATTTCGAAAGCTTCTATTCTCTTCTTGTCCAAACTAGTTATCGTCCATGTTTCACTTCCATACATGGGTACACTCCATACAAATACTTTCAGAAACGACTTCCTGACACTTAAATCTATACTCGATGTTAACAAATTTCTCTTCTTCAGAAACGCTTTCCTTGCCATTGCCAGTCTACATTTTATATCCTCTCTATTTCGAGCATCATCGGTTATTTTACTCCCTAAATAGCAAAACTCCTTTACTACTTTAAGTGTCTCATTTCCTAATCTAATTCCCTCAGCATCACCCGACTTAATTTGACAACATTCCATTATCCTCGTTTTGCTTTTGTTGATGTTCATCTTATATCCTCCTTTCAAGACACTGTCCATTCCGTTCAACTGCTCTTCCAAGTCCTTTGCTGTCTCTGACAGAATTACAATGTCATCGGCGGACCTCAAAGTTTTTATTTCTTCTCCATGAATTTTAATACCTACTCCGAATTTTTCTTTTGTTTCCTTTACTGCTTGCTCAATATACAGATTGAATAACATCGGGGAAGGGCTACAACCCTGTCTCACTCTTTTCTGAACCACTGCTTCCCTTTCATGCCCCTCGACTCTTATAACTGCCATCTGGTTTCTGTACAAATTGTAAATAGCCTTTCGCTCTCTGTATTTTACCCCTGTCACCTTCAGAATTTGAAAGAGAGTATTCCAGTTAACATTGTCAAAAGCTTTCTCTAAGTCTACAAATGCTAGAAACGTAGGTTTGCCTTTTCTTAATCTTTCTTCTAAGATAAGTCGTAAGGTCAGTATTGCCTCACGTGTTCCAACATTTCTACGGAATCCAAACTGATCTTCCCCGAGGTAGGCATCTACCAGTTTTTCCATTCGTCTGTAAAGAATTCGCGATAGTATTTTGCAGCTGTGACTTATTAAACTAATAGTTCGGTAATTTTCACATCTGTCAACACCTGCTTTCTTTGGGATTGGAATTATTATATTCTTCTTGAAGTATGAGGGTATTTCGCCTGTCTCATATATCGTGCTCACCAGATGGTAGAGTTTTGTCATGACTGGCTCTCCCGAGGCCATCAGTAGTTCTAATGGAATGTTGTCTACTCTGGGGGCCTTGTTTCGACTCAGGTCTTTCAGTGCTCTGTCAAACTCTTCACGCAGTATCTTATCTCCCATTTCGTCTTCATCTACATCCTCTTTCATTTCCATAATATTGTCCTCAAGTACATCGCCCTTGTATAGACCCACTATATACTCCTTCCACCTTTCTGCCTTCCCTTCTTTGCTTAGAACTGGGTTGCCATGTGAACTCTTGATATTCATACAAGTCGTTCTCTTCTCTCCAAAGGTCTCTTTAATTTTCCTGTAGGCAGTATCTATCTTACCCCTAGTAAGACAAGCCTCTACATCCTTACATTTGTCCTCTAGCCATCCCTGCTTAGCCATTTTGCACTTCCTGTCGATATCATTTTTGAGACGTTTGTATTCCTTTTTGCCTGCTTCATTTACTGCATTTTTATATTTTCTCCTTTCATCAATTAAATTCAATATTTCTTCTGTTACCCAAGGATTTCTATTAGCCCTCGTCTTTTTACCTACTTGATCGTCTGCTGCCTTCACTACTTCATCCCTCAGAGCTACCCATTCTTCTTCTGCTGTATTTCTTTCCCCCATTCCTGTCAATTGTTCCCTTATGCTTTCCCTGAAACTCTCTACAACCTCTGGTTCTTTCAGTTTATACAGGTCCCATCTCCTTAAATTCCCACCTTTTTGCAGTTTCTTCAGTTTCAATCTGCAGTTCATAACCAATAGATTGTGGTCAGAATCCACATCTGCCCCAGGAAATGTCTTACAGTTTAAAACCTGGTTCCTAAATCTCTGTCTTACCATTATATAATCTATCTGATACCTTTTAGTATCTCCAGGATTCTTCCAGGTGTACAATCTTCTTTTACGATTCTTGAACCAAGTGTTAGCTATGATTAAGTTATGCTCTGTGCAAAATTCTACAAGGCGGCTTCCTCTCTCATTCCTTCCCCCCAATCCATATTCACCTACTATGTTTCCTTCTCTCCCTTTTCCTACTGACGAATTCCAGTCACCCATGACTATTAAATTTTCGTCTCCCTTCACTACCTGAATAATTTCTTTTATCTCATCATACATTTCATCTATTTCTTCATCATCTGCAGAGCTAGTTGGCATATAAACTTGTACTACTGTAGTAGGCTGGGCTTTGTGTCTATCTTGGCCACAATAATGCGTTCACTATGCTGTTTGTAGTAGCTAACCCGCACTCCTATTTTTTATTCATTATTAAACCTACTCCTGCATTACCCCTATTTGATTTTGTATTTATAACCCTGTATTTGTCTGACCAAAAGTCTTGTTCCTCCTGCCACCGAACTTCACTAATTCCCACTATATCTAACTTTAACCTATCCATTTCCCTTTTTAAATTTTCTGACCTACCTGCCCGATTAAGGGATCTGACATTCCACGCTCCGATCCGTAGAATGCCAGTTTTCTTTCTCCTGATCATGACGTTCTCTTGAGTAGTCCCCGCCCGGAGATCCGAATGGGGGACTATTTTACCTCCGGAATATTTTACCCAAGAGGACGCCATCATCATTTAATCATACAGTAAAGCTGCATGTCCTCGGGAAAAATTACGGCTGTAGTTTCCCCTTGCTTTCAGCCGTTCGCAGTACCAGCACAGCAAGGCCGTTTTGGTTAATGTTACAAGGCCAGATCAGTCAATCATCCAGACTGTTGCCCCTGCAACTACTGAAAAGTCTGCTGCCCCTCTTCAGGAACCACATGTTTGTCTGTCCTCTCAACAGATACCCCTCCGTTGTGGTTGCACCTACGGTACGGCCATCTGTATCGCTGAGGCACGCAAGCCTCCCCACCAACGGCAAGGTCCATGGTCTCTGTAGATTACCCAAATTATACCAGTTGCGCGAGTCTGACAAATGTTCGCAAAGTGGCGTCTGCTGTGATGTGTTATTAACTGAAATACTTTTCATCTCTGTTACTTCTTTTTGTAAACTTGACAACTTTCTACGCAACGTGTTATTAGACGAATCGATCTCATTAATTGTCTGCTGTAAATTTTGAAATTCAGGTGTTTGATTAAATGAAGCCGGTGAAGTATCGTCTGATTTGCTGTCATTATTACTTTCAATGACGTCAATACGACTGGCCAGTTCATCACATTTTTCAGTCAGTATTTTACCTGATCATCGGTTTTAGTGTCAGTGGTATTAATCTGTTTTTGCAATTTACGTGTAGTTTCGTTCAGTTTTTTAACGTCAGCTTTGACGACATCGGAATCCTGTGTTAGTTCTAATTGTTCGAGTCTGTCGGTCACTGTTTGAAACCCCAGTATCATCCTTCGACTGTAATAATTTGTAGTGCTAATTCTTCTATTTGCAATACTTGTTGTGATGTCTGTTGTCTCAACAATATCAACAGACTGTAAATGGTCAACTCTGGACTCAAGATTATTAATATTAGACCTGAGTTTCTCGCGTACCTGAGTTTTCAGCCTGAGATTTGCTCGAATTTACAATTTAAATTTTCATTTACCTCGTCATGAAACAATTTTTAAAGTTCTGTTTCTGTTTGTTACTAGATTCCTTGATCTTGTCATTTGTATCGTCAAAAGATTTTTTAATCTCACCAAGATGAGATAGTATTAATTGTGTAACGTTATTAATGAAAGAGGGGAAGACAAAATCACTTTGCTCTGTAGAAGTAGAAGCAATACCAGAATCTATCACGACAAAATCGGACTGTGGTACGACATTTTGATAGCCTGAATTGCGTGTAGATCCCTGCAGTTCATCATGCATGATCTACAAATAATAGCCTATACTGTGATTATTCACAGTATTGTTTGAAAGTTTCTCGATTCATTATCCTGGCAGTGGTTGAAATGTCCCAGCAGGGTCCAGGTGGAAACAGTGGTGGGCTCCATCTTGGGGACAAAAGAAAGTGGTAGTTTTTTGGTGTCCAGAGAAGGACCACGGCAACTGATGGAAATGTTGGCGGTACAGTTTGCTGTCCCGAAGTGGGCCATTTTCCTGTGTAGTTATTGAGAAATTACTCCCAGAGAGCAATCTTTGCATCCCATACAAAAAGCAAGTGCCCATACTGGGTGTTGAGAAGACTGCCAAGTCTGAGGCTGTGAATAGTGGGGGAAGAATAGAAAGTTGGCACTGATGATATTAGCTGTGAAATTTCTAGGCAGGACACAAGCCATCCTGTTGGTCTGATCTGTAGGATGCCAGAAAAAGGGTGAGATCTTCGTCCATAGGATTGTGAGAGTGAGATTTAGACATTTCGGTTGATTTTAAAAGTGCAGATGAAACGTTCTACTAGTCCATTTTAGGCAAAGTGGAAGAGTGTTGTATAAACTAAGGTAATGCCTTTTTTGTCACAGAAAGCAGAGAATTCTGTATATGCAATTTGGGGACCCTTGTACGTGCAATAGTGTCAGGTAGTCTTTCAGCGCAAAAAATATGAGATAATGTTTGATTAGTTCGACTAGTTAATGGGGCAGACCTGCCAGAAACACATGCGAACTCACTGCCCATGTGTATTGCAATGAGTTAAGTGTGGCCTGAGAAATCCAAATGAAATGTGGACCAAAGGCTGGAAGAGTCTGATCAAGGGAAGAAACGGCATGGAGAGGCAGGCACCCTGCTCGCTCTGGCAGGTGGTGCAAGGGTATACCGTTTGAGTAATGGCAGCGGCCACCCCATGCCAGGCATTTAGTGAGCAGCAAGCCCAGATGCCCTATGTGGAGAAGGGACAAAATACGCTACTGGAGAAATGCACGGTTGACCACCTGGGTGCGGCCGTTTTCTCCTTGGAGCCTCAGCATGTCTTTCCGTGTTGAGAGCTCATTTCAACGGTAACAGTAGGCCTGGACACCAAGTTTCAGGATCTTTATCCAGTTTGGCAGCCAGCCATGGCATATCAAGCGGGGAATCTCGCTCTCACTGAGGGATGGGTCCTCTGTGGTGTGGCAGCGATGAGCTTGTCATCCAGTGGGAGAATGGCGATAGCTTCTTCCACAGCGATGTTGCAGATATCATTGAAATATCTCCAGTTTCGCTGGCTATATCAAAGGGAAGACGATTATACTGGAGCAGCACAAAGGGAGTGTTGATGGCCAAAATACATTGGGATTATTCATCCAATGGCAGCTGTAAGTATATGTCCCTCAGTTCAGTTTTAGCAAACTCTTTTCCACATACTAGACAGGCCATGATGTCCTCTGTCTTAAGCATCGAGTATTCATCTGTGATCCACTGCGCGTTAATTGTAGTCTTGAAATCTGGACAAATGCGTAGGGCACCACTTGCTTTTTCAACAATGACACCGCACATGGCCCAATGGCTGTTGCTGCCTCGACTGAGGATGTGCTGTTTAATTCCCCAAAAGATTATTCCTGAGCCAAAAGGAACATTTCTATCCTCAAAATCTTCGCTGTTGCTAATGGAAGGAGGATCACATTGGCTCCTAAGTAACTAACACCTCAAGAACCGAATTTTGTGAAAGAAATGTTGTGGTTGGGGTTTCTACACAGGGAGTTAACTGTGGGGGAATTTATAACCCAAGTATATTAAAAAGATCCATGCCATCCACCGCCAAAATCCTCACCAAGATGTTGGGTAACCAGTACTGTACTTCGGCTGTGAATCGTCTGTTAATTTTTATTAAGTCATTACTACGTATTAGAGTATCAAAGGGTTAGAGGGAAGGGAACCCGACTCTATAACATGATTATGAATCAGTAACGGTCGTGGCGGGACCCGTATCTATCTGCAGTGTAATGGATACATTATTAGTTTTGACAGTTAATGAGGAACTTTATGTAGAGTGCGGGAACATTGAGTGAATATGTGTTATGTCTGGTATACAGTTCATCATGATGTTGTCTGCCCTCATGTCTGAGGGACCATGTAGGCAAAGTCCACTGACATCTTCAAAAGCCAGCCGCTGTGGCTGAGCGGTTCTAGGTGCTACAGTCGGGAACCGCGCTGCTGCTACGGTCGCAGGTTCGAATCCTCCCTCAGGCATGGATGTGTGTAATGTCCTTAGCTTAGTTAGGTTTCAGTAGTTCTAAGTCTATGGAACTGATGACCTCAGATGTTGTCCCACAGTGCTTAGAGGAGTTTGAACATCTTCAAAGGTGATTGACAGACTTCGGCTCTGTATCTGGATTTCCCGCAGCACGTGCACTTTGATGGCCCGTAATTGGATAGGTGTCAATAATGACTGATTGCAGGAGGGAAACTTTGTAAGCCTGATCGGACAGCTGTCTGTTACTGAATTTGAGGAGACGTGCTGTCTGAGTTGCAGACATTTCTGAGGATTTCTGTAGGGTAACTGAGAACCGAAGAAATTATTTGGAAGCCTTGATGATGGTAGACAAGTTTCTAGAGATCAGTTCTTGAGTTTCAAGAGATCTAATGACTTGTGAACCTTCACTGTAGATGACCGTCGGCTGTTTATTTTTATGCTCAATGCTAACCGTTTTCGACCAGTAGATCATTATCAAGCCGGAGCAAAGCGTAATGAGCTTGTCATTACATCTGTTAATGCTTTGCTTCGCCTTGATAATGGTCTACTGGTCGAAACTGGTAGTGATGAGCATAAAAATGAACAGCTGATGCACATCTACAATGCAGTTTCACGATAATTTGACAGCTGTAAAGCCCCAGCTTAGCACAGATCTAAAAAAGCCGTCTTCGGGACATGAACTAAAATCATATCGCTAAGATTAGAAGCTGCATATGATTGGTTGCAGCTAGGGTTACTGCATTGAAAACGGCAGTCACAAGAAAAGCCCTGTAAGCGGACAATCCATTCTCTGCATGAAAGCCCTCAGAATTTTTGACGACTAAAAGCTTGTGGCGGACTGTCACCAAGTAGACTTGGGAGTAGAAGTATTCAAGTACACTAGTCTTGAATTTATCATACAAAACGGTTCAACTTCCGGATTTAGCTACTGTAGTAAGTATTAAATGTCCTGGCCTACGTATGCCAAGGAGAAAGCGTGTCCCTGCTCATCACCGGAGATTCCGTTACACAGGAAATGCTGCTCCGTGCTTGCAACGTAATTTACCCATGGTTCGATCTTCCTCTCGAATGGTTGGAAAGTTGTTGGCGCTTACCGGAAACCCTTAATCATGGAGCCAGTCTCAGAGGGGAGGAAGGACATTTCTAGAGGTGGTGTGAAGATGGCTGCCAAATGTTACACCAGGAGCTTGTGATGCGCTGTGTCTGCTTGAGTAAGTAGTATCAACACCCACGCAGAGGTATCCACTGGATCTGTCATGCTGCAAACAAAGTTACAACGAGCGTACTTTCAAGTGGAAAACACGTGCAGGCAATGATACCTGGATTGTAATAGACGAATAAGCCTGATGTGACCGCAATACCTTGCCAATTGATATGTCCCCCCGAAGACGGTACATAATACACTGACGGGAATGAAAATAACAACACGAAGAAGGAGTTGTGTGACATAAACGAAAGTTGGCAGGCGTGTTTCTACACCTGCAAGATGATATCTACTCACAATCCGCAGAAGAGTGGCGCTAATAGCGCCATCACAAGGATCCCAATAATGTTTGTTTTAAATACAAATGAGGGTTAGTTACATTTGAGATTGGACGAGGGGACTTGATGTTAGTCAAGAATGACTTTAAGGCAAGAAAGACGACATTTTCAACACTTCACTGGCATTAACGAGGCTGTGTAACAGGGCTACGAGAAGCTGGACGTTTCTTCCGTAAAACTGCAGAGAGACCTGGCAGGAATGTAGCCACTATACATGACTGCAGACAGCGGTGGTCACGCGAATGTACAATCTCGTGAAAACCTGACTCCAGATGGCCACTTGACACTAACTTGAGGGAAGGCCATAGTGTTCAGTGTATGGCTCTAGTGCATCATACTGCATCTGCAGCAGCAATGTGAGTAGCTGTTGGCATCATAGTGACACAATGAATTGTTACAAATCGGTTACTTCAAGGACAGCTGCATGCTAGAAGCACCATAAGCCATGGCCATTAGTGACTGCAGTGGCATCGAGTGCCCATTGGAGGGAAGGCTGAAGGTCTGTTGTGTTTTCTGATGAAAGCTGGTTCTGATTCGGTGCCAGTGATAGCCGTATATTGATTAGAAGGTGGCCATTTGCGGGCCTGCAACCACCTCGTCTGCACGCTACACATATTGTGCCTACACCTGCAGTTATGGTCTCGGATGCGGTTTCGTATGACAGCAGGAGCACTCTCGTCGTTATCCCACGCACCCTGACTGCAGATTTGTGTCTCCAATCGAGTACATATGAGATGTCATCGGACGACAACTGCAGCATCCACAAACAACATTAAATCTCCCTGTGTTGACTGAGCAAGTGCAACAGGCATGGTACTCCATCCCACAAACTGACATCCGGCACCTGTACAACACAATGCTTGCACGCATGCATGGTTGCATTCAACAAAATGGCTGCTACACCGGTTATTGATGTACTGACGATTCAAATTTGCAGTGGCTAATCACAAGTTTACATCAACCTGTGGTCTTGCTATGTTAATCACCTACATATGTTAGCTAGACAAAAGTATTCCCAAAATTTCATTACTCTACAGTAATTTTTTTTGTTCAAATCAAATGGCTCTAACCACTATGGGACTTAACATCTGAGGTCACCAGTCCCCTAAAACTTAGAACTACTTAAACCTAACTAACGTAAGGACATCACACACATCCATGCCCGAGGCAGGATTCAAACCTGAGACCGTAGCAGCCGCGTGGTTCCGGACTGAAGGTTTTTTTGCGATTGTTTTTCCGTCAGTGTATATACAGGAAGCGATGAATCAAGAAATTTATTTATCACTGATTAAAATCATGTCTACTCTGATATGGATTGAAACAAAACGTAAAATAAGCTACTTCTTGAAACAGAGGAAAGATATCTCTGGCGGCTGAAGGCCGGTTAAATAATCATTGTCTAAGTGCATTAAACATACAGCTCATGAAGGTTAAAGTCCCAAAGGGAACAGTTCGTCTTAACCTGGCGTGTAGCCGTTTGCAAGTTAAATAGGAAAAATTTGCAAGTCCGCAAGTCTGCCGCGACGACAGAGTCCCTTGTCTTCTTCAGTGAGGAGCTCACAAACCTTCTACAAATCTTGATTAATGGTATCGTTGCAGAATCGGCGCCTGGCCCAGGAAACTCACTCAGAGTGAAGTCTGGCTCGAGTGCTGTCCTAAATTCCACTCAGTGCTGGGACACAGCAGATAGAATAGGTCCATGAGGACAGCGGCCTGTAGCGGAGCTTGAGCCGCCTCCTGGTCGACGGCTGGAGCATGGCCGTCCGTCTTGTACAAAATTATCCCCTTCATGACAGGCATTTTCGAAGCACTGATGTGATGCCGGTTGCTGACATTGCAGGTGTTAGTATCTGGTATAGCACCATCACTCCCACATTTAGTACCTAATACTTTTAAAAACATATAATAATAAAGATATTTAACACTTTAATGTGTAACAATAGTAATAATAATAATTTGTATACATATGTGCTCAGTACATCGCTTTAGTATAATTTCAGGAAATTATACATATCTCTGGGATAGCAAAGAACTAGAAAGGGCAGTTGAATGGAATGAAGAGTCTCGTGAAAAGAGGCTATAACAAAAGTAAGGCCAAGGTAGTGTAATGTAGGTGAATGATATCAGGTGATGCTGAGGCAATTACGTTAGGAAGTGAGACAGTAAATGGAGTCACTATCTGTTGAAACCATACTGACATCCCTACGTGATGTGGAATTGATCAGTAGATGTCACTAGAGACAGGCCCACCAATGTAAAAGGAGGCGGTAAATATTGCATTTTCGGTATAGAAGCAGTAAAAGTAGAATTTTCGGTCATTAGATTTCGAATGTGGACTTGTCACGGGATATCTTCTGAGTAAAAAATCCATCAGTTCACCCTTCTACAGTTAGCAAAGTCCACTGTTGGTGATGTGACTGTGGAGTGACAACGGGAAGCAACAACCACAACTAAACCAAGGCCCAGAAAACCTCGTGTAATGCTGGGCAACCACCGTTGAGCTTTTCAGAGGGCGGTTGTAAAAAATGGCATGAAAGATCAGCAGAAGGAATCACTGGTGAGTACAAAGTGCCACCAGTAGCTCGGCTAGCACAGTGACTGTGCGAAGGGTGTCAAAAAGAAAATGGTACTATCGTCGAGCAGTTCCTCATAAGTTTTACACTTCTGTGGTCAATGAGTGGTGCAAAGAGCGATGGCACTGGACTTCTGATGACTGCAGACGTATTTCAGGTTGATGAAGCACGCTACATCCTATGGTAATCCTGTGGGAGAATTTGGGTTCGGCGAATGCCTGGAGACCAACCCGCTGCGGTTGCGCAATGGTTAGTACACTGGACTCGCATTCGGGAGGACGACGTCTGACCATCCTGATGTAGGTGATTTCCCTAAACTGCTTAAGGCAAATGCCAGGATGGTTCCTTTGAAAGGGCACGTCTTCTTTCCTTCTTCATCCTTCCGAACTTATCTCCAATGACCTCGCTGTCGACTGGACGTTAAACACTAATCTCCTCCTCCATCTGCTCCTGGAGACCATTAGCTGCCATTATGTGTAGTGTCAACAGTGAAGTACAGAGGAGGCTGTATTATGGTGTGAGGGCATTTTTCGTATTTAGGATGTGGTCTCCTTATCGCACTTAATAAAACGCTAAAAGACGGCTGATATGAACACATTTTATATACTGTATACGGTAACGTACAATAGAGTAACAGCTGGCAGAAGCTGATTGCATCAGCGTGGTGACGCACCCTGTCATAAAGTAGCGTCTGTGAGGCAATGGTTTGTTGACAATAAATTCCCTGAAATGGACTGACCCACCCAAAGACCCGACCCAAACCCAACGGGACACTTTTAGGTTGCGTTAGCACGTCGACTTCACTCCAGAAACCAGTGATGTACATCACTATCGTCATTGTCATCGGCCTATGAGGAAGAGTGGGCTACCACTCTTCTACACACAATCAGACACCTCATTGAAAATTTCACCAACAGAATTCAAGCCATAATAAACGCGTATGGTGAACACACCCCATATGAATTTCCACTAATAGGTGTCCAGATACCTTTGGTTAGATGGTATGGATTAATCTTATTTTTTCGGCAGCAAAATAGCTGATAGTGGCCGAACAAGAGATGATATTAATTGCAGAACAACAATAGCAAGAGAAATGTTTCTGAGAAAGTGAAATTTATTAGTTTGGAGTATAAATGTAAGTGTTGGGAATTTTTTTTGTGGCGGTAGCCTTGAACAAAAGTGAAAACTTGACGGTAAACAGCTGAGACGCGAAGAAAATAGAAGAGGGTTAGGTAGACTATGGAGGACGCAGTAGTTTTGTAGAGATACAGAGGCTTCCATAGGATAGACTTGCGTGGGAAACTGCATCAAATTAGTCTTAGGACTGATATCTACAACAACAATACTCCATTTGAAAAGCATTCGTTCGAAAATTTGGCAAATAAATTTTTCAGGCAGTTGATTTAAGAAGTACATTGGTCTGCAAGCTTTCAAGTGCTATGTCTCTGCCTAGTAGCATAGCTCAGTGAACCTTGAATAAATAGGAAGAGCTGCTACAGTATACTACAGATGGCAACTGAAAGTAGTACGCAGTGAGACGAACAGAAGTGACACTTTTATTCATAGAGAGTAATTAAATTCGGGTCGACGCAGTTCGTGCTGGTCCCCTGGACATTGCGAAAGCGGTACATAGTGTGTGTGATTACGACAGCCGGCACTGCTTGCTCTGTCCCGCGCTGGCCTCAATGTTGGTAAGTTCTTGTGGCAGAGCGCTCCATTCCTCCACCAACGTGGCTAATAACTGCTGGATATTCGCTGGTGTGTGTGGACCTGCTGCAGTGCACCTCCCGGATGCATCCACACGTGCCAGATGGGTTTAAATCAAGAGAACTGGCAGGCCACCCCTTCACCAAATATCCTTTCGTTAGAAGAGCTCCTCCAGCTGCTCTGTACGATATGGTCACCCACTGTCATCCATAAAAATGAAGTCAGGGTCACAAGGAGCCCTGAGAAGACGCACATGAGAAAGGAGTACACTCACAATAACTGTAAGTTTACCGAGTAATGAATTCAAAGATTTGGAGGTCTGTACGCCAATGCATTTTGACTCCCAACACCATAACTGGACCGCCAAAATGATAACGTCCGACGATATTCCTGGATGCATTACGTGTTCCGTATGTCCAGCATTGTCGAACATGTTCGTTTTAGTCGTCGCGCTGTTATTAAGTGGGGAGGCATAATGTTACGTGTGCGTACTGACTTCCAAATCTTCGAGGGCAGTACACTCATCAGTCAATGTTACTGTGACGCTGTACTCCTCCCTCATATGCGTCTGTTCAGGGCTGCATTCGGCATGGATGAAAATGCGCGACCGCATCGATCAGCGCCGTTCTTTTGGAATGAGAGGATATTCGGCGAATGGACTGGCCTGCCGGTTCCCCCGATCTAAATCCCAACGAGTAGGTGTGGGTTGCTTTGGGGATACGTACTGCAGCACTTCCATAGGCACCAACGGCCCTCCAGCAGTTGTCAGACCCACTGGTGGAGGGATGCATCGCCCTACCGAAAGAACTTCTTACTCACTTTTTGACCAGTACGCGAGCACGTTTCAGAGCAGTCGTGACTGTCCGTGGTGATCACACACCTATTAAGAAACTTGTCTCATCTTTTGTAATGTCCAGGGGACCATCACGAATCGCGGTGACTTCTGTGTAATCATTGTCTTTAAATAAAGATGTCATTCCTCATCGTCTGACTGCGTATTTTTTTTCACTTACCTTCTGTACTGTACTGCACTATACTAGAGCAGTTCTTTCCATGTATGGTCCAAGTTTCTAGGAGCTATGGTATTTGGCAGTGGTATGAGAAAGCTACTTTCGTCCTTATGGTAACTCACAATTTTGACATTGAAATATGCACAGTATAAAACCGATGTGTGCACTTAATTTTATCAGTATTTGACTTAACACTACGACTGTGGAAACATATCTGAAGATGATGGTTACGCAAAAGTTTAAACGGGGGATCCTGTTACTTGCTTGCTTTTAGCGTCTTCCCCCTTCTGTCTGGTCTTAAAGTCGTTTACTGGTTGCACTTCTGCACTGTCATACTACTACTACTGCTACTATCACCACCACTAACCGTCTCTGCAGCTTTGGAGTGGGTTGGTTACTTTACCTGACTTGAATACCAGTCGCCAGGCCGTTAGTCAACACAAGTGCCTTACGCAACAGCCAAACAATTGAAAAGTATGCTGTGATAAATATAGAAAGTGTAAGGTTTCCATATTGTTTTGCCATTTTAAATAATTTACCTGCTCTGTGCTGAGTCAAAGATCCTTGCGCACGCTGCACGAGTAGTGAGTAACATCCTTGACTCTTTGTTGAATGTAATCTGTGGTCCGCTTGGTCGCCGGGCAATTGTGCAGCGCTGGGGCATTCTTACGTATTTGTGGCACACCAGCGAGCAGTTGAGTTTTTAGAAATGAATATTTATTAATCCAAGAGAAATTACCCGGAACACTTTATGTTAGTGATGGAAACTTGTTTATAAACATTCTATTGTTGAACAAGACTTTTAGGAGGAGTTTTTCAAGGTAACGAATGGAAGGGCAAGAACGAAATCCTTGTTTGTTAGAAGTATTAATTGAAGATAATATTTGCCCCTCAGATAACTAATAACATTCATGATTAGTGCTGATTTGATCTCTATGTTTTCATCATGTCCCAAATAACGCAGTTGGTTAGAAAGTTTATAATTATTACATTGACAGAATTTCGTAATTTTTAGTGTTTTGTTATGTTGCACAGTCGTTTCTGACACTAATCAGCGCTTAATTATTCAAGAACGAGTTTCTTCACAGTAAAACTGTTTATCGTTATTAGTGAAGTAAATGAATGTTATGTAATCTCCCTACATAATGTAATATGATTACAATATTCCGGCCGCGAGTACCAGTGATGATCAAATGGCTCTGAGCACTATGGGACTTAACATCTATGGTCATCAGTCCCCTAGAACTTAGAACTACTGAAACCTAACTAACCTAAGGACATCACACAACACCCAGCCATCACGAGGCAGAGAAAATCCCTGACCCCGCAGGGAATCGAACCCGGGAACCCGACCAGTGATGATGTGCTACCGTAATTTGATACGACAACGCTCTTTGCTAAAAAATAAAAAAAGACGAGCATCTGTCTTGTAATTGTTGGAGATAGGTTTATATACAGAAGTAATTTGAAGTGCAGAGGTCACCATTCTGGATCATCGGGCCTTCATAAAAACTCTTATGAGTGTTTAGCAATACAGTGCATAGTGATTTGTTCGCGAATTAACAATACAGGGCGAATCTGCTACTATCATGGTCCGAACGACGCGCAATATTTCGCCGTCAGTTTGTGTGTTCAAGACGTTCCATAAGCGACCACTTTGTTAATCAGAAGATATCATACTGCCACTGTTGTTCAACCTTACCATTCTGAAAGTGTTTCCAGAAAAGAAAATCTTACTGCGACTGTGAATATTGTAGCTTCTAAGGGAGACGGCGTCTTCATCGTGAGTTGTAGCAGTTTTCTCCGACTTTGCCTGGCGATCTCTGAGAACCAGAGAAGCAGAAACCTCCGACCGCCAACTCATCCTGTACCTAACCCGTTCTCTCCTTACAGCAGCCACGAAGAAAACACATTCATCTATCGTCAAATTTTTTCACAGATTGTTTGTATTAGACAGGTAAAAATTTTATAATGAATGCATCTAGGCAAAGTCAAAGAGCAAGCTGGTTAATTAATTTTTTTCTTTTGCGATGTAGCGGTTCATTTTAACACAAAACATCATGCTGAGCACTGAGTAAACTTTTTTTTTTTCAGGGCAAATCTCAGTTTGCATTCTTGTGAGGAAACTTGGTACTCATTATTATCAAGTGACGTGCTACGCAAGCAGATTAATTTACAGTGAGCAGTGTAGGTAATCTCAGACAGTTATTTTTCTTCTGAGTAATCACGCAGCTTTCACAATGAACTCCAGTATTGAGTTTCAGCTACGGGGAGGTTTACTATCTATGGCCCGAAAAAAGCATGTTCTTCGAGAATTTTTTTCTCGGAATGTGTTATAGATATCAATGTCAAATTTGGTCAAAATGTTTATTGATATTCCCTCTACAAACTGGAATGTTTTCGACCTGAAACGTCGAAGAGAAAAGGCGGAAGTGCCATCGGAAAGAAACAAAATTCCGATATAGACCTCCACACGCGGTAAGTCACAGGTCAGCCAACTCGTCTGAAATAAAAACTGAGTTGACGTTAGCGAAGTAGATAAGATTCTTTAGGAGTTGTACCTCGTTTAAGTTATTTGGACCGTGGGAAACAAAATGGCGACCATTTGAAAAAATAGAGTTTTTTTCATCAATTTTTCGACTTCGTGGCCGGCCGGTGTGACCGAGCGGTTCTAGGCACTTCAGTCTGGAACCGCGCGACCGCTACCTTCGCAGGTTCGAATCCTGCCTCGGGAATGGATGTGTGTGATGTCCTTAGGTTAGTTTGGTTTAAGTAGTTCTAAGTTCTAGGGGACTGATGACCTCAGATGTTAAGACCCATAGTGCTCAGAGCCATTTTGAACCATTTCTTTCAACTTCGTCGGCCAAGCAAAAATATTTAAAATTGATGGATCGGAATAAAAGTGGTACAACTCCTTACCATACCGTACGATAAAAAAAAGTCATTTCGAGAAAAACGCGTTTGAAGTTTAGACTACATATAAACACAATATTATGCAACTTACGTTCAATTTGCTATTAGTCCTTCCTCTTCCTCACAGAGGGCGTTCTGCTAGATCTCCAATCTCCACAGTTCAAAAAATGGTTCAAATTGCTCTGAGCACTATGGGACGTAACATCTGAGGTCATCAGTCCCCTAGACTTAGAACTACTTAAACATAAGGACATCACACACACCCATGCCCGAACCATGATTAGAACCTGCGACCGTAGCAGCAGCGCGGCTCCGGACTGAAGCGCCTAGAACCGCTCGGTCATAACGGCCCGAAATCTCCACAGTCTTCACACCAGCAAGAAAATGCTTGGAGGCCAACTTCCAAAGACACGTGTTCAAAATTTCATTTGAATTTTGTGTGTTTCCTCCAAAGCACCGGTTTCACTGGTGCGTGAAAAAGGCCGATTTCAGGCAGGTGCATTTTTCTGTTCAACCACGAATAACAAACATTTCCGTTCCGTATTCGGAAAAACCGTTTCAGGGGTGGATTATAAACACTTTTATGGATCCAAAAATGCAATTTAAAAAAAATCGATTTTTTCAACCAAAAGACAGTGAACCCCCACTTAAATACTTTTCATTGAGTACACGATTAGTTGGCTTGTAATTAGATTAGTTCTCATTATTTCAAATTCAGCATTTCACTAAGTTAAAAGTTTTGTTTCAGACACTGTTAACATTCGGAACACAGTGCCACCCAGCAGTCAGCATTGCTCAGGAACTGAATACGATATCTAAAGCATAAGTTTCACGAGGAGAACGTATTTTTTTAAAGATATGTTCCGTATTTTCATTTAAAGATAACTTTTGTAGAATGCTTACAACGGTAGTTCTCTAGAATTGGTTGCGAAATTCGAGACTCTTAGATTTCATGCTGCTGTATTCTCCGAATATTAACTAAGAATATGTCTGTAAATACAAACATTTTTAGTAAATGTTTAGAGGCCTGGGGAGGGGTGGGGGAGGGCGGTGGGGGGCATGTCCATAGCCCTCGTCCCCCCCCCCTTTCTGGCTTTCACACATGAACAGGCCAAAGTTTCTCGGTGTGGTGACCACGCCTTCGTGGCATTCTATTGGTGCTATTCTTGCTCTCTAGATTGCTTCTGCAGACAGGTTTGCAACTTTTTCCTCATCTCCAGAACGTCTCCGCATCATATCGCTTCAGAGGCTATTAGACTGGTGTTCAGACCTCTTCTTTAGAGCGAGATACAACCTTTTTATTCAACCTTTACAGTGTAATCGACAAATTTCCTATGGCGTTCAACTGCTCAGCTTGTCAGTTTTCTGTCGTCTCTTTCTTATCAGTCCGCCTGACAGCAATTACTGATGCATGGGGACACATTCCGTAAGTACCTGCACATGAAATATATATATATATATATATATATATATATATATATATATATATATATATTTGACGCCGGTCAGTTTCCGTGCCGCACACTTGGGCATAGAAATAAACGGTCTGATGAGATGAAGTAGTCATCCACGAGCGGTCGTAAACGTTGTAACGCGAATGCACACCCAAACAGACCGCGGTGCATCGCCTAGGGCTATTGTCGTAAACCCGGGTTACGGTCTCCAGACACTAAACCTCTCCGCACTGGCCGGGGAAGTAGTGCGCACTGGCTGCGCTGGAAGGGGTATGACAGCGTCCTTCACCGAACTAGCCAAGATTTTCATCGCGCAGCTGTAAACGTTACTCTTCTCTTCCAAGCTGGGCTCTCACTGCGCACGTGTCAGTCGTATCCCTTAAAAACTGTGTACTCGTATTCTGCATTTCATTGGATCCTGGTAAACAGCTTTCTGCTTTCGAACCATAAAGCAAATATACGAGTATATGTAGGCTACCTCTGAATTACGCGTCTGCTCGCTCTGGTTGTAAGCAGAAAGACTCACTACTGTAACTCCATGGTTGCGATCTTTTCAATGTTCTTTGATGTTCTGCTCAGCTTATTAATGCAGTTTTCTTTCTTTGCTATTGTATTCGCACAGATAATCTTTACTCTGGCGTAAAGTTGAATTCACAACACCCACAAAGTTATCCAAATGCATAACACTGACTTAAGTAAAATTTACATAACAAAATATTGCCTCATACTGCAAGTCAAAAGGTGTTTTTTTTTTTTTTTTTTTTTTTTTTTTTTTTTTTTTTTTTTTTTTTTTTTTTTACAGATTGCTGTAACACTTGTTGTTATGTTACAGCTGGTGAAGTTCCTAGATTTAGGATTTGTTTTTCTTTCATCATACATATCACATGTTCATGAACGAATAACTAAATACAGGCCCGCAAGGTTAGCCGTGCGATGTAACGCACGGCTTTCCGGAGTGGGAAGGACCGCTTGGTCCCCGGCACGATCCGCCCAGCGGACTTGTGTCGAGGTCCGGTGAGCCGGCCAGTCTGTGGATGGTTTTTAGGCGGTTTTCCATCTGACTCGGCGAATGCGGGCTGGTTCCCCTTATTGCGCCTCAGCTAAACTATGTCGGCGATTGCTGTGCAAACAAGTTCTCCACGTACGCGCACACAACCATTACTTTACTATGGAAACATGTTACACTCGTCTGGTGTGAGACGTTCCCTGTTCCCTTGAGGGGGGGTCCACCGGGGGCCGAGCCGTGCAGTAGCCCTGAAGGAGTGATTCGGTGTGGGGCGGAGGGGTGAAGTGGACTGCGGTAGTCGTCGTGGGATTGTGGATCACTGCGGCTGCGGCGGGGACGGAGTCTCTCAGTCGTTTTTTAGGCCCCCGGTTAACATCTAGGCCCCCAGTTAGCATACAGCTAGATACAGGGTGATTCAGCTGCCTCTGCGATTGGGTTTTATGCAACCCGCAACGCCTTCAAATACCAAGTGCACAATTTTCACGAACAGGACATTTTTCTAGAAAGTATAACGTACCAGCAGTTAAATGTCGTATCGGGATACGTTTTCGCAACAGACTATCTTCTTTGAATTATTCAAGATGTACGTTGGAAAGTGATCTTCAGATGCGTTATTCTTAAGTGAAAATCTTTCACACAGTTCCTGAATGCGACGTGGAATGCACAATACTGCGACAAAGGTGCACCTGAATCATCTTGTATAACAAATGTTTGCGGATTTTCGCTTGCGAGAATCCTTCCATGCAAATAACTTTGTTTCAGTCAACAGAAGTTGAAGAGTCTTAAAACTCTATGTCGGTTCAAAATATGAATGCTTCTTTCATTTTGAATGTATACGTAGTAGCACATTTTCATTGCTTGTGTTTAATGTCAGTGTATCTGGCGAAGTAATGACCTTCTCCTGCCTGATGACGGTGGTAAGGATGCAGCGCTTTCTCGTCCTGCTATCTCTGCTTGCGCACTGCAGCCAGAATAGTGATCTTCGTTTTCAATACCATAAAGCGCGCTGTTAAAGTTGCGAATAGTCCGGAAATGAGCGACGAATCGCTGTAATTTGTCAGTTTCTAGAAGTCAATTTTACGTAGTACGTTGATGGCAGGATGTTCAGTCCGGGTGGATAATAAGTCCACGCAAACACCGTTTTACTTTGTATAGATCGCACGTTCAGTTTTTATTGGAACGTAATGTGTTTGTTGATTACAGCTCGCACTGAATTCGACATGCTATACCCTAATAATTTAACCAGTTGTACGTGTTCTTTATTCCAGACTACTGAATAAAAGACAGTTCAAATAACGTTCATATTTGTTAACGCGCACTATACCTGATTTACAAGATCTTTATCCATTCATTGTAAACGTTACCCAGGACTTAATTTCGGACGGAACGGCATTCTGGCGGTCCTAAGGAATTTTTTTTAACTCACCGGAACAAATCGGCACCTGTTCCACTGCACTATTTTAGTGCAGATATGTTAAATCGCAACTTAGATATAATTTGCCGCTGCTCCAACACCAGTGAACGTGACAGTCGGTTAACAACGCGATGCGATGAGCAGGGGCGTGGGGCAAAGTACCGTGTGTGTGTGTGTGTGTGTGTGTGTGTGTGTAATATATCAAAGAAAAGTTGAGCTTCGTTCCGAAGTTGTGTTCGGCACATATCTGTAACCTCCGTATCGACTGTCTTTTGTTTACGACTACCAGCAATCTCGGTGATCTAGTAGCTTGGTGACGTCTCGTGTTATTTTTGCCAACGAGATGTAGATAACGTACGGCTCGTTTGAACATAACCGTATGTATATTGTGCTTTCACAAAAACCTTGTATCTTCCGTGTCGTAATTTATGCCATAGCTGCTGATCCACTGCGCGAACGGCGCATGCATCGCTAGAAGTTGGCAGCCTTTCGAGCCGATGGGTAAGCATCCTTCCCTTTACGTCCCTTTGCCTCTGGTGCTCAGGATCTTTTCCTCTTTCCCTGCCCCGTACCCTTGTCCGAACATAGGCCGTCGCTTAACGTTAAAAAATCGAGACGTGATTATTATAGGGGTGGAGGGTTGGCGGGACGAGGACTCGGGGGGCGTGGCCGGGGATGGGGGTGGTTGTATGGTTGAAGAGGTGCGTTCCAGTGCCCAAAAATTCAGAAATTAAGCACTGACGTTCCCCTTCGAAATGCATCAGTCTAGGCTCACTTTAGACCACTTACCAAACAAATGAATAATTTTTAACATCTTATGGAATAACTTTCCATAAACAGAAGCTAAACGATGTCAAAGTTAGCGTAACGAGGGCTATGCGTGAAGCGTTCAGTGAATTCGAAAGCAAAATTCTATGTACCGACTTGACAGAAAATCCTGGGGAAGTTCTGGTCTTACGTTAAATCAGTAAGTGGCTCGAAACAGCATATCCAGACACTCTGGGATGATGATGGAATTGAAACGGAGGATACCACACGTAAAGCTGAAATACTAAACACCTTTTTCAAAAGCTGTTTCACGGAGGAAGACCAAACTGCAGTTCCTTCTCTAAATCCTCGCACGAACGAAAAAATGGCTGACGTTGAAATAAGTGTCCAAGGAATAGAAAACCAACTGGAATCACTCAACAGAGGAAAGTCCACTAGACCTGACGGGATACCAATTCGATTCTACACAGAGTACGCGAAAGAACTTGCCCCCCTTGTAACTGCCGTGTACCGCAAGTCTCTAGAGGAACGGAAGGTTCCAAATGATTGGAAAAGAGCACAGGTAGTCCCAGTCTTCAAGAAGGGTCGTCGAGCAGATGCGAGTTGTAGAATTTTAGTACATGTTTTTTGCTCGCGTATCATGTCATTTCGGGAAACCCAGAATCTACTCTGTAGGAATTAACATGTATTCCGGAAACAGCGATCGTGTAGGCCCAACTCGCTTTATTTGTTCATGAGACCCAGAAAATATTATACAGGCTCTCAGGTAGATGCCATTTTCCTTGACTTCCGGAAGGCGTTCGATACAGTTCCGCACTGTCGCCTGATAAACAAAGTAAGAGCCTACGGAATATCAGACCAGCTGTGTGGCTGGATTGAAGAGCTTCTATCAAACAGAACACAGCATGTTCAAACAAATTTCGGGCTTGCAGCCGGTCGTCGTTCAATACTTCGCACGATATTTCAACTGGGCACCTCCCAGTCATCTTTAGGTGAGCCGTCGCAGACTGGCGAAAACGTCCTCCGTTCCGCAATATATAGCGTACTGTAAGTATTCTGCGTATGTGTCGATTTTATCAATACAAGATACCGTGCCAATGTGGTATGGTTTACATAGGTCAAACCACACGCATCGTGAAAGAACGCTGCACTGAACATCAACGTTACACCCGTGTTTTGCAGCCAAGCAAGTCCGCTATCGCTGAACATTGTATTTCTACTGGACATTCAATGGAGTATGAGAAAACAATGATATTGTCCACAGCAACGTCTTTCTGGGACTCCATTATTAAAGAATCCGTAGAAATACGACTGGCGGAAAATCTTTTAAACCGTGGCAGCGGTTACCAGCTGGACAATGCATGGAATCCCATCACCTCCACGATTTGCTCAAATCGAAGACGACAGAGTGCGTCGACGGCCGTGGCAAACAGCAACGTAGAGGGCGACTGAGTTCCGCTATTCCAGCAGCGAGGGCGCTGCCGGCGGGCAGTGTGGTTCAGCTATCAAGTTCTCGACGCATGCGCAGAATACTTACAATACGCTATATATTGCGGAACGGAGGACGTTTTTGCCAGTCTGCGACGGCTCACCTGAAGATGACTGGCAGGTGCCCAGTTGAAATACCGTACGAAGTATTGAACGACGACCGGCTGCAAGCCCGAAATTCGCCGGGAAAATTTTAAAATTCACATCAGAACACAGCATGTTGTTCTCAATGGAGAGATGTCTACAGACGTTAAAGTAACCCCTGGCGTGCCACAGGGGAGTGTTATGCGACCATTACGTTTCACAATATATATAAATGACCTAGTAGATAGTGTCGGAAGTTCCATGGGGCTTTTCGTGGATGATGCTGTAGTATACAGAGAAGTTGCAGCATTAGAAAATGGTAGCGAAATGCAGGAAGAAATGGCTCTGAGCACTATGGGACTTAACATCAGTGGTCATCAGTCCCCTAGAACTTAGAACTACTTAAACCTAACTAACCTAAGGACATCACACACAGCCATGCCCGAGGCAGGATTCGAACCTGCGACCGTAGAAGTCGCGCGGTTCCGGACTGAGTGCCTAGAACCGCTAGACCACCGCGGCCGGCCGAAATGCAGGAAGATCTGCAGCGGATAGGCACTTGGTGCAGGAAGTGGCAACTGACCCTTAACATAGACAAATATAATGTATTGCGAATACATGGAAAGAAGATCCTTTATTATATGATTATATGATAGCGGAACGAACACTGGTAGCAGTAACTTCTGTAAAATATCTGAGAGTATGCGTGCGGAACGATTTGAAGTGGAATGATCATATGAAATTAATTGTTGGTAAGGCCGGTGCTAGGTTGAGATTCATTGGAAGAGTCCTTAGAAAATGTAGTCCATCAACAAATGAGGTGGCTTACAAAGCAGTCGTTCGACCTATACTTGAGTATTGCTCGTCAGTGTGGGATCCGTACCAGGTCGGGTTGACAGAGGAGATAGAGAAGATCCAAAGAAGAGCGGCGCGTTCGTCACAGGGTTATTTGGTAAGCGTGATAGCATTACGGAGATGTTAAGCAAACTCAAGTGGCAGACTCTGCAAGAGAGGCGCTCTGCATCGCGGTGTAGCTTGCTGTCCAGGTTTCGAGAGGGTGCGTTTCTGGATGAGGTATCGAATATATTGCTTCCCCCTACTTATACCTCCAGAGGAGATCACGAATGTAAAATTAGAGAGATTCGAGCGCGCACGGAGGCTTTCCGGCAGTCGTCCTTCCCGCGAACCATACGCGAGTGGAACAGGAAAGGGAGGTAATGAGAGTGGCACGTAAAGTGCCCTCCACCACACACCGTCTGGTGGCTTGAAGAGTATGAATGTAGATGTAGATGAAATGTCTTATGCAGACAGTCACCAAACAACTTCCAAAAATGCCACTGTTCATCTCTCGAATCGACTTTGCTACAACAGTCTGTCCACACATTACACCAAACTGCCCATCGAATGATCAATTCTTGCCTAATACACTGTAAATTTTTGTATCGCTCGCGCATCGTGGGACCAACCACTGCAACGAACGCCAACTCAACTGACGTTCATCTCTCTCCATCTCTCGATTCTTCTGATTTTACATTCATGTGAATATCTCCTGGCATGGAACAGTAATTATCCTGATTAATATACATAGTGACAAGAAAGTGAAGTATCCAGAATGGGAAGGGGAAAATAAATGAAACTTCGCTTGGGAGGGTACGTGAGATAATTGCGTGATTACAAAATCGAGTCGAATTTACAAAGGAATTGGCAGTACTTATCAATATAACGTCCTTTGGCTTTGATTCGCCGATTCGGTTGGGAGGGGTGCCATAAGACCTTTGTATCATTTTCTGAGGTGCGCTAACCCATATTGTTGTAAAAAATTCTTGATATCGGCATCACGATGGAGTTGGCATCAGAGCTGTTCTCGTGCATTTTTGGATGACAGGTCTGCGGAACTTACTGGTTTCTGTCTGTGCTGATAATGCTGTTTCAAACGAGTACGCGGCCTATCCATGTCCTTCACAGCGACCATTCAGTATCTCACGCTGTTCGCACCCGTTATAAGCCCCAACAGAGCTGGTAACAGTAGTAAATACGAATAACACTAATATACTCTCGTGACTGTACTACTTGTCACTGATAACTCCATCTCTAATCATTTACATCATGGTTCCCAACCTTTCTTAGACCATTACCCCTGAATGCAATTACACATTATCTAGTTCCCCCTCCTCCCCATCTGCTGCCCCTCTCCTCACATTGTCACCAACTGTAGCCCCTAACTAAACTGTAGAATGAAAGACTTTTCTTGGATTATTTTTAAAATGGTGAAAGATGAAAGATATTTAGTTTTTATGTGTGTCCTAGAATGAATAACGAAGGAAATCATTGTGCATTGTAAGTGCTACTCACAACTCCTTCTCAGACATGAAAACTAATTATCCACAGTGAGGGTAAACACTTGCTACAAAATATACTTCCCTTGCATTACTCCTCTCCATTGCGGCACTTGCACAATCTGCACACTGCAACCTCTTTTAAAATCAACCAAGAACTCTACTGTACTCATTGTTCGTAAAACACTTCAGACTGTTGCACTCTGTACTTCTGAACGGGCAAAAATTTGAAAACTTCAGGTCGTTAATGCTTTGTGTCTGACCGCAGCCACTAATAATAATAATAATAATAATAATAATAATAATAATAATAATATCAATAATAATAATACCGTTTACAGCTCTATAATAGCCCTGATGTAGTTACTGCTGTTTCATGCTGTCAATAATGCATTTATCTGTTTTCAAGCGAGTAGTGAAACAATTTCAGGACTACTGCAGGTACTGTCTACAAGTTGGAGAAGACATCTTCATGAAATATTTAGCATTTGTAATGTAAATGTCTCAATTTTATCATCAGCGATGTACGGGACAAAGCACAACATATGTATGTAGTGGGTGGCTATGTGAGTAATCTGTAACCTCCAGCGCATGAATGCTAGTAATTGAGAAAAAGTAATTATTGGTAAGTTAAATAATCAATATGAGAGTCTTACAAAATTGTGATAATAGTAATGGCCATTGAGTGTAATTTAATTTGTAACTGAAACAGAACCGAATCATATACTTTTTACACCTCAGAAAATTTCATTTTACCCCTTAGGGGGTAATTACTCCCAGGCTGGAAACCACTGTTTTACATTCTCGCCGTAGGTCTGTACGTGTACGTAGTTACTCTGACATCCGACCGTGTCTTCTGGGTGCTTCTTTTTCTTCATGCAATGTATAACATTTACACATATGTAAAAATTAGATATTTTGTGTAACGTAAATAATAATAATTAAATAAATAGAAAAAAATAAACACACAAACAATAATTCCATCTCAAACTGAAATGATACATTCGTTAGAATCCCGAAGTATGTAGCAATGTCGCGCTCTGAAACTTAAACATTCTGCAGTCAATCTTTTGAAACTTGTCATGTAAATTGAGTGAGAAGCCAGATGGAGACTGGCACTTTTAAAGCACTTGGTGTTCTGAGCAGTTTCACTGTTGAATAGTCTCACTTGCACGTTAAAATTTACTAACGATTGGTAGAAAATGACAAGCTTCCATTACAAGATCTCGTACAACAAGCTAAATCTGGGGGTACAGATAACAATGTTTATACTCTATATGAAAACTGCTAGCGTAAGTGAACTGGTAGAATCATTAAAAATATCAATGAAGCTATCACTTCATCACGGAGATTTTACGAAAAGTTTACAAGATTCATGGAGACGTATTCGTAACTAAACGAAAGTCAGTTTGTTTTTGCCATACTCTTTTTGCTTCATGTATTTCTGAAGCATTTTCGGTGGCCATTTCTGATGTTGTTGATCTGTTTGTCTCGGCCTGGAGATAAATTTAGCCGGTCTACATACTCATTTAGTTGCAAAGACCAAACCCGCCTCCATGAATTTTTAAGTAATTAACGGACGACGGGAAACGGATAAAATATAGGTTACTATGGTTTTACAAAGATCTTTTGTCACCGGGTATCAGCTTGAAAATCGATTATGTCTTGCAACTAAACCCGTCCATGTTGGTGAATCTCTAGGTACCCGTGCGGTATAGTGCCAGTGAGAACAGATGCTGAAGGAAATGAATACTGAACAAAATAATCCACCACAGTCACGGTAGCTTCTAGCATTAGCGATGTGTATGGAGACTGGGAACTGCAAACAAATGTTGGTGATGGCTGATTGAACGATGTGATTTCGGGGTGATCGATTTGTTCCATGTTCGTAACCTACGACAGAGAAGTTGCGTTGCAGTCGAAATATCGCTCTTCATTCACCGTGCTTACATGAGACTTCCATTTCAATCATTTAGACACCAAAGAAATTCTCTTTAAATTGAAACTGCCTGAAGAGCCTCTATCACGTCGCATGTCCAGCCTATGTTCTACCTCATCCACAGTACTTGGCATCGTACTTTTATTTTCACTGAGACAGCTGACAGTGATAATCAGCGATTGCTTTTACTGTAGGGGAGACCGGGCCTAGTTATTACACTTTTCTTGAAAGCTCAAATATCTCGACACAAAACACATATGCCCATGGGACAAGTGCCTAACGTTAGCACACCATTTAATCTTCAGAAACCAGATTTTGTTCCAGATGTGAGTTCAGATTATTAAACTCTATATTAATTTATTTTTCTAACTTGCATGATGTAACAACTTGCTCCAGTACACAACACGTTGTTACACTATGCGGGGTTAGTTGTTACATAATAATTAAAAAGAAATATCTTTTTAGTTCTGTAGCAGAGATATATTTAATCAGTAATTTTAATCCAAGGGAAATAATTTTAGGTTTCAACAAAGCATAAAACTTGAACTCAGTACTGATATTGAATACAGAATATTTGTGAAATCGTTAATCAGATGAACAAATACCAGTTTCATTATCGGACTCGCAGTTTTTACAAATGAAAAAATTGTCATGCGTGGCACACTATCATGTGCCCATCTTTGACACTTTGCGCATTGTAGTCGTGGTCGGTGGTCTTGATTTAGAGTAGGGCTCCGTACATTCAATACATAAGCAGCCGTCTTCCTCATCAGATGATTCCTCGATCTGACATTTTCGTCGTCCTGTTTTAGATTTCTTGTTTTTATTTTTCTGGGACAACACCAGTCGCCGTGTTGCAGGCTTCTTTATTTGCCTGTCAGTGCTGCTTTTCTTGGCGGATCAGTCAGGATAGCACTCGCTCGTAACGGCGTTCTTGCGGGCAGGAGCCATCGGGATATGTCTCATTGCTTCAGGCTGCACATGTGTGCGTATTGAGTGTGCCGTAGCAACTGTGGAGGTGCATGGCATGGGGTTTAGATTCCCACCTGTTGCTATGCTGCGAACGCTTCCCCTAAGTGCGTATGAGACACGCGAAGCGGAGTTTCATCTTCTCCGTATGGCCAGTCCGTCACAGCACAAGGCAAAAAGTCGCCATCTGCAAAAATGTCTCTGTAAAATGCTCATATTGCAGTCACCTGAAATCCAGCCTTGATGATTCTTGGCTTTGCAGCACTAAGCAAAGATTGCTTCACTAGAAATGAAATGCCATATACCGTCGTTGAGTTTCCAGCATTGTTTGTATCCACGCGTCTGATGCAGAGTTAATATATTTTTTGAATGGGCCTAACACCGCTCTATCTAAACGTTGCAATTTATGAGACAGCATGACAACGCCATTTTCTTTGGCTAGGTCTAATACTAGAATATCAAGTTGCGGCTGATGATTGTCCAGAAGAACGAGAACCGCTCGCCCTCTTGTAGCCCTGGTATGGTGAATGACATGATCCAGGAAAGAGTGAGTCCTGCCGTGCCATCAAACCTGATTTATTTGCAGTCCCTGCGTTTCCTTCCTGCCCATTTTGGAGGAAATAATCCCTGAAGTCCTTTTTGGAAACACAAAGAAAGGCGGGATCGAGTTCCCACATGCACTTATAGCCAGGGCATCAGTAACTAGAGTTCCTCTTTGTGTAGAGGTTACAGCACCGTCTTGTTTCACGACCTTCCTAGCTAAAATTTTGGCAGCCTTTTCTACCGTGGTGACGTCAGTCTCGTCCACATTATAGACTTCTGAAATTTGTGTAGATCATAAACTTCAATTAGGTATGTAAAAAATCTACCTACATTGTGCTAGTTGAAACTTCTAGCCCTGATTATGCTCATAGCTTCTTGTCTGCTGTTTAAAAGCGTTTTATTTCTTTTGCAGAATCCTCCAGACCACACAGCGGAAGCTAGTTCTGTATCACTCCTACGGACGGGTAACTTGACATTATTATTCTCGGCATATTGATATGCTAGAATTCTCACTTCCTTCCCGGAGAGTCCGTAGTAGAGCATAGCAGCTTTCTGAATGTATTCTTGAAGCTATGCTTCTTGTTCGTCGGAGAAGACTTGTCGAGATCGTTTACAACAGGTCCATATACGCTTTTCTGCTCGCATCTATTATGATCGAAGAGATTAATTTACTTTAAATATATTGATGTATTTGCTCGTAATATTACAGCAATATCTACAACACCCAGTCGGCAACGCTAACAATACAAAATAAGCTATCTACCTCCCTTTTGTTGATTCCATTCACTTACAAAACCTCGACAACGTCATATAATTTATATCGTACTTTTCGGCAGCTTTTCACAGTGAAGGTGAGCCACTCAGCACTTCTTCAGCATATGCTTCCTTGGGCGTAGCGCCTCCTTCAAACTTTTTTTTAATAATTATGTAGATAAACACAAATGTATAAATTAATGGAAAGCAGAAATACTTCGGGGCAACTGTTACAGCCTAGCAACTTGCCTCTGCCCCTATGTGACAATTGACCCAATGCTACGCATTTTGTCCCCCCCCCCCCCTCCCCCGTCACTCCTTAGAAGGACGCGAGTGTGTAGTACATCTCAGCGTCTCAGGTCGCTATAAAATGTCAAATCAAAACACCTTCAGCCGTCTAAATTTCCAATTTTTTTTAAATTTTTGCTACCAGTTTCAACGTTACACTACGCCATCCCACTGTTAGACAAACATTTTATTCATGACAAAGGAGAAGGACGTTACTCTGGAATCGTTCAGCGTAAACTAACAACTTCCACAGCATACATTTCAAAACTCTTCTTTAAAGATGCGGATTTTGCAAGCAGACTGAGCAAGGTTCAAATGGTTCAAATGGCTCTGAGCACTATGGGACTTAACATCTGAGGTCATCAGTCCCCCAAGAA
Organism: Schistocerca serialis cubense; assembly: GCF_023864345.2. Taxonomy (NCBI): domain Eukaryota; kingdom Metazoa; phylum Arthropoda; class Insecta; order Orthoptera; family Acrididae; genus Schistocerca; species Schistocerca serialis. Next base: position 823,478,496 of record NC_064639.1, on the reverse strand, counting down.
CAGACATCGACATACTGACATTTCTGTACGTTCAATAATGTATGAGATATAACTAAGTTGCTACAAATAGAGAGGGAGGAAAGAGTAAATTGTTACTGAATACGGCCTGTAATTTTCATAGGTAGAATTTCAGAAAACGTAGAAAAGTCAATCTATATGTTGCTTATGCACTGTTACAGCTAACATTAGACATCTCTTTCATTGTCTTGAACAGTTTTATAGAAAGCTACAACAGACGAAGCATTAACACTGGCATATTCTGCATGCAGGTACGGATTTAGTGAGATTTGGAAGCTGCAAAGACAAAACGGAAACTGTATGGATGACTGCAGCGACTGGGATAGTAGTGATTTGTAAATACCATTTTCTTTATTAATTTCCTTAAAAATGTCCAGGTCCGACAGATAAATCACTAACAATAGAGTCAGAAAAAATCTGTATCAACTGAGCTTCACTTGTCGTACAAATAGAACTGAATGTTATAATTTCCCAGTTTGTCAAAACTAACAATGACACAAAGTTTTTGTTGCAATATAAGAAAACTCGTTAAGGAAACCGAAAGAAATATGAAGCCGAGGAGCGACTGCAAGAGCACAGTTTGCACCTTCACGGTCACGCCACTGTCATTTAAATTCCTACAGCCAATCACGTCGGGGGAATCACGGTCCAGTCGCGGCACTGTTGCGTCACTCATCTAATCAGTGGATTTGTATTGTTTCGTAGGGTTGTGCCAATGTCAAGTCTAAGTAGTAGCAAAATAGCAAAGAAACATAAAACATCTTCTCGTAAACGTTACACCGACTTCTTAAAAATTGGGTTCGTGTATTCTTGTACCGAGGATGCGTGTGTATGTATCTGTTGGTGTGTGTGTGGGAGGGCGCGCGCAATTTGTTGCGGAACGCTATCTAACGAATAGATTGCTGTTGTTGTGGTCTTCAGTCCTGAGACTGGTTTGATGCAGCTCTCCATGCTACTCTATCCTGTGCAAGCTTTTTCATCTCCCAGTACCTACTGCAACCTACATCCTTCTGAATCTGCTTAGTGTATTCATCTCTTGGTCTCCCTCTACGATTTTTACCCTCCACGCTGCCCTCCAATACTAAATTGGTGATCCCTTGATGCCTCAGAACATGTCCTACCAACCGATCAGTTCCTCTGGTCAAGTTGTGCCACAAACTTTTCTTCTCACCAATCCTATTCAATACTTCCTCATTAGTTATGTGATCTACCCATCTAATCTTCAGCATTCTTCTGTAGCACCACATTTCGAAAGCTTCTATTCTCTTCTTGTCCAAACTATTTATCGTCCATGTTTCACTTCCATACATGGCTACACTCCATACGAATACTTTCAGAAATGACTTCCTGACACTTAAATCTATACTGGATGTTAACAAATTTCTCTTCTTCAGAAACGCTTTCCTTGCCATTGCCAGCCTACATTTTATATCCTCTCTACTTCGACCATCATCAGTTATTTTGCTCCCCAAATAGCAAAACTCCTTTACTTCTTTAAGTGCCTCATTTCCTAATCTAATTCCCTCAGCATCACCCGACTTAATTAGACTACATTCCATTATCCTTGTTTTGCTTTTGTTGATGTTCATCTTATATCCTCCTTTCAAGACACTGTCGATTCCATTCAACTGCTCTTCCAAGTCCTTTGCTGTCTCTGACAGAATTACAATGTCATCGGCGAACCTCAAAGTTTTTATTTCTTCTCCATGAATTTTAATACCTACTCAGAATTTTTCTTTTGTTTCCTTTACTGCATGCTCAATATACAGATTGAACAACATCGGAGAGAGGCTACAACCCTGTCTTACTCCCTTCCCAACCACTCCTTCCCTTTCATGTCCCTCGACTCTTATAACTGCCATCTGGTTTCTGTACAAATTGTAAATAGCCTTTCGCTCCCTGTATTTTACCCCTGACACCTTTAGAATTTGAAAGAGAGTATTCCAGTCAACATTGTCAAAAGCTTTCTGTAAGTCTACAAATGCTAGAAACGTAGGTTTGCCTTTCCTTAATCTTTCTTCTAAGATAAGTCGTAAGGTCAGTATTGCCTCACGTGTTCCAGTGTTTCTACGGAATCCAAACTGATCTTCCCCGAGGTTGGCTTCTACTAGTTTTTCCATTCGTCTGTAAAGAATTCGTGTTAGTATTTTGCAGCTGTGACTTATTGAGCTGATAGTTCGGTAATTTTCACATCTGTCAACACCTGCTTTCTTTGGGATTGGAATTATTATATTCTTCTTGAAGTCTGAGGGTATTTCGCCTGTTTCATACATCTTGCTCACCAGATGGTAGAGTTTTGTCAGGACTGGCTCTCCCACGGCCGTCAGTAGTTCCAATGGAATATTGTCTACTCCGGGGGCCTTGTTTCGACTCAGGTCTTTCAGTGCTCTGTCAAACTCTTCACGCAGTATCATATCTCCCATTTCATCTTCATCTACATCCTCTTCCATTTCCATAATATTGTCCTCAAGTACATCGCCCTTGTATAGACCCTCTATATACTCCTTCCACCTTTCTGCTTTCCCTTCTTTGCTTAGAACTGGGTTTCCAGCTGAGGTCTTGATATTCATACAAGTCATTCTCTTATCTCCGAAGGTCTCTTTAATTTTCCTGTAGGCAGTATCTATCTTACCCCTAGTGAGATAGGCCTCTACATCCTTACATTTGTCCTCTAGCCATCCCTGCTTAGCCATTTTGCACTTCCTGTCGATCTCATTTTTGAGACGTTTGTATTCCTTTTTGCCTGTTTCACTTACTGCATTTTTATATTTTCTCCTTTCATCAATTAAATTCAATATTTCTTCTGTTACCCAAGGATTTCTACTAGCCCTCGTCTTTTTACCTACTTTATCCTCTGCTGCTTTCACTACTTCATCCCTCAAAGCTACCCATTCTTCTTCTACTGTATTTATTTCCCCCATTCCTGTCAATTGCTCCCTTATGCTCTCCCTGAATCTCTGTACAACCTCTGGTTCTTTTAGTTTATCCAGGTCCCATCTCCTTAAATTCCCACCTTTTTGCAGTTTCTTCAGTTTTAATCTACAGGTCATAACCAATAGATTGTGATCAGAGTCCACATCTGCCCCTGGAAATGTCTTACAATTTAAAACCTGGTTCCTAAATCTCTGTCTTACCATTATATAATCTATCTGATACCTTTTAGTATCTCGAGGGTTTTTCCATGTATACAACCTTCTTTCATGATTCTTAAACCAAGTGTTAGTTATGATTATGTTGTGCTCTGTGCAAAATTCGACCAGGCGGCTTCCTCTTTCATTTCTGTCCCCCAATCCATATTCACCTACTATGTTTCCTTCTCTCCCTTTTCCTACACTCGAATTCCAGTCACCCATGACTATTGAATTTTCGTCTCCCTTCACAATCTGAATAATTTCTTTTATTTCATCATACATTTCTTCAATTTCTTCGTCATCTGCAGAGCTAGTTGGCATATAAACTTGTACTACTGTAGTAGGCGTGGGCTTCGTATCTATCTTGGCCACAATAATGCGTTCACTATGCTGTTTGTAGTAGCTTACCCGCATTCCTACTTTCCTATTCATTATTAAACCTACTCCTGCATTACCCCTATTTGATTTTGTGTTTATAACCCTGTAGTCACCTGACCAGAAGTCTTGTTCCTCCTGCCACCGAACTTCACTAATTCCCACTATATCTAACTTCAACCTATCCATTTCCCTTTTTAAATTTTCTAACCTACCTGCCCGATTAAGGGATCTGACATTCCACGCTCCGATCCGTAGAACGCCAGTTTTCTTTCTCCTGATAACGACATCCTCTTGAGTAGTCCCCGCCCGGAGATCCGAATGGGGGACTATTTTACCTCCGGAATATTTTACCCAAGAGGACGCCATCATCATGTAATCATACAGTAAAGCTGCATGCCCTCGGGAAAAATTACGGCTGTAGTTTCCCCTTGCTTTCAGCCGTTCGCAGTACCAGCACAGCAAGGCCGTTTTGGTTATTGTTACAAGGCCAGATCAGTCAATCATCCAGACTGTTGCCCTTGCAACTACTGAAAAGGCTGCTGCCCCTCTTCAGGAACGAATAGATGACACTATCAAAACGTCCAAAATGTAAAGTAAGGCCCCTCAATTTCTTTCAAAGGAAGAAAAGAAAGTTTTCTATGACGAAATCCACCATAGAGAAGTTTTCAAAACAGCACTTATAAAGTGTCAGAGCCTTTTATGAGCTATCTTTGTTAACTGAAGGGATCAGCTCACATCGTGGGAGAAGAACCTATTAAAGCCACTGCAAAAGTAATGCATAATGCATTGTTCGAAAAAAAAATGTTCACATAAAATAAATGAAATTCCCTTAGAAAATACAACTGTCGAGGAAGGAATGGATGAAATGTCAGAAAAAGCATTTTACTGCAACTTAATGAAAATACAAATGTTGTGCCAGGCTTATTTATTAGCTTTTGGTCGTTTTGACTTAAATAGCAGCACTGAAGAACTACTTTTGTTTTAATAAAATATTATCGGGTTTCGAGCCGCGACAAGTGGTTAACTGCTCACGAGCTTTCGGCAGAGATCTCTGACACTGCCAAGTGGTTGACTGTCTTCTGAATGCCTCTGCCATGCTTGTGTACCTTCGCCGCCGCCAATGACGACACTGCTACCAAGTTCCGAGCCGTACATGGCAGTGTTCCGTGGCGCGGTCGCCGCACCCGCTCCAACTCCCACATTACACGATCCCAGGCCGTACTTCGCTGCAATCCACCGTCCTTATTGAGGGTGTTGTCCGATATTCTGATCTCTATTGCTTCATGCAATACGCTATCCCAGAAACCGTTGCTCTGTTTAATAATGGGAGTATCGTCGAATGTAATCCGGTGTCCGTTTTCCAGTGCACGCTCCGCTAAAGTTGATTTTTTGGGATAACGTAGGCGGAAACACCATTAATGTCCTATGCTACGCTGTTCAAGAAATGCAGACAGGCCACCCGATGTAAACTATTGTATTGCTAGTCCTCGACAACAAAAACAAATGGTGTAGACATTTTCGAACTCTTTTACGAATTTATGAAAGGAAAGGAAGTAGATCGGTCAAAGTGTGTAGATTCGACAACTGATGGTGCATGTGCTTGGTCGCTAAAGTTTGATCAATTGCTCGCTTGGTTTAGTTGACACGTGGCAGCATGTATGGAGAGGTTCTTACACTTAAAGGGCTGGATGCAACAAAAATCATCAACTCTAATAAAGCAAAGCGTGAAAACTCGACACTGGCCAGTGAACACAAGCAGCTTCTACTTTACTACGAAGCTCGGTTGCTCGAACTCTGTCGGACCGAGGATGTAACAGACCAGTTAATATTTAATTTTTAAACACTAAGATTTTGAAAACTAATAATAATTTTGTATTTACTTGTCTTATACTGTGACTATACATTTCATTCATGATTCAAGTGAATGAGAAACGTACTAACTAGAGTAGTACTGGGCCTTTTCACGTTTCTTTTACGAATTTCTTCCCTAAAATTGAGAATGAAATACAATGGATGAGAAATCCTTTTGAAGGTTATTTACAGAAACTGAAAATTTCATCGAATGAAGAGGATTGGTTTACTGAACTGTCAAGTGATCAGCCTCTAGAATCATTTTATAAAACAACACCATTGATCTTGTTCTGGATATATGTGCGGCAAGAGTATCCAGCAATTGTAAAAATTGCCATGAGACACTTGATGAGTTTTTTGACAGCCTATCTGTGTGAACGAGCCTGTTCAACTTTGCGCTCTTTTAGAAATGAATGCAGCAGTAATTGAATGTAGACTGTGATTTGGGACTAAAATTAAATCAGTTTTAATGCAGATACTGATTTTCTTATGGGGGTCTAACAACGTATTTTTATAACATTAACTAAACGAAGTTGAGTTTTCATATAGTTGCGAGAAGCTAAATGAATACAATAAAAATTTTTCTCTATAAAAATTATAAATATTTTTGAGTCCTCCTTGTGTAGCATGCTTTACTGATTAGACCTACTGACATAGTTGCACATGATATATATATATATATATATATATATATATATATATATATATATATATATATATATATATATGTGTGTGTGTGTGTGTGTGTGTGTGTGTGTTTAACTTTTGCTACTGGCTAGGAGAGCACAGCAAGTGCCAAACCTCAGTATTCCAGAAACCTTTCTGAGTGGAAGAGGACTCAAAGTAAGCGACACGTGTCTGGCTCATCCGTAGATACTCGATCGTTTCTGAGGAAACGACAGTCAAAGTTTTCGATGTAATTTGGATGCCTTTTCGTACGCGATAATCTCAACCGAAATAGTGACATAGTGGTCAGCGGCGTGGTCTCCTACTTTTGTGGCCCGTTTTCAAACCTCACCATTGACTTTAGTTATTTTCTTTTATTTTAATTTTTTTATTTACCTACCTATGCCCGTAGAAGGTTATTACACAAACGTTTCTTATCAGGTTCACATTAACTGGAAAATTATAGCTAGGTTCAATAATGTCATACGTGAGAATGGCTGACGAAAAACCGGTCCCAAATAGAGACTACTCGCCAATTACGCACGAACTGTTGCTCGCCACGAGCAGAGGCAATAACAAATAGATAAATATATAATAATTACATCATGAAGCAATAACAAATAAACTAATGCAAAGGTATATATTTACTGAATTGATACTGACTCTTAGATTACGTTACATCAAGTGCTGAAAATGACCTTTTGCTTCAATACATTTTTGAGCGCAACCTAGCACGCTAATACACAGTTTGCGCAAGTCTACCACATTAATTCTCAGAATCTCACTACGAATGTCATGTAACTTGATTGGATTATGTGCGTAAACTTTTCCCATTAGGAAAAGGAGGAAGATAAGGCCGCACATATAAAAGTCACAAAATCACGCGAACGCGGCGGCCACAGCCCTTTGCTGATACTCCTTTCTTCTGTTAATCTTGATTCGTGAGATTAACACATGTGACGTTTGACAGTTCTGTATCTACATCTACGTCATCACTCTGCTATTCACAATAAAGAGCCTGGCGGATGTTTCAATGAACCACCTTCAGCTGTCTCTCTACCGTTCACTCTCGTACGGCGCGCGGGATAAAACGAGCACTTTTTATTTTATCTTGATGTTCATTTCTCCCTATGTAGGTGGGTGCCAACAGAATCTTTTCGCAATCGGAGGAGAAAACTGGTGATTGAAATTTCATGAGAAGATCTGTTTTAATGATTGCCACTCCAAGTCAAGTATCATATCTGTAGCACCATCTACCCAGTTTCGCGATAATACAAAACGAGCTTCCCTTCTTTGTACTTTTTCGATGTCGTCCGTCACTCCCACTTGATGCGTATCCCACACCGCACAGATATACTCCAGAACAGGGCGGACAAGCGTGGTGTAAAGAGTCTTAGACCTGTTACACCTTCTAAGTGTTCTGGCAATGAATCGCAGTCGTTAGTTTGCTCTACCCACAACATTATCTATGTGACCGTTCAAATTTAGGTTATTTGTAACTGTAGTTACTAAGTATTTAGTTGAATTTACAGCCTTCAGATTTGCGTGACTTATATCGCAATCGAAATGTAGCGGATTTCTTTTAGTACTCATGCGAATAATTTCACAAGTTTCTTTATTGAGGGTCAATTGCCACTTTTCCCACCATACAGATATCTTATCACAATCATTTTGCAATTCGTTTTGGTCATCTTATAACTTTAAAAAACGTCTGCAATCAATCAAAGATGGGTACTCAGATTGTCTCCTATGTCGTTAATATAGACCAGGATCAATAGAGGGCCTATGACACTTCCTTGGGGAATGCCGGATATTATTTCTATTTTACTTGATGACTTTCCGTCTATTACTACGAACTGTGATCTTTCTGACTGTAAATCACGAATCCACTCGCACAACTGAGGCGATATTCCACAGGCACGCAGTTTGGTTAGAAGACGCTTGTTAGAAACGGTCTCGAAAGCTTTCTGGAAATCTAAAAATTTGGAATCAGTTTCACAGCCCCTGTCGATAGCAATCATTGCATCATGAGTATACAGAGCTAGTGTGTTGCGCAAGAACGATATTTTCTGAATCCGTGCTGACTATGTGTCAATAAATCGTTTTCTTCGAGGTACTTCATAATGTTCGAATACAGTATATGTTCCAAAACCCTACTGCCAATCCACGTTACTGATATGTGCCTGTAATTCAGCGGATTACTCCTATTTCTATTTTTGGGTATTGGTGTGACTTGAGTAATTTTCCAGCCTTTAGATACGGATCTTTCTGTGAGCGAGTGGTCGCATATAATTGCTAAATATGGAGCTGTTGTATCAGCATACTCTGAGAGAAACCTGACTGGTATACAACGAGGATCGGAGGCCTTGGCTTTATTAAGTAATTTAAGCTGCTTTGCTACACCGAGGATATCTACTTATATGTTTCTCATCTTGGCAGTTGTTCTTGATTGCAATTCAAGAATATTTACTTCGTCTTCTTTGGTGAAGGAGTTTTGGAAAACCGTGTTTAATAACTCTGCTTTAGTGGCACTGACATCAGTGACTTCACCGTTGTTATTGCGTAGTGAAAGTATTGATTGCGTCTTGCCACTGGTGTGCTTTATGTATGAGCAGAATCTCTTTGAGCTTTCTGCCAGATTTGGACACAGAGTTTCGTTGTCGAAATTATTAAAAGCATCTCGCATTGAAGTACGTGCTGTATTTCGAACTTCGGCTCAACTTTCCCATGCTTGCGTTCTTTTAAATATGCATAGTTTTTTCGTTGCAACAGCGATCTGACCCGTTTTGTGTACCATGGGGGGTCATCACTTATTAATTTATGTGGTATATATCTCTCAATTGCTGTCGTTACTATCTCTTTGAAATCAATCCACAAATTTTCTACGCTTACATTATCAGATCGAAAGGAGTGAAGACTGTCTCTTATAAAGGCGTTAAGAGCATTTTTATCAGCTTTTTTTAAATAGATATACTTTGCGTTCCTTTTTGATGGTTGTAGGTGTTGCGGTATTCAGCCAATAAGCAACTACCTTGTGGTCGCTAATCCCTGTATACGTCACGATACTCCCTACTTGTCCAGGATTATTTGTTGCTAATAGGTTAAGTATGCTTTCGCAACCATTTATGCTTCGAGTGGGCTCATGAACTAATTGTTCAAATTAACTTTCTAAGAAAGCATTCAGTACAATTTCGGATGACGTTTCATGTCTGCGGCCGGCTTTAATCGTATAATTTTCCCAGCATATCGAGGGTGGATTGAAGTCACCACCGACTGTAATTGTATGAGTGGGGTACCTATTTGAAGAAAAACTAAAGTTTTCTTTTAACTGTTCAGCAACTACACTCCTGGAAATTTAAATAAGAACACCGTGAATTCATTGTCCCAGGAAGGGGAAACTTTATTGACACATTCCTGGGGTCAGACTGACAGAACCACAGGCACATAGACACAGGCAACAGAGCATGCACAATGTCGGCACTAGTACAGTGTATATCCACCTTTCGCAGCAATGCAGGCTGCTATTCTCCCATGGAGACGATCGTAGAGATGCTGGATGTAGTCCTGTGGAACGGCTTGCCATGCCATTTCCACCTGGCGCCTCAGTTGGACCAGCGTTCGTGCTGGACGTGCAGACCGCGTGAGACGACGCTTCATCCAGTCCCAAACATGCTCAATGGGGGACAGATCCGGAGATCTTGCTGGCCAGGGTAGTTGACTTACACCTTCTAGAGCACGTTGGGTGGCACGGGATACATGCGGACGTGCATTGTCCTGTTGGAACAGCAAGTTCCCTTGCCGGTCTAGGAATGGTAGAACGATGGGTTCGATGACGGTTTGGATGTACCGTGCACTATTCAGTGTCCCCTCGACGATCACCAGTGGTGTACGGCCAGTGTAGGAGATCGCTCCCCACACCATGATGCCGGGTGTTGGCCCTGTGTGCCTCGGTCGTATGCAGTCCTGATTGTGGCGCTCACCTGCACGGCGCCAAACACGCATACGACCATCATTGGCACCAAGGCAGAAGCGACTCTCATCGCTGAAGACGACACGTCTCCATTCGTCCCTCCATTCACGCCTGTCGCGACACCACTGGAGGCGGGCTGCACGATGTTGGGGCGTGAGCGGAAGACGGCCTAACGGTGTGCGGGACCGTAGCCCAGCTTCATGGAGACGGTTGCGAATGGTCCTCGCCGATACCCCAGGAGCAACAGTGTCCCTAATTTGATGGGAAGTGGCGGTGCGGTCCCCTACGGCACTGCGTAGGATCCTACGGTCTTGGCGTGCATCCGAGCGTCGCTGCGGTCCGGTCCCAGGTCGACGGGCACGTGCACCTTCCGCCGACCACTGGCGACAACATCGATGTACTGTGGAGACCTCACGCCCCACGTGTTGACCAATTCGGCGGTACGTCCACCCGGCCTCCCGCATGCCCACTATACGCCCTCGCTCAAAGTCCGTCAACTGCACATACGGTTCACGTCCACGCTGTCGCAGCGTGCTACCAGTGTTAAAGACTGCGATGGAGCTCAGTATGCCACGGCAAACTGGCTGACACTGACGGTGGCGGTGCACAAATGCTGCGCAGCTAGCGCCATTCGACGGCCAACACCGCGGTTCCTGGTGTGTCCGCTGTGCCGTGCGTGTGATCATTGCTTGTACAGCCCTCCCGCAGTGTCCGGAGCAAGTATGGTGGGTCTGACACACCGGTGTCAATGAGTTCTTTTTTCCATTTCCAGGAGTGTATATCTTCAGATCCGTGGAGTTGGTAAAACTATCCAATTTATACCTTAGTCCGATTGTGAAGTTTAATCTCTACCCTTTCTATTTCGCAGGAACTATCTACTTCAGTTTCACTACAAGGGAAACTACTTCTGACAGCAATAAATAGTCCACCACCAACTGTATTTAATCTATACTTTCTGAACATTGTTAGATCGTTGGAAAAAATTTAGCCTGAAGTTATTTCCGGCTTTAGCCAGCTTTCCGTACCTATAGCTATTTGAGCTTTAGTGCTTTCTATTAGGGCTTGGACCCGTGTTCCTTTCCCAACACAACTACGACAATTTACAACTACAATACCGATCGTTTCTACAACTACCTTGTTGTGTTTTACCTGCCCCCCTTTTAGACTGACGCCCTTTCTGTGATTCCCTGAGACCCTCTAACCTAAACAACCGCCCAGTCCCTTCCACACAACCCCCGCTACGCATGTAGCCGTTTCCTGTGTGTAGTGGACTCCTGACCTATTAAGCGGAACCCGGAAACCTACCACTCGATGGCGCTAGTCAAGGAATCTGCAGCCTACACGTTCACAGATTCGCCTGAGCCTATGATTGAGACCCTCCACCCGGCTCTGCACCAAAGGACCACAGTTGGCTCTGTCGACGATGCTGCAGATGGTGAACTCCGCCTTAATCTCACAAGCAAGACGGGCAGTCTTTACCATTTCCCCTAGCCGCCAGCAACCAGAGAGAATCTACTCCGATCCAAAGCGACACACGTCATTGGTACCGACATGAGCCACTATCTACAGTTCGCAGCACCCTGTACTCTTCATGACTTCCTACCCTCCTTGGGATCCATGTTCCTAAGGAGCCCCATTACGCGCTTAACGTTGTCGCTCCCTACTACCAGCAAACCCACCCTTTGTGAATGCCCAGACCTTGCGGGCCGAGAATCTTCCGCTGGAACAGGCAAGACGACTACATCCGGCTTAGAGACATCGTCAGCCACAGATAACGCCCGAAACCTGTTCGTCAAACGAACTGGGGAGAACTTACGATTGGTCCATCGGAAAGTTTTTTGCCGCCTGCTAGACTTTAGAATGACTTCCCAGTCGACAAGGGTGAGGAGTCAGCCTCATTGCAGGCAGTAATTGGGGCGGCCACAGCAGTGGACTGATTGGGGAAAACGTGGGACGTGCTCGACGTCCTTTTCATCCTTGCATCAGAACCCCCACAGTGATGCCCCTTGGCAGCAGCCAATGCAGCCTGTAGCTGTGAGCGAAGGGTCGCCAACTCTGCTCGCATCTGTACACAGCAATCACAATTCCTATCCATTACTGCAGTCGCTCCTGTTTGAAGCTCATAAAAATATGTAACAAATGATCAGCGTACTGAGCTTACTAGCTGCATGAAATCGAAGTGCTCTCGCACTGTTGGCCGGTGTGGCCAAGCGGTCCTAGGCGCTTCAGTCTGGAACCACGCGACCGCTACGGTCGCAAGTTCGAATCCTTCCTCGGGCATGGATGTGCGTGATGTCCTTAGGTTAGTTAGGTTTAACTGGTTCTAAGTTCTAGGGGAGTGATGACCTCAGATGTTAAGTCCCATAGTGTCGTTTGAACCATTTTTTTTTTTTTTTTTGCGCTCTGACAGTCCAACAGACACTGCGCTACACTAACCAAAACAAACAAAAGCTTATACGATACGAGGGTCGATAACAACGGCGGTACTGTTCGCTACACAGTTATTAAAATAAAAGGTTGTCCCTGGTAAGCACTCCAACACGCAGGAAATTACAGAAATAATCTAGTGACTACACAGGTACCAGTAAATAAATCGCTCCTGTTGGAAGCTTGTAAAAATATATAACAAACGAACGGTGTACTCGCCTTATTGGCAGCAGGAACACGAGGTGCTCTATCTCTGACGGTCTATCCGACACAGGTCTTCCATTTCTGTTGAACGACGGCATACTTCCGTTCATGGCGGGCAAGTATGCGTAAAATTACTCAAAGGTTCGCATATACACAGCACTGTTTACTGTTGTTTCAAACACATTGGACCTGCAGTGCGAGTTGCTGACGTGGCACACTACACTCTCATTTTTTCATCGTAAAGTTGTTCCTCATTAATAGTATTGGGATAGTTTTTTGACCAGAATCTCGTGTTCTAGGACTTCACATGTCCTGTCAGACGAAACTACGCTTCATCACTGATGAAATACAGCAGCGGATCCGAAATTCCAGTCAAATTTGTTTGTCATTACCACATACAGTAATTCACACGTTTTGCATTATCTTCCTTCTACAGTTCTTGAACACATGTCATTTTGTAGGGCTTCATCCCTATATAGTTTAAAACACGTTGACAAGACCTACGCGAAACGTTCACTTGTTGCGTCAATTTACGTGTCGACTTCTACATCTACATTTATACTCCGCAAGGCACCCAATGGTGTGTGGCGGAGGGCACTTTACGAGCAACTGTCATTACCTCCCTTTTCTGTTCCAGTCGCGTATGGTTCGCGGGAAGAACGACTGTCGGAAAGCCTCCGTGGGCGCTCGAATCTCTCTAGTTTTACATTCGTGATCTCCTCGGGAGGTATAAGTAGGGGAAAGCAATATATTCGATACCTCATCCAGAAACGCACCCTCTCGAAACCTGGACAGCAAGCTACACCGCGATGCAGAGCACCTCTCCTGCAGAGTCTGCCACTTGAGTTTGCTAAACATCTCCGTAACGCTATCACGCTTACCAAAGAACCCTGTGACGAAACGCGCCGCTCTTCTTTGGATCTTCTCTATCTCCTCCGTCAACCCGATCTGGTACGGATCCCACACTGATGAGCAATACTCAAGTATAGGTCGAACGAGTGGTTTGTAAGCCACCTTCTTTGTTGATGGAGTACATTTTCTAAGGACTCTCCCAATGAATCGCAACCTGGTACCCGCCTTACCAACAATTAATTTCATATGATCATTCCACTTCAAATCGTTCCGTACGCATACTCCCAGATATTTTACAGAAGTAACTGCTACCAGTGTTTGTTCCGCTATCATATAATCATACAATAAAGGATCCTTCTTTCTATGTATTCGCAATACGTTACATTTGTCTATGTTAAGGGTCAGTTGCCACTCCCTGCACCAAGTGGCTATCTGCTGCAGATCTTCCTGCATTTCGCTACAATTCTCTAATGTTGCAACTTCTCTGTATACTACAGCATCATCCGCGAAAAGCCACATGGAACTTCCGGCACTATCTACTAGGTCATTTATGTATATTGTGAAAAACAATGGTCCCATAACACTCCCCTGTGGCACGCCAGAGGTTACTTTAACGTCTGTAGACGTCTCCCCATTGATAACAACATGCTGTGTTTTGTTTGCTCAAAACTCTTCAATCCAGCCACACAGCTGGTCTGATATTCCGTAGGCTCTTACTTTGTTTATCAGGCGACAGTGCTGAACCGTATTGAACGCCTTCCGGAAGTCAAGGAAAATAGCATCTACCTGGGAGCCTGTATCCAATATTTTTTGGGTCTCGTGAACAAATAAAGCGAGTTGGGTCTCACACGATCGCTGTTTCCGGAATCCATGTTGATTCCTACGTAGTAGATTCTGGGTTTCCAAAAACGACATGAGACGCGAGCAAAAAACATGTTCTAAAATTCTACAACAGATCGACGTCAGAGATATAGGTCTATAGTTTTGCGCATCTGCTCGACGACCCTGGGACTACCTGTGCTCTTTTCCAATCATTTGGAACCTTTCGTTCCTCTAGAGACTTGCGGTACACGGCTGTTAGAAGGGGGGCAAGTTCTTTCGCGTACTCTGTGTAGAATCAAATTGGTATCCCGTCAGGTCCAGTGGACTTTCCTCTGTTGAGTGATTCCAGTTGCTTTTCTATTCCTTGGACACTTATTTCGATGTCAGCCATTTTTTCGTTTGTGCGAGGATTTAGAGAAGGAACTGCCGTGCAGTCTTCCTCTGTGAAACAGCTTTGGAAAAAGGTGTTTAGTATTTCAGCTTTACGCGTGTCATCCTCTGTTTCAGTGCCATCATCATCCCGGAGTGTCTGGATATGCTGTTTCGAACCGCTTACTGATTTAACGTAAGACCAGAACTTCCTAGGATTTCCTGTCAAGTCGGTACATAGAATTTTACTTTCGAATTCACTGAACGCTTCACGCATAGCCCTCCTTACGCTAACCTTGACATCGTTTAGCTTCTGTTTGTCTGAGAGGTTTTGGCTGCGTTTAAACTTGGAGTGAAGCTCTCTTTGCTTTCGCAGTAGTTTCCTAACTTTTTTGTTGAACCACGGTGGGTTTTTCCCGTCCCTCACAGTTTTACTCGCCACGTACCTGTCTAAAACGCATTTTATGACTGCCTTGAACTTTTTCCATAAACACTCAACATTGTCAGTGTCGGAACAGAAATTTTCGTTTTGATCTGTTAGGTAGTCTGAAATCTGCCTTCTATTACTCTTGCTAAACAGATACACCTTCCTCCCTTTTTTTATATTCCTATTTACTTCCATATTCAGGGATGCTGCAACGGCCTTATGATCACTGATTCCCTGTTCTGCACTTACAGAGTCGAAAAGTTCGGGTCTGTTTGTTATCAGTAGGTCCAAGATGTTATCTCCACGAGTCGGTTCTCTGTTTAATTGCTCGAGGTAATTTTCGGATAGTGCACTCAGTATAATGTCACTCGATGCTCTGTCCCTACCACCCGTCCTAAACATCTGAGTGTGCCAGTCTATATCTGGTAAATTGAAATCTCCACCAAAGACTATAACATGCTGAGAAAATTTATGTGAAATGTATTCCAAATTTTCTCTCAATTGTTCTGCCACTAATGCTGCTGAGTCGGGAGGTCGGTAAAAGGAGCCAATTATTAACCTAGCTCGGTTGTTGGCGATGGACTCTGGATCATTCGTACTCGAATATCGGCGATGACAGCAGGTTTCGATTCTTTTTTGCGTTTACAACTGACCCTGTAGGACGCCAAATACTGTATTGTGCTCATTGCTGGTACGGAAACGCCAGAAAATCTCTTTACAAAACTTTCCCAAGTTTCCTTAGCTGAACCGATAGAAGCGCACGCTCCCACTACTATGATTCTTTCTTGAATAGGACACATCTCACTGAGATATTTACTGTAAACTTCTTAACCAGGACGCAACGGATTTCGCACTGACAATACAGTAGATGACAATTGGCGAGCGACAATGAGAAGTCTAGTACTCGGGGTCGGTTTATCGTGCACCATCCTGTAAAATTAATGGGTGTGCATAGTATTTTCAGAGCTTACAATCTTTTTACAGTCTTATATTCTTAAATTTCGTTTTGATATCAGTTCTTCATTCTTATACTTTATTCTTATCTTTATTCTTTAGGAAGACTTGGCACATTCACTTGGATATACCAATCGTAGAACATTCTCAACGTAGAAGTTCCAAACACTATCAGACTCGTGCAGTGTCAGATTTCTTTGTATGAATCTCACTCGGGATATATACGTTGTTAACATTGCTGAAGGTTTAGGGTTGCCTTATCTAGCTGGGATGTCATCGGAACACTTTGAGATGAGGGTGTAGAAATGAAGTAAATAATTTATTTAATATAATTGCTTTTTATTTAGAGCACAGTTACGTGGAACTTGTTGCGGCAGAAGTATATCTACATATTCATAGATACTCCGCAAACCACCGTAAGGTGCGTGGCGGAGGGTACCCTGTACCACTACTTGTTATTTCCCTTCCTGTTCCACTCACAAACAGAGCGAGGGAAAAACGACTGCCTGTACGTCTCCGTATGAGACCAGATTCCTCGTGTCTTATCTTTGTGGTTCTTACTCGCGATGTACAGGGTGATTATAATTAAAATTAAACTTTCAAACCGCTGTAGAAATAACACTACTGGTCAGAATGACGTCAAATTGCAACGGAACGGACAAGGGGAAAAACGTATGGCAGAAGAAAAATAAATAGTTACAAAATGTAGCAATGGATGGCGGTGTAAGCATCATAATTTAATAGTGGTCGACTACAAATGACAAATGAATCATACAAAATTGCATAAAAGCATCAATCACATCGGTTTTTAATTGCAAATTGCAAACTCGCGCAAAACGTTTCAATATGCTCTCCACCGTTTCCTGCACCAAGTTGAAATCGAGAAACAGCATGTTCCACAACTGATCGAAGTGTTTCCGTGATCACGTTCAGAATGTGTTGCGTGATGCGTACCTTCAATGCAGCTAAGTTTGCAATCGGAACACTGAACACAATATCTTTCAGATGGCCGCACAGCCAGAAGGCACACGGATTAAGATCAGGTGATTGGGACGGCTGATAATTCTAACATTTCCGAAATGGCGCTTCAGCAGCTGCCTAACTGTATTTGCAATGTGCAGAGGTGCGCCATCTTGCATAAAAACGATCCCACCCACACATCCATGCTGTTGGAGACCTGGAATTATGCGGTTGGGCAAAACAAACTCATAGCGCTTATCAGTGGCGGTACAGGTAACAGGACCGGAAGCACCTGTCTCTTCGAAATAATATGGCCCCATGATGAATGATGGTAAACCTGCACCACACAGTGACCTTTTCAGGATGAAGTGGTACTGGTTGATTTGCGTGTGGATTTTCCGTTGCCCATATTTGACAATTCTGTGTATTGACATGTCCTCTCAGATGAAAGTGGGCTTCGTCTGTCCACAAAATCTTCCATGGCCAATCATTGTCCACTTCCATCCGAGCAAGAAATTCTGAAGCAAAGGTCTCTCTTGCTGGTAGGTCAATAGGAAACAACTCGTGCACACGGGTTATTTTGAATGGATAGCTAAGAAGGATGTAATGCGGATGAGTAGGAAACCGTCTTTTCGAATTAACGAACCATATTCTCCAGTCCCACGGCAGTCATCGGACCAACGCCACTTTTCAAACCCTTCAGTGCCCAGAACTTCTGAAAAGCACCGTGTGCAGAGTCGTCATTCTTGTAATACAGCTTTACAAGCAGAGCGCGATCCTGCATTGAGACAGTCACGGCGAACGACGCAGACGCGAAAGGAGGAGAAGCCATGTACCCGGCGTGTTTATATCAACTTCAATGTGTCGTGCGCATGACAGGTGTTTTCATTTACGTATTATGACATATACAGCGCCAAATATTGATCAATTTTCACACTATTTTTTTCTTCTGCCATACATTTCCCCCCTTCTCCGATAATATTCCGTTGCAATTTGACGTCATTCTGACGAGTGGTTTTATTTCTACAGTGTTTTGAAAGTTTAACTTTAATTATAATCATCCTGTATGTTGGCGGCAGTAGAATCGTTCGGCAGGCATCTTCAAATGCCATTTCTCTAAATTTTTCTAGTAGTGTTTCCCGAAAAGAAGGCCACCTTCCCTCCAGGGATTCCCATTTGAGTTCGGAAACATCTGCGTAACACGTTTATTCGAACCTACCGGTAACAACTCTAGCAGCCCTTTTCTGAATTGCTTCGATGTCTTTACTCAATTCGACCTGGTACGGATCCAAAACACTCGACCAGTACTCAAGAATAGGTCGCACCAGCATCCTATATGCGGTCTTCTTTATAGGTGAACCACACCTTCCTAAAATTCTCCCAATAAACTGAAGTCGACCATTTGCCTTCTGTACCACAGTTTTCACAAGCTCGTTCCACCTCTTTGCAACGTTACGCCCAGATATTTAAACGACTTGACTGTGTCAAGTTGGACACTAGTAATACTCTATCCGAACATTACAAGTTTGTCCTTCCTACTCATGCGCATTAACTTACATTTTTCCACATTTAGCGCTAGCTGCCGTTCATCACATCAACTGGAAATTTTGTCTAAGTCGTTTTGTATCCTAGAATCACTCACCTTCGACACCTTACCGTACATCACGGCATCATCAGCAAACAACCGCAGACTGCCGTCCACCCTGTTCGCCATATCATTTATGTATATAGAGAACAACAACGGCCCTATCACGCTTGTCTGGGGCACTCCCGACGATATCCTTGTATCTGATCAACACTGCCGTCGAGGACAACGCACTGGGTTCTATTATTGAAGAAGTCTTCCAGCCACTCACATAACTGTGAACTTATTCCATACGCCCGTACCTTCGTTAACAGCTTGCAATAGGCACCGTGTCAAATGCTTTCCGGAAATCTAGAAATATGGAATCTGCCTGTTGCCCTTCAGCCATAGTTCTCAGAATATCATTTGAGAAAAGGGCAAGCTGAGTTTCGCAATAGCGATGCCTTCTAAAACCAAGCCGCTTCGTGGAAAAAAAATGGCTCTGAGCACTATGGGACTTAACATCTTAGGTCATCAGTCCCCTAGAACTTAGAACTACTTAAACCTAACTAACCTAAGGACATCACACAACACCCAGCCATCACGAGGCAGAGAAAATCCCTGACCCCGCCGGGAATCGAACCCGGGAACCCGGGCGTGGGAAGCGAGAACGCTACCGCACGACCACGAGATGCGGGCGCCGCTTCGTGGACATAAGCTGCTTAGCCTCAATAAAGTTTATGATATTCGAACTGAGAATGTGTTCGAGGATTCTGGAGCAAACAGAAGTTATTGGTCTGTAATTTTGCGGGTCCTTTCTCATATACTGGAGTCACTTGTGCTTTTTCCCAGTCTCTTGGGACTTCGTGTTGGGTAAGAGATCCACGATAAATGCAAACTGGGTAAGGAGCCAATGCTGTCGAGTACTCTTTGTAAAATCGAACTGGGATTCTATCCGGTCATGGTGATTTATTTGTTTTCAGTTCCTATTTTTCAGAAGATTTTACCTTTCTCGGCAGCTTTTTTTCCCTTTTACTTATTTATAAAACTCCATGCAAGTCAGCATTTAGTTAACTGGCACTGTAAGATTAATTCCACGCCGGCCGCGGTGGCCGAGTGGTTCTAGGCGCTTTACTCCGGAACCGTGCGACGGTCGCAGGTTTGAATCCTACCTGGGGCATGGATGTGTGTGATGTCCTTACGTTAGTTAGGTTTAAGTAGTTCTAAGTTCTAGGGGACTGATGACCTGATATGTTAAGTCCCATAGTGCTCAGAGCCATTTGAACCATTAATTCCACAGTCCCTGACAGCAGTCGATTTCTTTCATCAGTCGATTGGGCCGACATCAGAGAAAATACTCTTTCCACAGTGGCGTTGTGTGCCTGAATGTAAAACAAACACACGCACAATTTTAACAGTTGGCTTGAGGCTTTTCGTGTTCATGTTGCGCTAGCAGATGGCGTTACTTCATACTTGAGCCAAGCTCGTAACAGTATTTTGCAAAATCGGGACAAAATTAGGTCTTGTTGGGCTGGCGGTACAAGAAGGTACATAACGGTGACGGTCCAGATATGTTGGAACTGATGGCAACTCTATGAATATTTCACGCGTTAGCAATAATTTCACAGCAAACCATGCATAGTGGATCACTTTACTGAAAACTGGCGCTTGCCACTTATTATGAAACAAAATACACTACAGAAGTTTCACTGAAAACAATTTCAAATAATTCTCTCATTCATTTGTTGTTTTTTTTATTTTTATTTTTAAATTAGTTCACTGCACTTACATTCAGTAGGTGAATAAGGACAACGGTATTTGAATATACATTGGAATAAATTCGTGTAGTGATCTTCCACGGACATGGGTAGATAAATAAAAAACAAAAATAGAAAGAATTATCAGGTTTGGAACAAAGTGTACACGATGGTGCAAAGCTGCGACACAAGCCACTGCAGCATCTCTTTTGATTGATGTACTCGCTAGAAGGCACGTATAGTACTTCGAAAACTTTGACCGTCGTGTTTTCAGAAACAGTCTAGTGTCCACGATAAGCCAAGACTCCTCTTCCACAGAGAGAAATCACCGAGCGAGGTGGCGCAGTGGTTAGCACACTGGACTCGCATGGCAGAGGATTTAGGTTTTCCGTTCAAATGCTCGAATGTGTGTGAATTCCTAAGGGACCAAACTGCTGAGGTCATCGGTCCCTAGACTTACACACTATTTAAACTAACTTATGCTAAGAACAACACACACACCCATGCTCGAGGGAGGACTCGAACCTCCGGCAGGAGGCTAGGCTAGGTTTTCTGTGATTTCCCTGAATCGCTTGTAACGCCGGAAATGCATATCCTCCTGTTTCCATCTATTGTACTATAATTGTCACCTGAAGATATGACAATTCTGTCTCTTTATGTATTGTAATTGTTTTACTGTTTGTATATATATATATATATATATATATATATATATATATATATATATATATATATATGCATTTATGTCGATGTATAATTGGTTTATTTTGTAAATATTATTTGTATTTTTACGCTGGGTATTGCCTAGGGAAAACTATGCTATCGAACGACTACATCGATAGGTCGTGTGGAGAACCAAAGTGTTTAGGATCTTGGGTAGTATTAACTCTACCGTGTGGAGCGCGGGCAGAGCGGGAGTCTGGCTGGAGTAGGGCGGTGGAGCAGGTGTGTTGTGTGACGCTCCCGCGAGTTGCCGCGCTTTCGGGGTTGGGCAGCATGTAATTGCGCTCGACTTGCTGTGATAGTTGCTGACACGGTGTCGCGGACGGGAAGCATTAGCTGGCGCACATCAAGAGCCCGTTTTCGCCTGGTGACCGTGTCGAGAAGAAGGCGCGCCAACATCCTGCTTCTGCAACAGCGACAGCCGACAATGAGTGACTGTCGCCACCTCCCCGATTGACGACTGCAAACCCTCAATCAACTAACAAGGAAGACTGAAAGCACGTAAAGTTTTAGAACTGTATGGCAGACCTCAGCTTTTCAAACTATTCCATTAGCAAAATACAGCAACTTAGCATGAACCTTTGTTGCTCATTGTCCCAATTGCATTACCAAGCAGGGTCCCTTCCTTTTCCGGAATGAACCCGAGTGTCGTTGAAATTCAAACGCCAGCATTAAAGTAATATCATTCCTTTTCACTGCTTTAATTTCAAAGTTCAGTTAAGCTACTCATAGCTGGCTACAATACTTATATTACACAAGCACAAGTTAAGAGTGCGAGTTTTGTTACCATATTTTAGCTTACCTGTGACTGCAGCTCAGCTTGGTACGTACTAAATTTTACTATTGTTAATTGTTCAGAATCATTTAATTCAAGTTCAAAGTTAAATCTCTTATTTCTAAATTGCGTATATTCAAGTAGCTTTTGAAATGATTGTTGAGGTAGCCCAAGACTAACCTTATTGTTGAATTTCGTAGTGCTTCAGAAACAAAATTCACTATTAATTTCAGTCACTAAATTAACTTTCAATTTTCCGGTTTTATTAATTCTTTTGCTAAATTAAGTCAGAGTGTAGCGAAATTTATTACTTCTGACAAACATTCAGTTTTCACACAACACGTGTCAACCTTCAATTGCCACGCTTTTAGTGCTAATTATATGTGCAATAACCTTTCTTTTTCAGTTATTACAGTAGTTGTCCATAGGGCTGGCGACCGTAATTTTCCCCAAATCTCAAATATCTAATTAACGCCAATTAATTGTTAACGTAACGACCGCACATTTACTTTCTTTATTAACTTTACCCCTTTTCAAAATTAATTTCCACCAATTTCATTTGCATTTTTCCTTTCATTTAGATGTAACCCTTTCCTCCCTCTTTACCGACAAATTAACTTCGGTGACGATTGCTTTTCCCAAATTTCCATTAGGTGCACGCGGTTTAATATTTCTCTGTCATTAAGGTCGATAAGTGAGGGGGAGGTTACACGCTTCAAGCAAATGCCGGGATGGTTTTTTGAAAGGGCACGGCCGAGTTTCTTCCCTAATCCGATGAGACCGATGACCTCGCAGTTTGGTCTCTTCCCCCGAATCAAACCCCTTTCTGCGAAATCGGGTTATGGCACTCGCCCTGTTCTCATCGTGATTCTCTACGCTTCTTTTACAAAACCGGTAGTCTGTACAGCTAAAGAGGTTGCAAACCGCTGATTCTAGTTGTTTAGACATTCTCAGTTATGTCTTCGTAAAACTAACGCATAAAACTCGATTTTATTGCAAACCAGATTGAAAATAGGACCTTCAGTTAATGTTACCTGCTTCTGGCTAATCCAGCTTTTCCCTAATCTTTATCCTCTATATTCGCGATGTAGGTATGATCATCTGGATTTGGCAATGTTAGTGAAACACAGGGTGGCTAGATGCACTCTCCCCCTGCCCTGGGAAGGAAATTGTCTATGTACCACAACCTTTTGCATCTTATGTTATCCGTGTGAAAGTGTGAGAGTGATTTAAGAATGTTAACAAATCGTGTAAGTGAGGTGGTACATGGGTACCAGCCCAGTACTCACCTTGTCTAGTGTGAGAAATCGGATTTAGGAATATTTGCAAATCGTGTGAGGTAGTAAGTGGGAACCAGCCCAGTATTCACCTTGTCAAATGTGGAAAATCGGCTAAAAACGACACCCAGCCTGGCCGGCACACCGGCTCTCTGTCAATCCGCCAGGTAGTTCGATCCCTCGCCGTGTCTCACTGAATCCCTAAAAGCTGCGTGCTAACGCGTGCAGAAATCCGTGCTTGGGTTTAACGTGCTGTGAAAAAGAGCTGGGGCCACTGAACGTTAGAATATGTTATTCACACTTCTGTATCTATATCTATACCCATACTTTTCAAACAACTATGAAGTGCGTCGCAGGGGATACTTCCCACTACACCATGTATCAGAGTTTCTTTTTGTTTGATACTCATGTGGAGTGCGGGAAAAAGACAGCATCAGTGTCTCCTCGCAAGCTGTAATTACTCTAATTTTCGTTTCATCGTCTCTGATAGCTAAGCGTAGGAGTTGTACTACATTCCTAGATTCTAAAATAGTTTCCATAAACTTTATAAGTAGTTTTTTTGGGACAGTTGACAGTTATCTTCAAGCATCTCTAGTTTGTAACAGTACAACCATGTGCCTCGCGTAGTTTTCACCTACTTAATTTCATGGGTTTGAAACTATTCTTTGTAACAATATACACTCCTGGAAATGGAAAAAAGAACACATTGACACCGGTGTGTCAGACCCACCATACTTGCTCCGGACACTGCGAGAGGGCTGTACAAGCAATGATCACACGCACGGCACAGCGGACACACCAGGAACTGCGGTGTTGGCCGTCGAATGGCGCTAGCTGCGCTGCATTTGTGCACCGCCGCCGTCAGTGTCAGCCAGTTTGCCGTGGCATACGGAGCTCCATCGCAGTCTTTAACACTGGTAGCATGCCGCGACAGCGTGGACGTGAACCGTATGTGCAGTTGACGGACTTTGAGCGAGGGCGTATAGTGGGCATGCGGGAGGCCGGGTGGACGTACCGCCGAATTGCTCAACACGTGGGGCGTGAGGTCTCCACAGTACATCGATTTTGTCGCCAGTGGTCGGCGGAAGGTGCACGTGCCCGTCGACCTGGGACCGGACCGCAGCGACGCACGGATGCACGCCAAGACCGTAGGATCCTACGCAGAGCCGTAGGGGACCGCACCGCCACTTCCCAGCAAATTAGGGACACTGTTGCTCCTGGGGTATCGGCGAGGACCATTCGCAACTGTCTCCATGAAGCTGGGCTACGGTCCCGCACACCGTTAGGCCGTCTTCCGCTCACGCCCCAACATCGTGCAGCCCACCTCCAGTGGTGTCGCGACAGGCGTGAATGGAGGGACGAATGGAGACGTGTCGTCTTCAGCGATGAGAGTCGTTTCTGCCTTGGTGCCAATGATGGTCGTATGCGTGTTTGGCGCCGTGCAGGTGAGCGCCACAATCAGGACTGCATACGACCGAGGCACACAGGGCCAACACCCGGCATCATGGTGTGGGGAGCGATCTCCTACACTGGCCGTACACCACTGGTGATCGTCGAGGGGACACTGAATAGTGCACGGTACATCCAAACCGTCATCGAACCCATCGTTCTACCATTCCTAGACCGGCAAGGGAACTTGCTGTTCCAACAGGACAATGCACGTCCGCATGTATCCCGTGCCACCCAACGTGCTCTAGAAGGTGTAAGTCAACTACCCTGGCCAGCAAGATCTCCGGATCTGTCCCCCATTGAGCATGTTTGGGACTGGATGAAGCGTCGTCTCACGCGGTCTGCACGTCCAGCACGAACGCTGGTCCAACTGAGGCGCCAGGTGGAAATGGCATGGCAAGCCGTTCCACAGGACTACATCCAGCATCTCTACGATCGTCTCCATGGGAGAATAGCAGCCTGCATTGCTGCGAAAGGTGGATATACACTGTACTAGTGCCGACATTGTGCATGCTCTGTTGCCTGTGTCTATGTGGCTGTGGTTCTGTCAGTGTGATCATGTGATGTATCTGACCCCAGGAATGTGTCAATAAAGTTTCCCCTTCCTGGGACAATGAATTCACGGTGTTCTTATTTCAATTTCCAGGAGTGTATATTTACGAATTTTGTCAGTAACTAGAGTTCATGAAAATGTATTGTATGCCGAAAGAACATATAAGAAATAATTATGTCAAATCGTTGTAGCAAACGCGCTGACAATGTCAGGAAAATTTAAGTTGTACGAAACACAAAGAATATTTTTCAAGTAACAATAACATCCCTGGCGCGAGAGGGAACAGTCGTAGGTGTAAGGACAGATTTGAGTTGTGAAGCATCTGTGGCTTGGTACCGATGAGTGTGTTGGAGCGCAAATGCCAAATGGCTATTGTGCTGTAAATGGTTTTATAATATCTGGCAAGGCAAAATATAAATGAGCTGGCATGTGTGTAATCGCAAGAGGATTCTGCAGTTAATGAAGGATACTGCGTGGCCCAAATTTATTCAAGCTGCTAACTTATGAAGAAGAGCCTACTGCTAATGATGAATTTCATAACGTGCATTACATAGCACCACAAGCGACTCATAGCGAAGTAAGATACAGCCAGTATTTTTATAGCTGTGTAATTGACATGCCAGCCTAATAGTATTGGAGCATTAGAGTAGGGAAAGAGACAGTTAAAAGAAAGCAGATTCATTTAAATTTACAGCTGATTTTCGATCAAGTAATTACTGTAATAAAAAGCATTAGTAACTCTAGTTATTCACATAGTGTTTCACTACTACTGCAATCACTTCAAATTAGCTGCAGTTCATATTTCTATGACAAAATTGTGCTGGTTTTCCTGTAGTCAAAGTAATTTTGTGATTTTATGTTGTGTTCGGTAAATGATATACATGTCTCTACGCAACTTCGGTATCGACATATAGCTGTTGCCACGAATGAAAGTTTGTATGGCGTTGTTTGAAAAGTAGTTTCCATCAGTAAAAGTAATTTTAATCAGTAAAGAACAGCAATTACATTTGGTCATGATTATTAATCATCTGTTTTCATAATTATAAGCTTCATTGCATTCCAAATTAACGTCATTAGTATATAGGCTATGTTGCACCTATTTTCTACATCAATGCTCTCGCAAGTGTACTTTGTTCAGTTGCTGCATTATGATTCTTGCCCAGTATTTACGTGATTTCAAAGCCATTAGAGTCCTTTACCAAATTTAGCTTTTGCTCGTTTTGGAGCTGGTGACAGTTTTTATTGTGCAAGCTAAATTCATACACGCAATTGTGGTATACAAAATTACCATTGACTCCAGTGAAGTTTAACTTATTACCATTTTTTTACATTTCGATCGTTGCTGTACTCAGTAAAAACTCGTGCGATAACAATCAAGTTGTTAACGGTTTATATTCTGGGGGTAAGTACTGATCTTAGGACTCTCTGCCTTGATTCCATTAATTACAGAACATTAGGCACACGTGTCACAAAAATGGTTTTTATATACCGGAGAGTATAGCTACGTTATAAATCCAGTTTCTTCAGTATTTTCGTGACGCTCTTCTGAGAGCCAAAAATTCTGTAACGAACCCTGTTGCCTTTCTAGGAATGCGTTCAGCATTGTCTCCCAGTTCTATATGTTGTTGATCCCACAGACTTTAGCAGTAATCTATGACGAATCGCATGATAGCTTTGTAAGTAATCACCTTTGTATACTGATTATTTTATCTCAATATCGAGCTCCCATTTTACCCATGAGTGAGTGTATATGATCATTCCATTTCATATTCTCGCATATTCTGAGACCCAAGCATTTTTGTGAGCTATTTGATTAAACCTGTGACTCACTGATGTCATAGTCATAGGCAACTCCATCTGTATGTTTTGTGAAGTGCACAGTTTTACATCTCTGAATATTTAGAGCAAGTTATCAATCTTTGCGCTACTTTGAAATCTTATCGAAAGATGATTAGACATTTGCGTCATCAGCACAAACCCGAAGTTAATAATAATAGTATCTGTCAGGTCGTTAAAGTACAACATCAACCGCAAGAGTCCCAATATACTTCTTGGAGCACGCCTAAAGTTAATGCGACATCTGTTTATGATTCTTCATCCAAGATACAACGTTTGATTCTATCCAACAAGAAATACTCAATTCATTAACAAATTTCGTTTGATATCTCATATTGTAATACTGTACTTTCGTTAAGCAATGTTGTGATTCTGTATCAATGTTTCTCGGAACTCAAGATATGCGGTATGTATCTGATTGCCTTGTTCCATTAATCGCAGGATGTTGTTGGAACAAAGCGCGATTTGGGTTTCCCATGACCGATATTTTCTGAATCCTTGCTGGTTGACTTGCCTGGGGTCATTAATTACATTTAAGCTTAGAATATTCTCTAATATTCTGTAACAGACGGATGTCAGTGCGATTGGGCAGTAGTTTAGTGAATAGCTTCTGCTACTCTTCTTGCACACGGATGTGACCCTATTTTCTCCCAACTAGTGGACCCAGTTTTTTCTTCGAAGGATCTACGGCATACTATGTTCAAAAGAGAGGATAACTTAACCTAAAATTCCGTGAAGTGTCTGGTAGGCATCCCGTCTATTCCACTTGTCAGGAGGCTGTCTTTAAGAAGTATCTAAGTGGATGAAAAACTCACGATCATATCCTCAGACCATAGAAACTGACGAGGAATAAAATAAGAGAGATGATAAATAGCACATCAAAGAGTGGCGCATTTCAGCTTCGTTTATCTCTGCGGATGCTTACTGG
The DNA here is from genome assembly GCF_023864345.2 of Schistocerca serialis cubense. Lineage (NCBI taxonomy): Eukaryota > Metazoa > Arthropoda > Insecta > Orthoptera > Acrididae > Schistocerca > Schistocerca serialis. The sequence continues at coordinate 823,450,605 of NC_064639.1, read as the reverse complement.
TTGTCGGCATCGCCTTAACGCATCCTGTGCTCCGCCGTTCGTCACGCCTTTGTAAATACTTCCTAATTATACGGCCACTGTGACACTGGTCTTATTTCCTAAGCGTTAATTCTCAGCAATGGTATTCTTTGTCGTTGTTCCCGAACGCATTACTCGAGCTGCGGAAACGCAGCTTTAACTATTTCATTGAGTCCATTTAAGTTAAGAATTTCCGTCTCGGAAACTCCTCTTTTTAGGAGTCTTAATGGCTCTGGAGCGCGCCTCCTTCCACAAAACGTCGCGAAAGACGGACTCGGCAGTTATTAAAGGGGTTTTACGTGTAGCCAGTTTTCGCTGCTTTTTTTTATTATTCATTGCACGCTTCCATTAGCGAAATAAGATTTTGAGCGACGAGTCTGGAGCAAAGAAGGGAAAGAAATTTATTGCAGGATGAACTGAAGCGCACCATGGAATACGCGACTTCATAAAAGTTTGGACGAAATAATCCTCCAGCGATGGTCTATTCCCGCTCTGAACTAGCGTTTTAAAGGTGGCAAATAACTGCAAGGCATTTGTAGAAACAGCGAAATCTTAACCGAAATCTGCCTCTGCACCTCTCCTGTTCCTGGAAACAGATTCAGCGCAAGTGTAAGATACTTGCCGCACTTTTTTGTACCTTCTCAACGTAAGAAAAAAAGAAAACAACGTATCTCTCAAGCTAAGCCGAAAAATTATCAAGATTATGTCGTGAGACATGAGTTTCTCCTGGCGTATGCAACTTTCAAATAACTTCCGGGAATTCAGCCAGGTAACACTTTCAGCGACCGCCGATATTTCGGAGGGAGAACACTCCGCTATTTTCAAGGCAAACTGCAACGGACAGGCGGCGTACATGCAAATTTAAAACCTCGGTTCTCGGACAGAAGCAGGGAAGATAACACACACACTGAACACTAGTGCCACCAAAGATGACCAAAGTCAGAGCTATCGATAGTGAGACGATGAATTCGCAGGTAAGGTAGCATTGACTCTGTCCCTCTGTTTTTTGACAAGGGAGGGAGCCGGATGTCAACACATGCCGAAATACATGCACGTGTTGACATCCGCTTACGTTTTATTTAATGACCAGTATTACGAGCAGACAGATGGAGTTTCGATGGGTAGTCCGTTGTCTCCTGTGATCGCAAATTTGTTTACGGAACACGTCGAAGAGCGTGTATTGGAGTCGGCGCCTTTGAAACCCGCCTGTTTCTTTAGATACGTTGATGATACTTTCGTTGATTGGCCTCATGGTAGGGAGAATTTGAATGTCTTTCCAGAACATCTGAACTCGATACACCCGAACATTCGTTTTACGATGGAGGTGGAAGAGGATGGTTGCCTTCCCTTTCTTGACATGTTGCTTGGGAGGAAGGATGATGGATCATTGGGACAAGCAGTCTACAGGAAACGTACGCATACCGACTTGTACTTACAGACTACTAGTTGTCACCATCCGACTCAGCGTAAAGGGGTACTTCGTACGTTGGTACACAGGGCACATGTCGTTTCTGACGCTGAGACTTTGCCAGCTGAGCTGTCCCATCACCAAGTTACATTTCGTCAAAATGGTTATAGTGATAGACAGACTGAACGTGCGTTGCCCTATCGACCAACTGAACATCGGGTGATGATTTAACGGAAATACGATACGAAATGTGTTTTCCGACCTCCATCTAAAATTAGAGCACTTTTGAGTTCCGTTATGGATGATCATGGTGTATATCGTGTTCCTTGTAGCTGCGACATGGCATATATTGGTCAAACTATCAGGGCCGTGGAGGACCGATGTACTGAGCATAAACGGCGCACACGATTACAGCAGCCAAATAGATCTGCTATTGCCGAACATTGCTTGGATACTGGTCATCCCATGTTATATAATAATATCGAGATATTGGCATGCACGTCCAGCTATTGCGACAGTGTTATTAGGGAGGCAGTTGAGATTAAATTAGCGAGCAACCTCGTTAACAGGGATGGAGGTTTCTGTTTGAACTCTGTTTGGAATCCGGCTCTCTCCCTCGTCAAAAAACAGAGGGACAGAGTCATTGCTATCTCACCTGCGAATTGATAGTCTCACTATCGATAGCTCTGACTTTGGTCATCTTTGGTGGCACTAGTGTTGAGTGTGTGTGTTATCTTTCCTGCTTCAGTCCGAGAACCGAGGTTTTAAATTTGCATGTACGCCGCCTGTCCGTTGCAGTTTGCCTTGAAAATGGCGGAGTGTTCTCCCTCCGAAATATCGGCGGTCGCTGAAAGTGTTACCTGGCTGAATTCCCGGGAGTAGTTTGAAATATTATGTTGTTCTGTTCTGGTAGTTGATTGTTTTCAGCCTTTATATTTTTGTTTGACCACAAACTGTAAACCTTGGTGTTCGTGCTGTCTTTTGTTGTCCTACGTTAGTAATGATTTAATGATTGTATACTTTCTAAACGGCGTGCAAAACGTACGGACGTAGTACCGTCGTGTAGCGAGAGATAATAATACCAAAAGCACCCAGGAACACTGTCGAACTTGGTCCTTTGGTGTGGGGAGGCTTAACGTTTCGTGGGCGTACAGATCTCCAGATGTTTGAACACGATGCACTCACCAATCAACGTTATTGCGACGCTGTTCTCCGCCCAGAAATGAGACTGTGGTCGCGTCTGCCTTCATTTTTATGGATGGCAATGAGCGACCGCATCGAAAAGCGTGGGTGGAGAAGCTGTTGCCACGAGACGATATTGGGCGAATGGACTGGCTTTCTCGTTCCCCCGACGCAAATCGCATCAAACACGTGTGGGGTGCCCGGAGGAGACGTATTGCAGCCCGTCCAACTGCATTAATGTCCAGCCACAGTTTCCAACCGCGCTGGTGGTGGAATGAAACGCCCTATCACAAGAACTCTTTATCACCGTTGTTGCCAGCATGGGAGCACGTTGGAGAGCATGTTGTTCCTGATGATCATGCACCCCATTAAGAGCCTTGTCTCGCCGCTTGCACTGTCCGGGAACCATTACAAATCACAATAGATTACAACTATTGTCTTTGAACAAAAACATTATATCTGTTTGGCTCATTGCTTATTTCTTTCATTTGCCATCTGCAGCAGTCCTTGTTATGTGTGGCTCAAATGTCGTCCAGCTACGTTACTCGACAGTAACACATCATATTAAAGTTACTTTCGTCCTTAACTTTTGCACACCAGTGTAGATATATAAGACTAACATCTGTGCACTGTTTGCTTTTTGAGATGCCAACATTGGCGGATGAAATGAGCTAGGATCCAAAATATTTCCAGTATCTAAGTTTAATTCAGAGATAAAACGTTCCGAACTTTTAGGTTTCTACTAAAATCGCCAAGAGCGTATTAATTCTGCACACTAGTGCATCACCTAGTCAAAGAAAATCGAATGCAGAGAACTACTGGCTAAATTCAGACATAAAATTAATTCAGGAGTAATGAATATCGGCTTTACATGAGAAATTGAGAATTATAGCAAGATAACAATCAGTACAAGGACAGTCAAGAAAAGATCCCACGAAATCTGGAAGAAGAGCAAGAAAATCAATGGGAAAATAACTTTTCGTTGCAGTATCTAGAACGTCTACAGTTTACAAAGGTGCATTTCTCGCATTCTGTTGTTCATTTAATGGTGGAGAGTAACTCGTACCAATGTTTTGAATTTACTGTCCTGTTCCATTCGCGTGTGTAGCGACGGGAAAAAATACCTTCTCTCCGACTCCACACGCGCTGTAATCTCTCTAATCCCATTTCGATGGTCCCTAGGCAACGTTTACAATGGAGGCTGTAGGAAGCAAGCTATTCTCCAAGTGAACAGGAAAGAATGTAAATTCTTATTTAACGCTCTTGTGTACTCCATACAGCCATCAATTACCATCACCCTCTATGATATATTAGACGCTGAATTTTTCTATTAAAAAAGAAAGATAATGGATGTGTGTCAATGTGTTATTACGCTCACGTGACAAATACTTATTAAAAACTCTTAGTGAAACTACTGTCGTCAACAGGGATTCACGTTGTACCTACCACCCGGAGTCACTTTCCAACAGTCTCCATCTCACAGCTACGTGTCGTACAGTCAGCACATCTGACTGTTTTGACACTATTATGGAATTATGGCAACAACTTTGTACACTTCTCTAAAGCCCACCAGCACATATCATACGTGGCTGCTGATAACTATTTTTTATCAAACTAGTACCAGGACCAACAATATTGTTACTCGAACACTGAGGAAGCGATTTCAGTTTGCTGAACGCCTTGATGCTACTGCAAGAACATTAAAACCTGAAATATTACTCTCGCAGCCACATACTACATCAAAGATATTTTTTTAGGCTCTTAACTGTTGCTAATTATATCACTTGAAAATTCTTGTCTTTCCAGATATGAGTCTTTTCGCATATTATTATGATAGCTCCACTCCCTTTTTTTTCAGAGTAATATTCTTGGATTACTCACTGAAAATCCATTGTTCTCCAAACTAAAACATACCATTGTTACTTACATAATCTGGCACTCTTTCCTTCCTCCCTGCTATTCTTTCAAAAAATACACCGTTAGCTTTGATTGTCTCTGAGCAGTCACTTGCGTATGCATCTACATTATATTTATGTAGTATATATAGAATTAATCTGTTCTTCATTTACTTTCAGTCTTATTTTTGGACATTTATTTCGTTGCCATAACTTCCTTTTATGAAACCAATGATTTCTCATTTAGTTCCTTGAAAGTATGAGCTACAGATTACATTGAAGTACAATACGCTACATTCTTTCGCTTGACAAAATCTTCTTGTGTAAGTATGGATACTGTTAGTGGATTATTTCAAGTTACTGTACTAAAAAGTGTGTTCCCTTTTTATAATCACAAAATATACTTTTCAATGTAAATTACTTTATCTCTTGCCTTATTGTCTTCATGGACTCTTCTCTTCATACAGAGAGCAATGTTGTCTACAGTTCAAAATTACTGCCCTTTTCTTTCATTTCTTGATTTCATTATCCTATTTCGTCTACTGAAATATTATGTATCATTACTCTATAGTCTGTGAACACTTGCTTATAATGAGTTTGAGTAAAGACGCGAAATTCTTGGCCAAATCGTAGCTTGCTGCTCCAGTATTGCTGAGAATAGGTCGTAAAGACACAACTATTTATGGATTTTAGGCAGTCCATACGGCTTAAAGGGAGCTGTATGACTTCAGTTTCTCAATGAACTGCTTTGGTATAGAATTGTAATTCAAAAGTTTCACGGTTTTTGTGATCACACGCTTAACTGAATCCTGATCGGTTCTATGTTACTATGTGTCACATAATTAAGGGCCAATCTTGTCAGTGTTGTCCTTCTGTGGGATGATCACAGCAGCATTACCTACATCCAGTTTATGTACTACTCTATTCGCGTCTGTTCGTAAGTTACAAATGTCTGACTGCAGCATAGGCGAAATGTTGATCTTCAACGATGCGGCTTTCGTCAACACACGGCGAGACTCACGAAGAATTTCCTCTGTTGCGTCTTCATTTACAGGCAGTTAGCGTCAGCATCCGGCTCAAACAATAGGTGTTCTGAAGAACTTGATTCACCGAGCTCAGGTCATCGCAGATGCCAATAACCGGGAGTGGCGGCATTGCAGACACCTCCAAACTGTGTTCCTGACAAGTGGATATTCATTTCAGCAGATACGGGGAGTGCTGCAAACATACATAAGGCGAACAAGGAAGAATCCAAAACGTCAGGCTACTTGCCACATATTGGAAAAAAAGGAGAGAGAGGTTAAAGTGATCTTTCGTCCTCCGTCTAAGACATCGGCGTTTGTGGGATCAATCAAAGGTGACTTAGAGCTTCACAAGGCAGGTATTTATAAGATACTGTGCGAGTGAGGCATATCGTAAGTAGGGCAAACGACAGTTACTTTTCAGGAACGCGTCGTGGAATACCAGCGGTATACTCGCCTCTTCTAACCCAGCAAATTAACTATTGCAGAATACTATGTTTGTACTTGTTATTCGATGAAATACAACTGCCGGCCGGAGTGGCCGAGCGGTTCTAGACGCTTCAGTCTGGAACGGCGCGACCGCTACGGTCGCAGGTTCGAATCCTGCCTAGGGCATGGATGTGTGTGATGTACTTAGGTTAATTAGGTTTAAGTAGTTCTAAGTTCTATGGGACTGATGACCTAAGAAGTTAAGTCCCATAGTGCTCAGAGCCATTTGAACCATTTTTGAAATACAATTGAACAAAAATACTTCAAACAGTGTTACCAATGAACTAGTGGAAGTATGACTCTCCGAGGCCCTTGTCAATTGGAACAGCCGTTTCCAGTTAGATAATGAATGGGATCCTGTCATAGCGAAAATTCATTCGCAGCGTGACGGTGTCGTTCAGCAATTTTACTGTGTGAACATGATCGATCTCATATCGATGAGGCGAGCTTGCACCACTGAGTGCGCTCACAGCAGACTTGCAGCAGAAGCGTGTGCGCCCTAGTAACGTACCTACAGTGACAACTGGGTACACCACGCATGCGCTGGCGGGGCCTCAAAATGGGGATCTCAGTGTAATTCCATCAGTCTGCACCCGAAGACAGTCAGAAGACTCTGCGCTGAAATGTAGTGGCAGCAGGTTATTGACATCTGGCTGTTCGCCCGAATTTTCTTAGAACAGTCTATACGTCGGGAAAGTTTTAAATTTCATAGTGGAGACTTGTTTCTATATTACGAGGGCGTGCTGGAAGTAATTCCTTTTAATTTTTATTTTGTTCTGAATAGCGGTTGTGGTAATACACTCCTGGAAATGGAAAAAAGAACACATTGACACCGGTGTGTCAGACCCACCATACTTGCTCCGGGCACTGCGAGAGGGCTGTACAAGCAATGATCACACGCACGGCAGAGCGGACACACCAGGAACCGCGGTGTTGGCCGTCGAATTGCGCTAGCTGCGCAGCATTTGTGCACCGCCGCCGTCAGTGTCAGCCAGTTTGCCGTGGCATACGGAGCTCCATCGCAGTCTTTAACACTGGTAGCATGCCGCGACAGCGTGGACGTGAACCGTATGTGCAGTTGACGGACTTTGAGCGAGGGCGTATAGTGGGCATGCGGGAGGCCGGGTGGACGTACCGCCGAATTGCTCAACACGTGGGGCGTGAGGTCTCCACAGTACATCGATGTTGTCGCCAGTGGTCGGCGGAAGGTGCACGTGCCCGTCGACCTGTGACCGGACCGCACCGACGCACGGATGCACGCCAAGACCGTAGGATCCTACGCAGTGCCGTAGGGGACCGCACCGCCACTTCCCAGCAAATTAGGGACACTGTTGCTCCTGGGGTATCGGCGAGGACCATTCGCAACCGTCTCCATGAAGCTGGGCTACGGTCCCGCACACCGTTAGGCCGTCTTCCGCTCACGCCCCAACATCGTGCAGCCCGCCTCCAGTGGTGTCGCGACAGGCGTGAATGGAGGGACGAATGGAGACGTGTCGTCTTCAGCGATGAGAGTCGCTTCTGCCTTGGTGCCAATGATGGTCGTATGCGTGTTTGGCGCCGTGCAGGTGAGCGCTACAATCAGGACTGCATACGACCGAGGCACACAGGGCCAACACCCGGCATCATGGTGTGGGGAGCGATCTCCTACACTGGCCGTACACCACTGGTGATCGTCGAGGGGACACTGAATAGTGCACGGTACATCCAAACCGTCATCGAACCCATCGTTCTACCATTCCTAGACCGGCAAGGGAACTTGCTGTTCCAACAGGACAATGCACGTCCGCATGTATCCCGTGCCACCCAACGTGCTCTAGAAGGTGTAAGTCAACTACCCTGTCCAGCAAGATCTCCGGATCTCACCCCCATTGAGTATGTTTGGGACTGGATGAAGCGTCGTCTCACGCGGTCTGCACGTCCAGCACGAACGCTGGTCCAACTGAGGCGCCAGGTGGAAATGGCATGGCAAGCCGTTCCACAGGACTACATCCAGCATCTCTACGATCGTCTCCATGGGAGAATAGCAGCCTGCATTGCTGCGAAAGGTGGATATACACTGTACTAGTGCCGACATTGTGCATGCTCTGTTGCCTGTGTCTATGTGCCTGTGGTTCTGTCAGTGTGATCATGTGATGTATCTGACCCCAGGAATGTGTCAATAAAGTTTCCCCTTCCTGGGACAATGAATTCAAGGTGTTCTTATTTCAATTTCCAGGAGTGTATTTGTCACGGATATTACTCGGTCGACACTACCGCTTCACTCAAGCAAGTAGAAACCTTCATCCTCTAGAGGGCTCCGAATTGTCGCGTCTAACATGGCGGTGTGTAACCTAACTACGCTGACATCGTGTCGGATCTCCTTTAGCCCGGTGTAGTGTAGCAACTCCACGTGGCATGGGGTCAACGAGTCGTTGGATGCCCCAAGAGAGTTATTGGGCCATGCTGCCTCTATAGCCGTTCATAATCTCGAAAGTATTGCCGGTGACGGATTTTGCGCAGGAACTGATCTCTCGATTATGTTCCATAAATGTAGGATAGTATTCATGTAGGGCGATCTGTGTGGCCAAATCATTCGCTCGAACTGTCCAGAATGTTCTTCAAACCAATCGCTTACATTTATGGCACGGTGACGTGGCGCATTGTCATCCATAAAAATTCCATCGATCTTTGGTAGCATGCTCAGTGCCTTGTTGACAACCTGGATCCATGATTTCGTGGTGTCTGCACCACACTGGAACACCACTATCGGCTCTTACCAACGGAAATCGGGAATCATCTGACCAAGCCACTGTTTTCCAGTTGTCGAGGGTCCATCGGTATAGTGACGAGCCCGGAAGAGGCGCTGAAGGAGAAGTCGTGCTGACAGTGTATTCGCGTCGGTCGTTGCTGCCATAGTCCTCTAACGTCAAATTTCGCCGCAGTATCCTAACAGATACGTTCGTCGTACGTCCCACATTGATTTCTGTCGTTAGCAGTGACAACTCTACACAAACGTCGTTGTTCTCGGTCCGTAAGTAAAGGCCGACGGCCACTGCGTTGTTCGTGGTGAAAGGTAATGCCTGATATTTCGTATTCTTGGCACACTCTCTACACTGTGGATCTCAGAATATTCCGGAATATTACGGCGCCTTCCATGACTACTAGCGGCGTACGTCGGTCCCACATAATGCCACCCCAAAACAGCAGGGAAGCTCCACCTTGGTGCACTTGCTGAACAATGTGTCTTAGGCGTTCAGCCTGACCAGTTTGCCTCGAAACACGTCTCCGACGATTGTCTGGTTGAAGGCATATGCGACACTCATCGGTGAAGAGAACGTGATGCCAATCCTGAGCGGTCCATTCGGCATGTTTCAGGGCCCATCTGTACCGCGCTGCATGGTGTCGTAGTTGCAAAGATGGGCCTGGCCCCCGGCCGGAGTGGCCGAGCGGTCCTAGGAGCTACAGTCTCGAGCCGCGCGACCGCTACGGTCGCAGGTTCGAATCCTACTTCGGGCATGGATGTGTGTGATGTCCTTAGGTTAGTTACGTTTAAGTAGTTCTAAGTTCTAGGGGACTAATGACCACAGCAGTCTAGTCCCATAGTGCTCAGAGCCATTTGAGCCATTTGGGCCTGGCCATGGACGTCGGGAGTGAAGTCGCTCATCATGCAGCCTATTGCGCATAGTTTTAGTCGTAACTCGATGTCCTGTGGCTGCACGAAAAGCATTACTCAAAATGGTGGCGTTGCTGTCAGAGTTCCTCCGAGCCATAATCCATAGCTAGCGGTCATCCACTGCAATAGTAGCCGTCGGGTGGCCTGAGCGAGGCATGTCATCGACAGTTCCTATCTCTCTGTATCTCCTCCATGTCCGAACAACATCGCTTTGGTTCACTCCGAGATACCTCGACACTTCCCTTGTTGAGAGCCCCTCTTGACACAAAGTAACAATGAGGACGCGATCGAACAGCGGTATTGACCGTCTAGGCATGGTTGAACTACAGGCAACACGAGGCGTGTACCTCCATCCCGGTGGAATGACTAGAACTGATTTTGTTGTCGGACCCCCTCCGTCTAATAGGCGGTGCTCATGCATGGTTGCCTACATCTTTGGACGGGTTTACTACCATCTCTGAACAGTCAAAGAGACTGTGTCTGTGATACAATGTCCACAGTCAGGAGTTCTAGGAACCGGGGTGATGGAAAACTGTTTTCGATGTGTGTATTACTGTATACTTCGCGCTTAGCAGCCGAATCAGCAGCATGTATCATGCGGCGTCTTTTTGATCTTAGCTGCCAGTCGTTGGTGAGTTTTTCTCGTAGCATGGCTTGGATTCATTCATTCTGGTTACCGCAGACGTCAATCAGTAGATTTATCTTATGATTCTCTGTCGTCGCGTATTCCCCTTTCTTCACTAACTTCATGACACTATCTTCCAGAATGACTGCAGCTGCACCCACAGGGCTACACACATACATTCCTGTTATGATGAACTGTGAGGCACTCTATCGCATCTCGACTAGCCCTTTATATTATTCGATCCCGATCAATTAATGCTTGGGACTATTTGCATCAGCGGATGAAACACAGCAGTCAACATCCTGTTGTATAGCGGCTCCACGGGATCTGACAATGAATGTGTAGCCCAGCTTGCATATGGGGTATCTGAAGAAGTGTACGTTAAATAAATAAACGAGACAAATAAATAGAGAAGGTGTTACATCGTATTACCATGATGTGTCCTGGACTGATTAAAATTTTTGTCCGGTGTGCTCAATGAAGCTGACGAAATACGAAGTGCAAATATTAACGTCAAAATACGTTAAGAACGAAATTCTGTTTTTGTATTTACTTTATCCGTTGGAAATGACTGGTGAAAGCCTGTGGCTGTAGAAAGAATGGTTTTGCTTGTTGTAAAATAATATTTGCTATTGACCGTCCTATTTTTCCTTTGTTTCTGGAAATAATTCCCATTCTCAAATGTGATTCTTGTGTTATGACATTTTGCGAAATGTGAGCAAATAACAATTGTGAAGATGAGCTAATACAGAAAAACGTACACGAATATGAGAATTGCCGGCCGAAGTGGCCGTGCGGTTAAAGGCGCTGCAGTCTGGAACCGCAAGACCGCTACGGTCGCAGGTTCGAATCCTGCCTCGGGCATTGATGTTTGTGATGTCCTTAGGTTAGTTAGGTTTAACTCGTTCTAAGTTCTAGGGGACTAATGACCTCAGCAGTTGAGTCCCATAGTGCTCAGAGCCAATATGAGAATTGTTTTCCGAAACATGTCTTGCAGTAAATAAACAAAGGAAAATAGTGTCTGATAGGAGCAAATGGTATTTTGTAAGAAAAAAAATCTCGCAGAAAGTGAAGTCTTCTTGCTGTCGCGGTTCTCACATACCCTTCAGGCGCTTGCTGTTCTCGTGATGAAGTGTTTTGTCGACCGATTGGTCCGTAGGAACCTAAGCGCACCGAATATGAGTCATCGGTCTACAGAACTATTACAGGCATATGGCACCGACATAATTACTCCCGTAGTTATTTACTATCTCACGACAGTATTATAGGCCTGAATCATAACGTGCCTGACTGCTCAGAAATCCGAGAGCGAACTTGAATATTACGAATCTTGAGTAAAATCACAACTTTCAGAGAGCAACTCTCTTGCACAGAATACATGAACTGTGTTTATAAAAATATACCGCCAGCCCTATATCCAAAAGTAACTCTAACCGCGCAAGCTTTCGGTTCAGTCATGTAGCATCGCTGTAGTTCAGCAGAGTGAACCATGTAGAGCGACGCTACAAAATCGCTTCCAGCATAAATAAAATTTCACACCGCTGTATTTATCCAAGATCAGGATTCGAACCCAGGTCTCCATCTCACTAGGCAGATTTGTTAACCACTACACCACCCTAGCGCAGTGTCTTTGCGCAACTGCGTATATTATCCTTGTGCCCCTCAGTCCATTCGGCACTCCCCCTAAACTGGAACAGAATTGCGCAGGTTCTCCAGCTGTACTGGGATGGCACCTCAGCACCTGACAAAACTGGGCAGGCGTAGGGGCTTTAATCATATGCAACTGTGTGGTCCCAGAGACCTTTTCATTTGAGTAACGCACCTATGCCTGGGTTTCAGGTAGTAACCCCCGTTTCGTTCGATGCTGAGGAGTTATTCCAATACAGCTGGAGAGAATCTGCAATGCTGTACGACTTTAGGGGGAATATCAAGTAGGCTAAGCCGTCAATGGGAATTAGGATTGAGGAGGGAGGCGTACTAGTATAGTCCGTGCAGTTGTGCAAAGAGTCTATGCTGGGATGGTGTGGTGGTTAGCACAGCTGCCTAGTGAATAGCAGACCCAGATTCGAATCCCGGTCTTGGCACAAATTTTCATTCATCGCTTCACTCTGCATATATACACCATAGATGTCTGAGACTTGGAAAGGTCTCTGGAACCATATATATTCATCCGATTACTGTACTTTTCTATAATACGATGTGTGGCTAGAAAAAAACCGGACTGGTACTGGTGAAACAATAAAACGAATGCAATAAGGCTGAAAGTCGCGTGGCCTCTCACGTGACTCTCGCTCCGCCTACTGCTCGAGTTTCATCTGCCTCCTGCACTCAGTCTGCCCGTGGCGTCTGTTTTAAGTAGTTGACGTTTTGTCTGTGCGTCGAAAAATGTTGAGTGTACAGAAAGAACAGCGTGTTAACATCAAATTTTGTTTCAAACTAGGAAAACCTGCAAGTGAAACGTTTGTAATGTTACAACAAGTGTACGGCGATGATTGTTTATCGCGAACACAAGTGTTTGAGTGGTTTAAACGATTTAAAGATGGCCGCGAAGACACCAGTGATGACACTCGCACTGGCAGACCAATGGCAGCAAAAACTGATGCAAACATTGAAAAAATCGGTAAACTTGTTCGACAAGATCGCCGTTTAACAATCAGAGCAGTGTCTGAGTTAACAGGAGTTGACAAGGAAAGTGTTAGGCAGATTCTTCATGAAAGTTTCAACATGAACAAAGTGTGTTCAAAAATGGTTCCAAAGTGTCTCACAATTGAACAGAAGGAACGCCGAAGAATGATTTGTTCTGACATCCTGGAAAACATTGAAAGTGATCCCACCTTCTTACAAAATGTTATTACTTGCGATGAATCGTGGTTTTTTACTTACGATCCCGAAACTAAACGCCAATCGATGCATTGGAAAACTCCTGGTTCTCCACGACAAAAAAAAAAGCACGAATGTCAAAATCGACATTCAAGGCAATGATGATTGTTTTTTTTTTTTTTTTTGACATCAAAGGGATTGTGAGCATTGATTGGATACCAGAGGGACAAACAGTGAATCAGCATTACTACATTAGCGTCCTGGCTACCCTACGTGAGCGAGTACGGAGAAAACGGAACGATTTGTGGAGAAAAAAGTCATGGATCCTTCACCAAGACAATGCCCCAGCTCACAGTGCGTTGTCAGTGAAGACATTTTTGGCAAAACACAACATTCCCATCTTAGATCATCCGCCCTACTCACCTGATTTGGCCCCCTGTGACTTTTTTCTTTTCCCTAAAGTCAAGTCAGCTTTGAAAGTAACTAGATTTGAGACGGTTGAAGCAGTAAAAGAAAAAGCGACGGAAGTAATGTATGGACTTACCGAAAATGATCTGCAGCATTGCTATGAACAGTGGAAAATTCGTATGGAGCGGTGTAGAGACCGAGGAGGAGAGTTCATTGAAGGAGATAACATGAAATTGTAAATAATTGCAAATAAATGTTTTTTCCAGCATCAGTCCGGTTTTTTTCTAGCCGCACCTCGTATGTACAACCAGGCACCACTTAAAATCATTAACAGTTCTTTAAAATCAGTTGTCACATTCAAAAATCGCAATCTGTCATGTTTGGCGCATTACAGATCGTTACTAATTCATTTACAGATAGGAAAAAAACTGAATTTTTGTAACACTTTCGTAACTTTTTTCTAAGCGGTCGGATTCCTTGGTGGCTGCCGTAAGTGGCTCCCAGACGAGCAATACTATTGTATAATTTTTCCTGAAGCGATATCTTATTGAACATCTAGGGAGGGTGGGGGAGACTGAGAGACAGCGCAGTAATACTGAATACCTAAAAAGCTTTTTAAATTTACTGCGCTGTCCAGAAATTTGTGACGACTATGGGCAGTTTTGACAACATCCTTGCCAATCTTTCGCATGCTGCAGACTGCAAATACCTATCGTTGTGTTCTCTGTTCGTTGTTGTTGGTATTGAAAACCAGTCCAAAACAAGACGAACGAGATTTATGGTTAGAGTGCTTCAATACGTAAAATAATGCAGTGCCTATGTTGTTTCGAAGTACGATGTAATATTCCTTCGGGCATACATGCATGTTCGAAGGAACAGACACTGCGGCGACTACAGCCATTACAAAATGCACGAAATGTATTCGCAGATGCGTATATGGATAACCATTATGACAATGAAAACTTATGGCAGACCGGTACTCGAACCCGGTTTCCAGTTTATGCATGCGTGGCCGAAGGAATATGGCATCCTGCTTCGGAAAAATACACGCAATGCAATACCATATTTATCCGCCGACACCTGGAAATTCAATTAACATGTCTCCCCTGTACGGGAATATACATAATGGATATACGAGTAAGTTCTAGGGCACTGATGACCTCTGAAGTTAAGTCCCATAGTGCTCAGAGACCTTTGAACCATTTTTGATACACGAGTACAGACTGTAGACACATGGTTTGCGACGTATGGAACTTTGGATCTGGCCTAGAGTCTTCCAAGGTAAGGCGACCGTGATCGAGTTACGGTCTGGCACAAATTTTCATAGTCATCATTCCATTATACAGCTGATGGTTCTCTATATTCGCAACTGCGAATACGGTTCATGTACAAATAACTGCCGTCATTGTCGGACGTTACAGCAGATGATTACAAAAATAGAGATGTTAAAAATGAACGATATGATTTGTTGCTCATAAAATACGGAGAAAGGCCACGAAGGACGATGTTTTAAAAAACAGTAATTAGTGCAAAATTAGGAATTAAAGTATACAGCAACTTCTCATCATTCTTAGTGACAGCAGGCCTTGTGAAAAAAAGTAACATCATCAACAGCAACAGCACACATGCATGTTCGAAGGAACAGACACTGCGGCGACTACAGCCATTACGAAATACATGGCTACACTCCATACAAATACTTTCAGAAACGACTTCCTGACACTTAAATCAATACTCGATGTTAACAAATTTCTCTTCTTAAGAAACGCTTTCCTTGCCATTGCCAGTCTGCATTTTATATCCTCTCTACTTCGACCATCATCAGTTATTTTGCTCCCCAAATAGCAAAACTCCTTTACTACTTTAAGTGTCTCATTTCCTAATCTAATTCCCTCAGCTTCACCCGACTTAAATCGACTACATTCCATTATCCTCGTTTTTCTTTTGTTGACGTTCATCTTACACCCTCCTTTCAAGACACTGTCCATTCCGTTCAACTGCTCTTCCAAGTCCTTTGCTGTCTCTGACAGAATTACAATGTCATCGGCGAACCTCAAAGTTTTTATTTCTTCTCCATGGATTTTAATACCTACTTCGAACTTTTCTTTTGTTTCCTTTATTGCTTGCTCAATATACAGATTGAATAACATCGGGGATAGGCTACAACCCTGTCTCACTCCCTTCCCAACCACTGCTTCCCTTTCATACCCCTCGACTCTTATAACTGCCATCTACTATCTGTACAAATTGTACATAGCCTTTCGCTCTCTGTATTTTATCCCTGCCACCTTCAGAATTTGAAAGAGAGTATTCCAATCAACATTGTCAAAAGCTTTCTCCAAGTCTACAAATGCTAGAAACGTAGGTTTGCCTTTCCTTAATCTTTCTTCTAAGATAAGTCGTAGGGATCAGTATTGCCTCACGTGTTCCAACATTTCTACGGAATCCAAACTGATCTTCCCCGAGGTCGGCTTATATCAGTTTTTCCATTCGCCTGTAAATAATTCGCGTTAGTATTTTGCAGCTGTGACTTATTAAACTGATGGTTCGGTAATTTTCACATCTGTCAACACCTGCTTTCTTTGGGATTGGGATTATTATATCCTTCTTGAAGTCTGAAGGTATTTCGCCTGTCTCATACATCTTGCTCACCAGATGGTAGAGTTTTGTCAGGACTGGCTCTCCCGAGGTTGTCAGTAGTTCTAATGGAATGTTGTCTACTCCAGGGGCCTTGTTTCGACTCAGGTCTTTCAGTGCTCTGTCAAACTCTTCACGCAATATCATATCTCCCATTTCATCTTCATCTACGTCCTCTTCCATTTCCAAAATATTGTCCTCAAGTACATCGCCCTTGTATAGGCCCTCTATATACTCCTTCCACCTTTCTGCTTTCCCTTCTTTGCTTAGAACTGGGTTTCCATCAAAGCTCTTGATATTCATGCAAGTGGTTCTCCTTTCTCCAAAGGTCTCTTTAATTTTCCTGTAGATGGTATCTATCTTACCCCTTGTAAGATAAGCCTCTACATCCTTACATTTGTCCTCTAGCCAACCCTGCTTAGCCATTTTGCACTTCCTGTCAATATCATTTTTGAGACGTTTGTATTCGTTTTTGCCTGCTTCATTTACTGCTGCCTTCACTATTTCATCCCTCAAAGCTACCCATTCTTCTTCTACTGTATTTCTTTCCCCCATTCCTGTCAATTGTTCCCTTATGCTCTCACTGAAACTCTGTACAATCTCTGGTTTAGTCAGTTTATCCAGGTCCCATCTCCTTAAATTCCCACCTTTTTGCAATTTCTTCAGTTTTAATCCACAGTTCATAACCAATAGATTGTGGTCAGAGTCCACATCTGCCCCTGGAAATGTCTTACAATTTAAAACCTGGTTCCTAAATCTCTGTTTTACCATTATATAATCTATCTGACACCTTTTAGTATTTCCAGGGTTCTTCCATGTATACAATCTTCTTTTGTGATTCTTAAACCAAGTATTAGCTATGATTAAGTTATGCTCTGCGCAAAATTCTACCAGGTGGCTTCCTCTTTCATTTCTTAGCCCCAATCCATATTCACCTACTATGTTTCCTTCTCTCCCTTTTCCTACTGATGAATTCCAGTCACCCACGACTATTAAATTTTCGTCTGCCTTCACTACCTGAATAATTTCTTTTATCTCATCATACATTTCATCAATTTCTTCGTCATCTGCAGAGCTAGTTGGTATATAAACTTGTACTACTGTAGTAGGTGTGGGCTTCGTATCTATCTTGGCCACAATAATGTGTTCACTATGCTGTTTGGAGTAGCTTACCCGTACACCTATTTTTTTTATTCATTATTAAACCCACTCCTGCATTACCCCTATTGGATTTTGTATTTATAACCCTGTATTCACCTGACCAGAAGTCTTGTTCCTCCTGCCACCGAACTTCACTAATTCCCACTATATCTAACTTTAACCTATCCATTTCCCTTTTTCAAATTTTCTAACCTACCTGCTCGATTAAGGGATCTGACATTCCACGCTCCGATCCGTAGAACGCCAGTTTTCTTTCTCCTGATAACGACATCCTCTTGAGTAGTCCCCACCCGGAGATCCGAATGGGGGACTATTTTACCTCCGGAATATTTTATCCAAGAGGACGCCATCATCATTTAATCATACAGTAAAGCTGCATGCCCTCGGGAAAAATTACGGCTGTAGTTTCCCCTTGCTTTCAGCCATTCGCAGTACCAGAACAGCAAGGCCATTTTGGTTAATGTTATAAGGCCATATCAGTCAATCATCCAGACTGTTGCCCCTGCAACTACTGAAAAGGCTGCCGCCCCTCTTCAGGAACCACACGTTTGTCTGGCCTCTCAACAGATACCCCTCCGTTGTGGTTGCAACTACGGTACGACTATCTGTATCGTTGAGGCACGCAAGCCTCCCCACCAACGGCAAGGTCCATGGTTCATGGGGTAAGTATATATATATATATATATATATATATATATATATATATATATATATATATATATATATATATATTTTTAAGTGGCTGAAGGCCCACAACTTATTTTCCAAAATTCAAAAATACATAAAATCCAGTAAAAACAAGAATTTTTAAGTCATTGGCTATGATACATAATAAACAGACAATTAAACACCAGTCAGAAGGACAATATTGAAAACGGCACTCAGAAGCCTACAGGGAGGTCGGTCTGCCCTCGTTCACTTAGCAGAGACAGGTGGTGGGCCCAACTACACACTTGATCCGTCGGAACCCAACCAGGGGAGAGCCACGGACAGACAGACAAAACGACTTGCGTGCCACCAATCGGCACATGAGAACTCAAACACAAAAAGTTACGAACGTGATTATCCACAATGAAATACGTATTAGCTGTCAAAACTATACACCATATTTGACAGCGTCAACATGTGAGTAAAGGACGCTGCTTGAAATTACATTAGTGGCCAGGGCAGGTAACCGGAACACTAACGGCCACAAGGCAGAAAATTCCGCTGGTGCACTTGAATTGTAGTCAACCAATATAGATAATTGCACCGCATGGCGGCTAAATTCCAGCAATAGAAACACCCGGTGTTGCTCAGAGGAAAACCTCCCCAACAGCGAACCACCGAAACGAACCACACAACATTAATGGACGTGGCTTGGTTAGTTGAAACCACTGCTCAACTTTGACGTCCTGGGTCGGTGAACCACGAAGCTCGTCCCTGGTCCGCAGCAACCGACCGACTCACTCAGAATACCGACAACATCTAAAATAGCCGTCAGTGGAAATAACGCCAACAACACACACAACCCGACAAACACTTGCACGAAGACCTGAACGATACCAAACAGTAACGAAGCACGCACGAAGACAAATCGGGAGTCGACGCGCGCGCGCGCGCGCGCGCGCGCGCGTGCGCACACACACACACACGCACACACACACAGCCGACTCATGAACGATCGGCGAGCCAAAACGCGTTGTCCGGTAGGACGACCGACCGACGATCCACCAAGACCGTAGCCGGGCTCAAGTGATGCGACTATTGTCAAATGGCTCTGAGCACTATGGGACTCAACTGCTGAGGTCATTAGTCCCCTAGAACTTAGAACTAGTTAAACCTAACTAACCTAAGGACATCACAAACATCCATGCCCGAGGCAGGATTCGAACCTGCGACCGTAGCGGTGTTGCGGTTCCAGACTGCAGCGCCTTTAACAGCACGGCCACTTCGGCCGGCGACTATTGTCCGACGAGCCATGTGGACGCAGACCTCACTGCTCCAACGCGACTGCACTAGTGCCGCATTGCAACTCCCCGACTGGCAGGTCCGGACTGCGCTCCAGACGCGTTTCAAGTGACTGGCCGCCCGAACTCACGATCCGAACTGCCTCACGATAGACAACGACCGGGAAGTAGTAGCAGTCGAGCAAAGATGCTACGAGAGGGGATATATCGAAAAGTGCTGCTAACGCCGCTCTCGGTCAGGTAAAACAGCAACTCAGTGACAGCAGTAATTTAAATTAACGTAGTGAGGTGGAAGTACATTAAAAACAGGGTGTAAAGTACATGACGGCGGGAACACGAGCCACGCACGGCTCAGTTACCTGCGTTTAATTATTTTCTTCTTACGTCTTTGTATTTCGTCATGGTCTTAGACACTTACGCTGGGGCTGTGGTTTAGTCCAACTCTCCACTGCATCCTTTCTTCCAGAAAAGTTAATTCAGCAGTCTAGCAGGAGCCATGGGGGTAAACAGAGTGGAGTTCAAAATGGTTCAAATGGCTCTGAGCACTATGGGACTTAACATCTGTGGTCATCAGTCCCCTAGAACACCTAACTAACTTAAGGACATCACACACACCCATGCCCGAGGGATGATTCGAACCTGCGACCGTAGCGGTCACGCGGTTCCAGACTGAAGCGCCTAGAACAGCACGGCCACACCTCAGAGTGGAGTGGTGAGGCGTGTACGTACAGCGCAGGTGGTAGCCACAGAAACTCCAGCAAAAGCGCATATAGAGAAACTGCACTACATGATTTCTATATAGGGAAGCCACGCATTCCTGTTACTGACCAGTACTTCTTTATCAAGATGGGGAGACTTTCCGTTGGGAAAATCTTCACTCAGGAGCATTCTACATGTAACTATGTAACCTTCAACGCCAATCAAAAAGTTAATTTCTTTACTTTATCGAGGTGTCAACCAGAAGGGTTGATCTGTAAAAGATAGCTCTATGGTTTGTCCTTAACTTTGCTACGTGCCGATTGTATCGACCGTCTTAAATTACTATACGCACAGGTCACACGGTGAATGGGTGTCGGAATTTCAGTAAGTAATGCAATATTTTCTGTGAAAGCAGGATTCCAATACACCATGTTATTCTCCACCCTTTTGGCCACAAAGTCATATTTCAACATAATCTCCGTTCAATGCGTATGCCCTACGCCACCTCATTCAGAGGGCCTGTATGTCCGCATGGTACCATTCTACTGGTCGACACCGGAGCCAATGTCTTGCTGCATTAATAACCTCCCAATCGTCGACATACTGCTTTCCACGTAGTGCATCTCTCATTGCGCCAAACACATGGAAATATTTTGGTCTTCTGTTAGATAGGGAGAATCCCAGCAGGCACACACCTTTGATTGCCCCATCTAGAAGACGAGAGCTTCAGCACTATCTACAGAGATCGTGACAAAAAATAAAAACACCTTCAGCTGTTCTTATGATTTTATTTTATTTTGTCTCTACCAGTTTCATACAAAATCTTAATGACGGCTGAAGGTGTTTTTATTTTTTGTCACGATGGTAAATGGCCGTCGTCCCAGAGACCTCCTGCTAAAAGGATGGACATACAAAAGACCGATAGAGATGTCCAGCTGTGCAACGAGCTGTTTGGCTGTGATCCGTCGATCACCTCGAAGAGAGTGACTGCACGTACCAACACTGCTGGAGTCACAGCTTGTAAGTAGGCTGGTTAGGTTTTTATGTTGGTAATGTCACGTGGTGCTGCGTATGAAAATCGCTGACTGCTCTGTGTGCAGTCTGTGTCTGGTTGGACTCATTGTTGGAATATTCGCTAGTATAGTGTTGGGCAGTTGGATGTGAACAGCGAGTAGCGTTTGGCAGTTAGAGGTGAGCCGCCAGCAGTGGTGGATGTGGGGGGAGAAATGCCAGAATTTGAGAGCGGACGATCTGGACGTGTGTCTGTCAGAAAAAGGAAATTTTTAAGACTGAATGTCGTAAACTGAACACTGTTAAGGTAAATACATTGTTCTCAATCAAAATCTTTCATTTGCTAACTATGCCAATCAGTAGTTAGTGCCTTCAGTAGTTAGGATCTTTTATTTAGCTGGCAGTATTGGCGCTCGCTGTATTGCAGTAGTTAGAGTAGCGAAGATTTTTATGAGGTAAGTGATTCATGAAAGGTATAGATTATTGTTAGGCAGGGCCATTCTTTCGTAGGGATTATTGAAATTTTGCAAAAACAGACATACTGTCATATGGGATAACAGCAATCAGTGATTTTATAATGTTACTTAAAATCCGTCTTGATTGCAATTTTTTTTATTATTCATGTGACCGGTTTCTGTACATTCAGAACCATCTTCAGATCTGATATTTCAGTTACAGAAGTAACCCGTCCAAATCCAGCAACTTTCACATGCTACATCACATGTGAAAGTTGCTGTGAAAGTTGCTGGATTTGGACGGGTTACTTCTGTAACTGAAATATCAGATCTGAAGATGGTTCTGAATGAACAGAAACCCGTCATATGAATAATAAAAAAAAATTAGGATTATTGAAAATCAGACTGCGTTGCGCTAAAAAATATTGTATGTCAGTTTAGTGATGATCAGAATAGGTAAAGAGAGAACTATATGAGTACGTTCAGTTTTGCTCAGCTCTTTGAAAATCAAATAACGTAGAAGTTTGCCTGCACAGTCATTCTTAATTTTTGAAGGGGAAGTTTCAAGCTGTATGCGGCCGGCCGCACGCGCGAGATCGGGCTTTGTGCGACCTTGTTGCTATGGTGACGGAGGCCTCGCCCAAAGATTCGCCAAGCTTTTGTTTACTGGTAGGTCTCCGTAGACATTCTGCAAGCCCCCTGAATGTCTGCGATGCCGTGGTTTTCCGCCAAAAGAAACTGAATGACAGCCCTCAGTTTGGAACGCGCCTCCTTTACAGACGCCAGTTTCAAGGCTACATGTAGCACCGAAACCTATCGGAATTTCATGAAACCATAATGGCTGAAGCAAGAATATCCATTGTGACCTAGAGCAAATTCCACATTTTTGCAACCGAAAATGACTGCGAAAAAATGTGCTGCATTATTTATTGAACACCTCTCGTACAATCATAGTCCGAACAAGGGAATCACCATGTTATTAATAGAAATTGAAAATTGTTGGACAAAGCCTGATGTAAGTTGTGGGCCTCCGCTGCCGGTAAAGCGATCGATGAACCGAATAGTTGGCTGCTGGCAGCGGGCAGCCGACACTGCACAACAATTTTGTGCAGTGTAAAGAAAGCTTCTGATATGCGGTTGTTTATTGCCTTGACCGTGCGTCATATATTAAATTAAATGATCGCTCTCGAGCCGACAGTGTCAGGTATTGTTAATTTTGTGCAGTATTATTGTCATTCTCCCTAGCCTGCTTGTAATATTGTGCAGAAATGTGATCGTTCGCAATGTTGACGATAAAGACACTGGTCTACTTTGCTGCAAGAAAGGAGGTGGCTGCAAGCAGGAAAAAGGTGATGAGAAATTGGGTCAAGCAGCGACAAAAATCACACGAAAACATGTTGAGAGAATTGAGGCTGAACAAAAAGAAGAGGTTATCATAGTTTTTATGTGTTGAAGTTCCAACATCTGATACAATAGCGGAAATGGTTGTCACATATATTGGCGTTCCACACATACGAACTTTGCCTCTACCGCCCTAACCCCTTTGAATCTGGAGTATGGTGTTCTTATTCATCACAAAATTCTTACACACTTCTAGATGTCATTTCCCATGATTCCTCTAAACCTTTAGTTTAGGTAAATTTATCACAATGTCTGGAATTGCTGCATAATTGTTTGTTTTTGTTCTGGCTATCGAAGTAATGTACGTGTTATAAATATTTAGTGGACAGCCCTCGGTCTTCTGGATGTAATGTTTCTTCCCCCCTTTTTTTTCAACTGTAAAATGTAATTGTTGAGGCACGATACGTCTCAAAACTGACCAACTTATTTACATCAAAAATTTCAATTTTAGAGGGTTCCTGCCCCCCCCCCCCCCCCCCCCCCGCCCCACTCACCAGTTCAATTTTTGCTGACGTCCATATCACCACGATCAAAACACGAAATACTACAATGAGAGCTGTAATTCCATCAAGCAGAGTTTACCTGTTATGCAACAGTATCTGGCCACTGTTAATTCTTTCGAAAACTTTCAATTTACGAGAGCACTTTCATCTTAAAGTATCGCTATGTGAGACATAATTACGGAAACATGGCATGCAGTAATACGTTCACCAAACTATTTCATTTCGGTGGGTGATGTATATACACATATAACTATATGTATATATGTAAAAAGCTTCCAAAATGGAAGTTTTATTGCCCTGATCACAGTCTTCTGGATCGGGCTGCAGCACAGGCAACTGCGTTGAACGACTCAACAGATGTTGATTGGAATACTCTCTTTCAAATTCTGAAGGTGGCAGGGATAAAATACAGAGAGCGAAAGGCTATGCACAATTTGTACAGGTAGTAGATGGCAGTTATAAGAGTCGAGGGGTATGAAAGGGAAGCAGTGGTTGGGAAGGGAGTGAGACAGGGTTGTAGCCTATCCCCGATGTTATTCAATCTGTATATTGAGCAAGCAATAAAGGAAACAAAAGAAAAGTTCGAAGTAGGTATTAAAATCCATGGAGAAGAAACAAAAACTTTGAGGTTCGCCGATGACATTGTAATTCTGTCAGAGACAGCAAAGGACTTGGAAGAGCAGTTGAACGGAATGGACAGTGTCTTGAAAGGAGGGTATAAGATGAACATCAACAAAAGCAAAACGAGGATAATGGAATGTAGTCGAATTAAGTCGGGTGAAGCTGAGGGAATTAGATTAGGAAATGAGACACTTAAAGTAGTAAAGGCGTTTTGCTATTTGGGGAGCAAAATAACTGATGATGGTCGAAGTAGAGAGGATATAAAATGCAGACTGGCAATGGTAAGGAAAGCGTTTCTTAAGAAGAGAAATTTGTTAACATCGAGTATTGATTTAAGTGTCAGGAAGTCGTTTCTGAAAGTATTTGTATGGAGTGTAGCCATGTATGGAAGTGAAACGTGGGCGACAAATAGTTTAAACAAGAGGAGAATAGAAGCTTTCGAAATGTGGTGCTACAGAAGAGTGCTGAAGATTAGATGGGTAGATCACATAACTAATGAGAAGGTATTGAATAGAATTGGGGAGAAGAGGAGCTTCTGGCACAACTTGACTAGAAGAAGGGATCGGTTGGTAGGACATGTTCTGAGGCATCAAGGGATCACCAATTCAGTATTGGAGGGCAGCGTGGAGGGTAAAAATCGTAGAGGGAGACAAAGAGATGAATACACTAAACAGATTCAGAAGGATGTTGGTTGCAGTAGGTACTGGGAGATGAAGAAGCTTGCACAGGATAGAGTAGCATGGAGAGCTGCATCAAACCAGTCTCAAGACTGAAGACCACAACAACAAATATATATATATATATATATATATATATATATATATATATATATATATATATATATATATACCATTGCGGCCTTGTGCTTTTGAAAAGTTATGGTAATTTATTGTAAAATCTTAAAAATTTTATTGTGGGCTTCAGCCGTTTGTATTGCATCTTGTTTATGTTTGTCTATTTACTGAAATGATTTTTCTCTAATGTTAAGGAGGGTATACGTCGCATTAAAAATTTTCACACGAGCTTGCGAGGTTTGGAGGGCAACTGCAGAGATCTTGAGTTGGTAAGGTGGGTGAGAATGTATGAGCCTATTGGTAGCGTACTTCACTCTAGTCCCATCCCTGCACGCAGTTTTGTCACATTTGTCCATATAGCCTGCTAAAAAGTAGAAAACTGTAATCGCAGTATAGATAATATTTCTTGATTTATCATTTTATTTGTATACTAGTCCTGATTAACTGAACTGACCTACATATGTAATGGGTATTCACAAATTAATGTTGTGCGTAATAGCCCGGAGAGCGTGAAAAATTTGTTTTAGCAGAGAATATAAAGATGAACAACCTGATCATAAAAGTTTGCGGCCCGTCGAAACACTGCAGTAACGTGAAGATGAACGGCTGGACACTGTACCGGCAGTATGCTACCGTTTACGAGCGAACAAATAATAAACATGACGGACGAGGCTACGGGCGTTCTCGCGGAAAATGTGTTTTATTTAATGTGGCGTTATTTATCGCGGGAATGCGTGCAGTCTCATTGGACGGTCCGCAGAGCCGAAAGACAGTAACGCCAGCCAGATGCGTGATCTATGGCTGTAGATGGGGAGGGGGCCCGCAGGGCTGCGATGTAGTCTACAGTCCAGCGGAACGAGTTGTGCGACACACGGCGGGTGTTGAAGCTGCCTGTTGGCTGGACACAAGGTGGAACAGAATGACAAAACATTTTTAATACGCGAGCCGCATGCGAAAAGTAATGACCATTCAGTCAAACAAAATACTGAGTGAGCGTAAATTCGATCCGTGGTTACAAAAATTTGTTTTTAAGAAACTGTGCTAGGTACAGCTGTGTGGCTTTTTTGCAAATGGTAGCTTAGCCCCTGAACTTTTAACACCTCTGCTTGTGCTCTGACAGAAAGTGATTTCTTTTCTCTTCCTGTTGTTAGAGGTGGCATGATTCAGGAATGTTGCTGTCACAAGGGCTTCTATACAGAAGAAAACGCAATGTGTTTTCTGGTTTCACGGCATACGGTCGCGTATTACCTTACAGCGACAGTTCAGATCTGCCAGGTATGAAGAGCATCAAAGAATGGTACGAAAAGTTTGAGAAGACAGCTAATCTCGCTGGAAAAGGGAGAAGTGGTAGACCTGTAGTGAGTGATGAGACCGTTGGTACCGTGCGTACTGTATACATCTACATGGATACACTGCAAATTACATTCAAGTGCCTGGCAGAGGGTTCATCGAACCACCTTCACAAGTCTCTATTATTACAATCTCGTATAGCACTCGGAAAGTACGAACACCTATATCTTTCTGTACGAGCTCTGATTTCCCTTATTTTATCGTGGTGATCGTTTCTTCCTATGTAGGTCGGTGTCAACAAAATATTTTCGCATTCGGAGGAGAAAGTTGGTGTATGGAATTTCGTGAGAAGATTCCGTCGCTAACGAAAAACGCCTTTCTTTTAATTATTTCCAGCCCGAATCCTGTATCACGTCTGTGACACTTTCTCCCATATTTCGGGATAATACAAAACGTGCTGCCTTTCTTTGAACTTTTTCGATGAACTCCGTCAGACGTATCTGGTAAGGATCCCACACCTCACAGCAGTATTCTAAAAGAGGACGGACAAGCGTAGTGTAGGCAGTCCCCTTAGTAGATCTGTTAGATTTTCTAAGTGTCCTGCCAATAAAACGCAGTCTTTGGTTAGCCTTCCCCACACATTTTCTATGTGTTCCTTCCAATTGAAGTTGTTCGTAATTGTAATACCTAGGTATTTAGATGAATTTACGGCTTTTAGATTAGACTGATTTATCGTGTAACCGAAGTTTAACGAGTTCCTTTTTGCACTCATGTGAATAGTTCCTTTTTGCACTCATGTGAATGGCCTCACACTTCGTTATTTAGGGTCAACTGCCAATTTTCGCACCATTCAGATATTTTTTCTAAATCGTTCTGCAGTTTGTTTTGATCTTATGGTGACTTTATTAGTCAATGAACGACAGCGTCATCTGCAAACAACCGAAGACGGCTGCTCAAATTGTCTCCCAAATCGTTTATATAGATAAGGAACAGCAAAGGGCCTATAATACTACTTTGGGAAACGCCAGAACTCACTTCTGTTTTACTCGATGACTTCCCGTCAGTTACTACGAACTGTGATCTCTTGGACAGGAAATCACAAATCCCGTCACATAACTGACACGATATTCCATAAGCAAGCAATTTTACTACGAGCCGCTTGTGTGGTACAGTGTCAAAAGTCTTCCGGAAATCCAGAAATACGGAATCGATCTGAAATCCCTTGTCAATAGCACTCAACTTTTCGTGTGAATAAAGAGATAGTTGTGTTTCACAGGAACGAGGGGTTACAATTAGACTTTCGCTACTTGAGTGGGTCTCCATGAAAAACGAGTGGAAGTAGGACAGTGAAACTTTGTGAAAACATTTTGTAAGTACTGGCGTAAGAGAAATAACGAATAAATCATAGAGAGAAACAGATTTTAATTTCCGCATGATAGGCTAACGTTTGTTAATTTCATACCTTGTTTACGTTCCAGTTCACAAACGTTGCCCAGTGTGACGGCCATCTTCACCCACGACAGCCTGGAACAGCATCAGAGACTGCTCTACTGCTGTCCGAAACAACGATGCACCATAGAGTGTTCAGATGTCGTGACACAGTTGGTGCACTGCTTGAAGATCGCGCGTTGCGTCCAGCATTCACAGTCATGGCAATACTAACCTCTTCATTAATTCGTGGCGCAGTTGGTCGTCGGTACCTCGCAGAAGCAATTCCTACGTCTCCAATTAATTCGAACTTCTGAATCATGTTCTTCAAGCCCGGTGCGGAAAGAGGACCTCTCCGTATTCATTCAATGCGTCCATACCCGCGAGGAGCAGCAGGACTATTGCTTTTGTTTTGATGAAACAGCTCACCTTGTCCAGAGCCGTGCTGACTGTCTGCAGCGGTAATGCACACTGACGCTTGTGTTTCGGCCCTACGTCGCTAACGGCGCCTAACGGCGAGTCGTGACACTAACGCTACACTAACCTGCGGCGCACAGTCTGAACATCATCCCCATGTTGCTGGGTACCCATACGTCTAGTCTGTTGGAAGTAGCGAAAGTTTAATTATAACTACCCCGCATTTTATCGAAGGTCACGGAAATCGACGTTCCCGGAGAAACAAACATACCTCAGTGCAGTGTGGTGAATATTTTAAACAAACGGCTGCATTTTCCTGTGTACGAAGTGCTACTCCTGCATGCTTAGCAGCCGGACAATAGGCCCAGACGTGCTGTGTTTGCTGTGAACGTGCTGGAACGATTAGATGCAAACAAGAGCTATCTTAATAAAGTTTGTTCCTCGGATGAAGCGACTTTTCCCACCTCTAGGAAAGTAAACAGTCATAAAGACCGGACTGGGGATCAAAGAATCCACAATATCGTGGTACAGCAGATAGGGGACAACCCGGATTGATCTTTTTCACTGAGTCTACCTTTACGGCAAAAGTTCACCAGGACATGTTGGTACTTAACGTTGCACCGCAGTTAACAGGAATTTCAGTCATGGGTAATATTTCAAAAGTATGGTGGGCCGCCATTGTAGGGGTTACCTGTTTGCCTTTTCTCGGTTGAAAGGTTGATCGATGAAAATGGCCCAAGGTCATGGTCACGTTTCTGTGCATTTACGGAAGCTCACCAGTTCCTAATGTGCAAACTCTTATGGTACGTATACCGATGCTGTATAGGTGTTGACGGAAGTGATGTTGACAAAGGGATGGAGAGAAACTGAGTGTCGCCTAACTGTTATGCGCGGAACAAATGGAGCACAAGTGGAAGTTTACCCACAAAAATCTTTGAGTTAAGATCTGTTGGCAATAAACCGCACAGCTGCATCTAGCATAGTTCCTCAGAAATAAATTTTTATAACCAGGTAAAGACTTCATGACCTCGCTAGAAAAAGCTGTAACTTATGATTTCAGGTTCCTGCAGCCCTACATGACTTTCCATATAATGCCGTTCAGGCCTTGGCATTTTTCACAACTTTGCACTAGCTTCTTCAGGTCCTTGTAGTGGTTCAATATTTTGTATTGTCTCCATAAAAAGCATGCAATACACATAAGATCTTGGGTAAAGTGAAACACCTGTTCGAAGAAGCCCATATGTAGCAAAGACTTAGTTCTACACAGTTATAGCAGAAGAATCCACTCATATATGTCATCCTTCTTATGCCATTTGTCTTTTATAGAGCGCTCATTGTTTGTTTCATTAATTATTCTCTCTTCTTTCTCTTGGAGCCCGACCATTCAGATGATAGTGTCGTGTAACGAATTTTATGTTAATAACAACACCATTTTAATTCGAAACAGTTTAAAGAAATGCATTTAAAAACACATTTCTTTCGTTAGGAGAAAGATATAAAATCAGGGTGTTTTAAATTGTCGGTGGTGTAAAAGGTTTGGGCGGGTTCTTTAGTGGTTAAAACGATCTTGCGGCAGTCACTCACTATCGTTGAACATTTTCTTATTTTTTACAAAGAACCTACTGTCAAACAAAAAACCCCGGTTATATTTTAATTAACATTTCTTTGCATGAGAATTTCAATAACTTGAGTGGTCAAATACCACTAAACAATGATGAAATCCCACATTGCACATTGCCCTGATTCAAATAACAGCATTTCGAAGTAATTTTTATTTACGAGGTTTAAATTTTCAGTTTTAATTTGCATCTTCTAGTCGATGCGAAGACTTACAAATACGATAGGTTTACATAAAATGTTGTGTTGATTGCACTCCCACACTTCAGAGATCAACTCTAAACCGCTAGAAGTGCGTGAATTGTACCAGTTGATGGTGGCAGTCTTCAGTTCATCTTCGAATCGCTGTCCACTATGTTATTGTTTCAACTGTAAGAGGTAGTAGCAATTACTGTGCGCGATATTGGGACTGTAGAGTGAATGGTCGACAGATTCACTACGAAGAACCTTGTCCTTGGTACGGACAACGGTTCGTGTACAGCCCATTTTCGGTAGTTTGCGATATCCAGGCTCTCCCTTGGCAGTCGTCTAAATAGCGATGCTTCCAAAATCAGGAAATTAATCAGCAAGAACACCAACCGTCGATCAGATCACATGTTTTGGTTCCATTGCAACACGACTTCTTCGGTTTGGATACAGAAACTGCCACTTAAGCTCTTCATCCTAACATTTGTTCGGCCGCTTTTAGTGTCTCGACACCGTTGCTTTTTTCCTTCACTCACTACTCTGAGTTCATAAGTTAGGCAAAACATGTGCAGAATTTGAACAGCTGTGTATCCTTTTACACACAAAGTCGAATTACAGAACGCGCATCACAACTTGCAGGAACAATAACTCTCGAAGCCAGTCTTGTTTGCTTTCATCCACAGTAAAAATTATAGTGAATTAAAATAATGACTTACATAGCTTTGTAAACAATCCACAGACAGCGCTGCATTCATGCAAATTTATCCTGAGCTGTCAACATTTACATTAAAGTAAACGGCTCTTACTGTTTGTATACACGACCTAAAATAGTGCTAACAATGTCTGATCGGTAAAGTTCTGAAACTGAAAACATGTTTTAAAAGAAATAGTAACAATATCTGAATAAAACCGCTTGAGAACACGGCAGTTTAATAGTGGACAGTAGACTGTCAATTGCCGCACACGCTTGGCACCGACGTGTTCCTTAATATATGGTTCAAGAGCTCTTTTGGTAGTCGACCTCGTTCTAGACAAAGAAACGTGGGAGATGAAGCTAGCGACCTGTAATTCATCCCACCCTTCCAAATCCTTACTAACATATTTTACAGAATTCAGATCCTCACGCCTCACCGACCGATCCCTGTGAGTCTTCCGCTAGAAATTCGTGTACCAGTGAAGCACGATGCAGAAGAGCATTATCGCCTTTGAAGAGTCACACATGTGATGGTAGTACTTCATCTCTTTACCTCTCGACGTCGTGCAATTACCAAGTAAGACGGTGTGAAACTCGGTACGCCATTTAATATTAGGCGTCTCTCTCTCTGTGTCACTCTCACGCACACGCACGCACGCACGCACACGCACACACACATACACACACACACGTCATCAGCGTGGTCTCTATCGATGATGCTCCTATGATGAACTGCCTCGCAGATTTCCTCGCCATCCTGTGCGAAAAATATCATTCTGTGGGGCAGGAGTCATCTGTTAGAGCCACATTCCGTTAAACCATCTCAATGCTCCTGCTTCACCAATAACTATTTTATCTCTGGGACACAATACCAGACTTTAGAAATGCAGACCAGCCGCTCTGAACCATCAGTAAAGTGGCGGAAAACTGTGGCTTTCAGGACAGATGAAAAATGATCTCGAATTACTAGCTGAGAAGAATATCCTTTTGAAAAGACATTTCGAGAAACTTCCAGTCGAAGTACTCTAACCTTGTAGAAAGTCATCTTTCTATAGACATCGTCCTTCTCAGTCAATTCCTGGTTCTCTAGGGAATATCAGACAAGTCAGTCACGTTGCTCTGATCAGCGTAAGGAGTATGGCGTATGAGGGGAAAGGAGGGGGATGGCGGCAAAACCAGATGGGTTGGGTTATGTTGTTGCGATTTCGTCAAAAACATTCCCACCTGGGATCGGCGGTAAAAACATACCCAAATGGCGGTCTTGATGTTCTTCTAAATAAGTGTACTTAGGAAGTACGTCGGACAGCTTTAAGATGGATACTGATAGAGACAACAGACAAACAACAAAGTTTTTGCTGGGATGTCCGGACACTGTGAGAAGCGAGCGGATCATTGGGCTGGTCAAGTAGCAACAGGTCCGAATGGGCTTCCAATTTGTTTTTGAAGAGAGTACTCTACAGCATTGGGCTCTTACGTAGCTTGCATTTACCGCGGATCTCTCGCCTAGCGCAAAGCCCCAAGCGACTGGAAAAAAGAGCAAGTGACCGATTTCCATGACATCGTTTCGGTGCAGAATGCTTGAACATATTCTCTGTTCGAATATAATAAATATTCTTGGGACTGAGTAACTTACGCCCACGAATCAGCATGATTTTAGAAAGTATCACCCGTGCAAAACTCAGTCTGCCATTTTCTCACATGATGTACTACAAACTATGGATGGAGAGCAACAGGCGGATTCCCTATTTCTAGATTTCCGGAAAGTGTTTGACACGGTACCCCCTGCAGGCTGTTAAAGAAGTTTCGAGCGAATGGAATAAGTTCACAGGTATGGCTCCAAGATTTCCTCAGTCATAAAATCCAGTATTTTGTTCCCGAGGCGAGTGTTCGTCAGAGACGAGGGTATCGTCAGGAGTTCCCCAGGGAAGTGTGACAGGACCGCAGTTATTCTCTATATACATAAATGATATGGCACACAGGGTGGGCAGCAATCTGCGGTTGTTGGGTGATGATGCTGTGGAGTATGGTAAGGTGTTGACGTTGAGTGACTGTAGTGGGACAGAAGATGACTTGGACGAAATTTCTACTTTGCATAATGAATGGCAGCTATCTCCAAATGCAGGAAAAAGTAAGTTAATGCCGATAATTAGGAAAAGCAACCCTCTAATGTTTAGATATAGCATTAGCAGTGTCCTGCTTGACACAGTCAAGTCATTTAAATATCTGAGCGTAACGCTGCAAAGCGATATGGTATAGCACGAGCACGTGAGGGCTTTGGGAGGATAGGCGAATGGCCAGCTTCGATTTGTTGGGAGAATTCTGGGAAAGTGTGGTTCATCTGTAAAGGAGACGGCAGATAGAAGACTAGTAGGACCTATTCTTGAGTACTGCTCGAGCGTTTGGGATCCGCACCAGGTCGGATTAGAGGAAGACCTCGAAGCAATTCAGAGGCGGGCTGCTACATTTGTTACTCTTAGGTTCGAAGAATTCGCAAGTGTTGCGGAGATCCTTCGGGAACTCAAACGGGAATTCCTGGAGAGAAGGCTAGGTGCTTTTTGAGGAACACTTCTGAGCGTTAACAGCAATTAGCGTTCGTTGAGTCGTAGCTTCTGCTCCGTTCACAGCCACGTCTACCATCATGGCGTGAGCTCTGAAGATGGTCTAAGACAGACCTAACCCGGTTAGCTCACAAAAAAGAAGTTTCTTACGGCTGTGACTGTTCATGTTCATTTTTAGTAGTAAAAAACAGCCTTTTTCCAAGAGAAATGTTATCAGAAATTACTACAATTACATCTACGTGATTACTCTGCTATTCACAATTAAGTGCCTGGCAGAGGGTTCAATGAACCACCTTCAAGCTGTCTTTCTACCGTTCCACACTCGTACGGCGCATCGAAAAAACGAGCACTTAAATTTTTCTGTGCGAGCCCTGATTTCTCTTATTTTATCGTCATGATCATTTCTCCCTATGTAGGCGGGTGCCAACAGAATGTTTCCGCAATCTGAGGAGAAAACTTTTGATTGAAATTTAATGAGGAGGTCCCGTCGCGGCGAAAAACGCCTTTGTTTTAATGATTGCCACTCCAATTCACGTATCATGTCTGTGGCACTATCTCGCCTATTTCGCGGTAATACAAAACGAGCTGCCCTTCTTTGAACTTTTTCAATATCATCTGTCAGTCCCACCTGATACGGACCACACAACCCAATAGCAATACTCCACAATAGGGCGGACAAGTGTAGTGCAAGCAGTCTCTTTAGTAGACCTGTTGCACCTTGTAAGTGTTCTGCCAATGAATACCAGTCTTTGGTTTGATCTGCCCACAACATAATCTATGTGATCGTTCCAACTTAGGTTATTTGTAATTGTAATGTCTAAGTATTTGGTTGAATTTACAGCCTTCAGATTTGTGTGACTTATCGCCTAATCGAAATTTAGGGTATTTCTTTTAGTACTCATGTAAATAACTTCACACTTTTCTTTATTCAGGGTCAATTGCCACTTTTCGCATCACACAGATATCTTATCTAAATCATTTTGCAATTCATTTAGGTCATATGATGACTTTACAAGACGGTAAATGACAGCATCATCTGCAAATAATCTAAGAGGGCTACTCAGATTGTGTCCTATGTCGTTCACATAGATCAGGAACAATAGAGGTCCTGTAACCCTTCCTTGGGGAACGCCGGATATTACTTCTGTTTTAATCGATGACTTTCCGTCTATTACTACGAACTGTGACCTTTCTGACAGGAAATCACAAATCCAGTCGCACAACTGAGGCGATAGTCCTTAGGCACCCAGTTTGGTTAGAAGACGCTAGTGAGGAACGGTGTCGAAAGCTTTCTGGAAATAAAAAAATATGGAGTCAATTTGATATCCCCTGTCGATATCTCTCATTACTTAATGAATATAAAGAGCTAGTTGTGTTCCGCAAGAACGATATTTTCTGAATCCATGCTATGTGTCAGTAAATCGTTTTATTCGAGGTACTTAATAATGTTCGAATACAGTATATGTTCCAAAATGCTACTGCAAATCGACGTTAGTGATACGGGCCTGTAATTCAGCGGATTACTCCTATTTCCATTTTTTGGTATTGGTGTGACTTGAGCAACTTTCCAGTCTTTAGGTACGGAACTTTCTTTGAGCGAACGGTTGTATATAATTGCTAAATATGGAGCTGTTGCATCAGCACACTCTGAGAGGAACCTGACTGGTAGGCAATCAGGACCGGAGGCCTTGGCTTTATTAAGTGATTTAAGTTGCTTTGCTACACCGAGCATATCTACTTCTATGTTTCTCATCTTGGCAATTGTTCTTGATTGCAGTTCAGGAACATTTACTTCGTCTTCTTTGGTGAAGGAGTTTCGGAAAATCGTGTTTAATAACTCTGCTTTAGTGGCACTGTCATCAGTGACTTCACTGTTGTTATCGCGCAGTGACGGTACTGATTGCGTCTTGCCACTGGTGTGTTTTATGTATTACCAGAATGTCTTTGGGTTTTCTGCCAGATTTCGACACAGAGTTTCGTTAAGGAAATTATTAAAAGCATCTCGCATAAAAATACGCGCTATATTTCAAACGTCTGCACAACTTTTCCAATCTTGCATTCTTTTAAATATGCAAGCTTTTTTCGTTGCTTCTGCAACAGCGTTCTGACCCGTTTTGTGTACCGTGGGGGACCAGTACCATCACTTACTAGTTTATGTGGTACATATCTCTCAATTGCCGTCGATACTGTCTCTTTGAAACTCCACATCTTTTCTACGCTTAAGTGATCACATCGGAAGGAGTGGAGACTGTCTCAAAAGGTGTGAAGAGCACCTTTATCAGCTTTTTTAAATAGATATAGTTCGTGTTTCTTTTTGATGGTTGTGGGTGTTACGGTATTCAGCCTAGCGGCAAGTGCCTTGTGGTCGCTAATCCCTGTATTCGTCATGATACTCCCTATTTGTCCAGGTTTATTTGTTGCTAAGAGGTCAAGTACGCTTTCGCAAGCATTTACGCTTCGAGTAGGCTCATGAACTAATTGTTCGAAATAATTTTCTGAGAAAGCATTCAGTACAGTTTCGGATGACGTTTTATGCCTGCCGCCGGCTTTAAACGTATAATTTTTTCCAGCATATCGAGGGTAGATTGAAGTCGCCACCGACTGTACTTGTATGAGTGGGGTACCTATTTGAAACTAGACTCAAGTTTTCTTTGAACTGTTCAGCAACTACATCTTCTGAGTCAGGGGGTCTGTAAGGTTTACAGAACTGGCATTTGAAGCTGACTGAAGAACGATTCTGTTGCCTCCAGCATTCATTGCGCGTAAGGACTACAAAGATAAGGTACGAGATATTAGGGCTGATACGGAAGCATAGGGAGAGCCGTTGTTCGCTAGTTCTATTTGCGAGTGGAACAGGAAAAGGAGTATTTAGTAGTGGTATGGCGTATCCTGCGCAACGCGCCGTAAGGTGGATGCGTGGGTATCGATGTAGATTTACATGTAAAATCGATGTTTACAAACTATAGCAGTTCATATGTTAATAGAGGGCTGGATACGACAGAACATCTATATTAAATACAGAATCGATATTCCTTCTTGGCAGAAAAACAGACTACTTGTTCCCACTGTCAATTATATTTTCTTCATTTAAACGATTATTTTTGTGAATATGTCTCGTACCGACATCACAGTAACTCATCTGCGACTTGTCAAACATGGCTGTGTGGTTGGACGATGGTGATTTGGGATGGTCTTTACGTAATAAGGGAGGCTTGTCATGCCATCAGCCAAGTCCATACACTTGGCGCTCTGGTGTACGAGCATTCTTATTGGCAGTGTAATTCACTCCCAAAGATGCAATTCATACTCAAACGTAACTGGGTAAAAGCAGAACGTATTATCCCTTAATGACACTCTGGGGACCGAGGGTTCCTGAGATCGAAACACTCAGCAGACAACCTCGTTTGACCTATGAAAGTTGGAAGTCACCTGTATTGCTGGAAGTTCTTTGCTGTAACTGTGTGTAATTGAATTTCTCCTCAACAATCTGAGACGTGTCTGACTTCTAAATTCTAATTACAGGTTCAGATACAGAATCTGCGTAGCTAGTCTGCTTTTGAGTATGAACTTATTTATGTTAATTACTTTTAAGAATGTGCTATCTGTAGTGACAATATTCCGAATAAACAGATAATTTTCATTATATTTGCATTCAAAGATGTACCAAACTAACTGTGATTTACTAAAATTTTATTTAGTATACAAACCTTTCAAATTTTCAGTAGTGTACTCTCGTCTTGGTGGCTGAGTTCTTTTTCTTATACCCTTTATAGCGCTTTTCGCTTTAACAGCATTAGCAGATAGATGTGTGGTACAAAGAACTAACATCAGAGTGGATGAAACAGACTGTTATAAAATAAGAAAGTTTAGAGTAATGTTTGCTGTTTCTCATACAACAGCGCTATATTCGATATTTATTTAATTTACATATATAGGTAATGTTGGATGTGCATTTCACGGTGGATTTGATGTGGACTGCAGTTCTTATAATTACGCACTGTACATGATGAATTGCACATACTCATAATGCTTTGTTTCTTTTTTTGTCGTCTACCTAGCTAAAACTACATATATTACACACATTTTTTGTCAACTATTAATAGCTGGTTTATTGTACATAAATTTCTCAAGAATGCTAGACTCACGACAATGTCCACAGCTGTGTCACATTATCGATGCTGTTTAACATCATATTTGTTGTTACTGACATTACTGTCTTCATACGATCCTCTATTTAGGATGTTAAATAAAGGGGCTTCCTTTCTCTCCAGACCTCAAAATAAAGTTCCCTATCCCTCTCTACAGGTCAGAATGAATCTGCAAAGCTTGTAAGGTCGTTGAGGGTAGGTTGTCTGAGAAATAACTCTTAAGAAAAAAATTCGGTACGTGGCGCCATTTCCGAGTTAATTAGAATTACAGTTAGCCATTCAGCCCGTTGCACGCACGAATGCAAGCGCCCCGCCAGATACAATTGCTGTCAGTTTATCTTATGGAGTGGATGATACTATACGAGGCTGCTCAGCCTTTGGCTCGCTTTCGATCCGTACTGCCTTCCCATGTTCAGTTGTTTACAGCTTTCTTGTTCGGTTTTAGGAAACCAAACGAAGTAATCATTCGTTGACACCGTCTCTTGAGTGTGGCTTGAACTTGCACACACAAGGACCTGATTGGATAAATTAGATGCTAATTAACTCGAAAATGGCACAAATGTCAAATTTTTTTCGTAACAATTACTTCTTAGCATCACCTACCCTCCAACATTCTTAAATCTTTACAGACTGTTTTTCTAACCATTCTGTTTTGTAACGGCGTTACTTATGGTTTATGTCATTAATTTTTCAGTAACATTTTGTCTAAAATACACGTATTAATTGCAATTTTCGTGATTTTTAAAATTTGTATGACTCAAGCTAAACATTTTTGACGCACGATAACGTTTACTGTGAAGTAATAACGTTTTTTATAAAAAGTAATATGTATAGGCTGTAATTATAATACTTGTGATGAGAATAATTGTTTCATATTAAACCAATATAGGAAATTATATTCAATACTCGCCGTTCACTTCAGCCATCTGGTGGCCGAACGTGTTTACCTCGTAACGCATCGCACGGCGAGAACCAGTCTCGCCTTCGTTGTTGTGTAAGATGTTAACACTGAGTAGATACACTGAAGCGCCAAAGAAACTGATATAGGGATGCGTATTCAAATAATACAGTGATACGTAAACAGACAGAATACGGAGCTGTGGTCGGCAACACCTATACACGACAACAAGTATCTGTCGCACTTGTTAGATCGAATATTGCTGCTACAATGGCAGGTTATCAAGATGTGAGTGAGTGTGAACATAGTGCTATAGTCTGCGCACGAGCAATGGGACACAGCATCTCCGAGGTAGCGATGAAGTCGGGATTTTCCCGTACGACCATTTCACGAGTGTAGCGTGAATACCAGGAATCCAGTAAAACATCAAATCTCCGACATCGCTGCGGCCAGAAAGAGATCCTGCAAGAAAGGTACCAACGACGACTGAAGACAATCGTTGAACGTGACGGAAGTGCAACCTTTCCGTAAATTTCTGCAGATTTCAATGCTGGACCATCAACAAACGTCAGCGTGAGAATCATTCAACGAAACATCACGATATGGGTTTTCGGAGCCGAAGGCCCACTCATGTACGCTTGATGACTGCACGACACAAAACTTTACGCCTCGCCGGGCCCGTCAACACCGACATTGGACTGATGCTGACTAGAAACATGCTGGACCATCAACAAACGTCAGCGTGAGAATCATTCAACGAAACATCACGATATGGGTTTTCGGAGCCGAAGGCCCACTCATGTACGCTTGATGACTGCACGACACAAAGCTTTACGCCTCGCCGGGCCCGTCAACACCGACATTGGACTGATGCTGACTAGAAACATGTTGCCTAGTCGGAGGAGTTTTGTTTAAAAAGGACGTTTACGGGTATGGAGACAACCACATGAATCCATGGAACTTGCATATCAGCAGGGGAGCATTCAAGGTGTTGGAAGCTCTCTAACTGTTTGGGGCCTGTTCAGTTGGAGTGATATGGGACCCCTGATTCGTCTAGATACGACTGTGACAGGTGACACGTACGTAAGCACCCTGTCTGATCACCTGCATCCATTCATGTCCATTGTGCACTCCGACGGACTTGGGCAATTCCAGCGGGACAATTCGACAACTCACATGTCCAGAATTGCTACAGAGTGGCTCCAGCAACACTCTTCTGAGTTTAAACACTTCCGCTGGCCACCAAACACCCCAAACATGAACATTATTGAGCATATCTGGGATGCCTTGCAACGTGCTGTTCAGAAGAGCTCGCCATCCCTCGTACTCCTACGGGTTTATGGACAGCCCTGCAGGATTCATGGTGTCAGCGTCCTCCAGCAGTACTCCAGACATTAGTCGAGTCCATGCCACGTGGTATTGCGGCACTTCTGCGTTCTCGCGAGGCTTTACACAATGTTAGTCAGGTGTACCAGTTTCTTTAGCTCTTCAGTGTAGCCTCGGTGGCCGAGCGCTTCTAGGCGCTTCAGTCCGGAACCGCGCTGCTGCCACGGTCGCAGATTCGAATCCTGCTTCGGGCATGGATGTCTGTGTTGTCCTTAGGTTAGTTAGGTTTAAGTAGTTCTAAGTCTAGGGGACTGATGACCTCAGATGTTAAGTCCCATAGTGCTCAGAGCCATTTGAACCATCTTCAGTGTACCATGTAACCATAAGGATTAACATGTCACCAGAATTACTCTAAACATTGTTCGTTTAAAAAATCTGTTTCATACATTCTAATGTTAGTTTTTTGCACCACGGATCTATCTCATGATGTTATTAAAGCTAAACGCGTGATGAGGAGTACAATAAAAAGAGTGTATTTTTGAACCAAACATGGCTTCGGATCCCATGAAAGACTTTATATTCAAAATAATGAATAATTAAAGTTTTTCGGGAGAATTTGGACTCACACTATTTTCCTATGTGTATAGTTCGTTTATCACATGATAGCTGATCGAAACTCACAGCAAGCCTTGCCGTCAGTTCAGAAAAAGATATCGGTTTTTCTTATAAATAATTATGTTTATACTTTACACCTTACTTCCATTTGAACATGTCAGCCGTATCAAAGTTCCTCTATCCTAGGTTCAAGAACATATACTATCAGAGTGCGTTCGCATATTCGAAGACAATCAAAACCATCTGCATCTGCGTCTATTGAAACGACTGTTGGTGAGGCCGGGCGACACGTTGGTACATTATCTATAGGAAAACAGAGAAAGCGAATCTCGTTTGTTCAGTGAATATTTTAAAGTAGCACAAGAAAACAGTAATTTTCAAACTGGTACCGAAACGGACCTACAAATACAGTTCAATTACTATCTGAAAGATCGCCGCTTAAATCTATTAGTATAGAATCACATCACCAATACTACCTATCCAAAGCTACAGAAATTCCACTTAAGTATTTGAGCTGCGTAGTCACCACGTCAGCTTCTGGATGCCTGTTCTCAAAAGCAGAATATGCTCGTTATTAATAACGCAATATACGGAAGGGAAGGCTTCTCTAAAAAAATGTTGTTTTCACAGTTGTACGCAAGAAGTTGTGGGATACGTACCGATAATAATTGCTGTATTTATTCAGTAATGTAAGTGATATTGAATGTATTGGTATGTGGCTTTTTTACGCCCTTTTGTAAATTAATAATTAAACATCGATGTTAAAACATCGACGTTTTCGGGGCGACAACGCAGGGGCCCGGGTTCGATTCCCGGCAGGGGACTGGGTGTTGTATGCCATTAATCATCATTTTCATCATCATTGACTCGCAAGTCACCGAAGTGGCGTCAACTAAAAATGACTTGCAAAACGGCGGCCGAACTCCCCCGAATGGGGCCTCCCGTCCAACAATGCCATACGATCATTTCCATTTCATTATCGACAATCAGTGTTTAGTCGTCGAAGAGGAAATCTAAATCAGAATCGATGATTTGACAACATCGCACATCCTAAGGTAACTACTGTGTACTGGGCATGGAATTAAAAGCCATACATACTATAAAAATGGATGTATGTATGTATCACAAACTGCGACATCGTCGCGAAAAAACACAGTGACCCGTATATGTAATAAGTTTCCTTTA
This sequence comes from Schistocerca serialis cubense, assembly GCF_023864345.2. NCBI lineage: Eukaryota > Metazoa > Arthropoda > Insecta > Orthoptera > Acrididae > Schistocerca > Schistocerca serialis. The sequence continues at coordinate 823,409,493 of NC_064639.1, read as the reverse complement.
ATTTACGTCTATGGTCACAATCTTTTCTGTTTAACAGATTACCGGTTTCGGTCTTTAATGACCATCATCAGATCTGTCTCATAAAAACAAAGTCCTGATGCACTGCAGCCATAGTGGCACAGTCAACTGTTAAATGCGGAATCAGCACCATGCATGTGATGTGGCATAGTGATTCATATGTATTTGACGATGCTGGTGCTGATTCCGCATTTAACAGTTGACTATGCCACTATGGCTGCAGTGCATTAGGACTTTGTTTTTATGAGAGAGATCTGGTGATGGTCATTAAAGACCGAAACCAACTGTTAAACAGAAAAGATTGTGACCATAGACGTAAATTAAAGGGAACATAGTATGTATGTATGTTTGTATGTATGCTCCACGCCTCCTTCTAAACCATCTGACCGATTTCTACAAAACTAGGCACACGTATCCTTTGCCGCCAGGCAAAGATCCCTGAAGGTGTATAAACCATCTCCTTACCACAGTTCAGGAAATATGGGTCATAACCAATGACATGCGTGGATCATACATGATATTTAAATTTGTCGCAGACAGTACCACTTACGCCGCTAAATGCATCTACAAAATTATATCATGGTATCACACATAGTTCAGGAAATATGACGTTGTAAACAGTGAGATTCGTGAAAAATTGCCGGCTATTGCATAACGTTTAAATTTATCACTTCTTTCCTACTAACTCTGTAACACACTTTGCAGACAGTATCTATACATGCTGCTGAATGTACCTACAAACTTACATCATTGAATGACACAGATCAGGAGATATTACGTCATAAACAGTGAGATCCGTGAAAAACTGCCACATCGTTCATTACGTCTAAACATATTGCTTCTTTGTTACTAACTCTATTTGCAACATACTTCACAGGCAGTATCCACATATGCCACTGAGCGTACCTATACTTCTACCACACACAGTTCGAGATATGGCATCTCAAACACTGAGATTCGTGGAAAAATGCTGCATTATACATGGAGTTTTAATACATCTATTCTTTGTTACTATGAGACTCCCACAGTAGAGTCAACTTAAGGAAATCGCTGACACCTGGCAGCACTTTTGACAGCTATCAACTGCGAAGCGAAAACGGCTGTAGGCGAAAACAATAGCCGTCTTTAGAGTTGTGACGAGGCGTTGCAATTGAGACGTTTGCAAAATCGTGTTGTAGACATGCGAAGCAGTTGTGCGCAGGGTACAGAAACTATCCGACATCGTCTCACACCGAATCTACCGCAGGAGTACTTGTAAGGTTTCGTTTCTAATAGGAAATTGGCAAAATGAATGCGTGGGCAATGACGGGCTTGTCAGCTAGTACCTAATAAGAAAAGGTTTTCAGAGGCCACTACCAGTCACCAATATTTGGCATTTGCAGCGGTCGTAGGTAAACCTTTTCATTCTATTGAAACAGTGATGGTCGATTTACAGTCAGTGTGACCTTAAACTGTAAAATGTCTAAAGCAATGCTCTTCAAGCAGCTGTTCAGATCGATCAGAGACAGATTTTATCCGGTCTGGTTCAAACTGCTGAAATTTCATATCTTCACTTGTGTGATGTTTGACAAATAATCAGTGATTCTACTTCTGCGTACGCACTTGGTTACTTGTATAACAAGTTCTCAAACAATACTAATTAATTTTTAACTTCTGCGGATCTGTTTAGATTTTGTTAACTGATGTGGCACCATCTCGTTGTTACTTAACAATTAACAGTGATGTATACGCTAAAGCCACAACAGTACCTACGCAGTATAGGAATTTTAAAATGTTTCTGCTATCATTTCAAACGCCGTTCGACACAGAACTGTGTATTTTGCTGTTTATAAGCGTTAACATAGTAACGATGTAGTCATGTTACGGTGCAGCGAAGATACAGACAACCAGAGAATGCAATCCATTTCCCACTGTCTCGTTAATGCGTTACGAGGTTAACCTTCTTTATCCAGATAGCAGTACAGGTTTACGTAATCGCCACATGTCTGATAATCACTATTCACACGATACAGGCAAATCTGATTGCTTCACATTTAATTTTTTCCTAATTAGAGAAAGACTGCATTCAAGTAGACAAACCGCGATCTTTCGTGCATTATCTTGCTGAGGACCTCACACCAGCTTAAGTGAAATGCTTTCTGTATTCACAGATATGATAGATTTTATATGCGGCAACGTACAATTCTGATTGGACCACGATCCTGTACCCTGTATCTTGGGCGCGTATTTGGGTTGAGAGAGTTGCCTATTCTGAGGCGCGCCGCTCGCTGTCACTGCCGGAGCCCGTATTGCTCGACCCCCCCGGAACTTGGCCTAGCCCTCACTCTCCCACTCCTACTTAACGATAAATCCAGACTTGAGTAGGACCATATCAAGGAGCTCGTTTCTAAGAAACTACAGAACTACATTTAACAACAGTAGTCTAATCTCACATTACTATAGCTGTCAACAACGAACTAGTTTTCCACCTAGGAACCATATCGGCGTGACAAGTGTGGTCAACTACACCATCTCACTAAAATAAAATTTCCATTACTTGCAATAAAATTCCTGTCTGTAGAACTCAGGTTTCAATCAAAAATGAGGTTACTTGAGTTGAGAAAAAACTGTACGTAATATGAAACGTGTGCATGTAGGCGCTGATGGTTCAGCACAAACTTGTTTATTGATAGCTCATTCATCCCGGAAGTCAAGAATCTCGAAGATTTTGGCTTGTTATCGACACTGATAATGGCAAGAAAACTGCGAGATAGCCTTTACAGACTGTTTTAATTTCAAGTTCAATATCGGGTAACAAATGAAAAGAGATATATTTTTCCGTGTGAAATAGTTATAAATTAACAATTTTCTGATTTTTTTTCCTTTGCTTCTAGTCTGAAACCTTTATTCTTGCCAAATTTCATGATTCTATATCAAGGTTTAAATGTCTGAGTTTACGAGTCTCAAAATATGTTATACAAATGGCTGCATCTTTAGATTGCATTGACTTAGGAGCTTCACATTTTCACACCATAGATCTCATCATAGATCACATCATAGATCTCAGTGCGTGTCGTAAATTTCAGCTTGAAATGTGTAGCCGTTCCTGATAAAAAGGGCCTTAACAGATGGATGTGCAGACAAGCAGTCTGGCAATAACTGACAATATTTTTTTCTTATGCTATAAAAACCAATTAATAGATTTCGGATTTTATTCCTTTGTTGTCGTATGAAACCTTATTTATTGGTAAATCTCACGATTCTAGATCAACGGAAAGTACACTGTAGGATTTGATGACTGAGTCCCTGAGTATCAAAACTTGTGACATAAATGGCCGTATCTTTTGCCTGCATTGACTTAGAAACTAACATTTATTATACCGATGAGGGACTGTAAACCTTAGTGTGTGACATAAATTTCAAATTGATATGTCTACCCGTTCCTGAGAAAAAGGGCTCCCAACAATCTGAAGGATAAACAGACAACAAATGACAAAAAAATCTTTAGTGCGATGTAATTATAAATTAACAATTTTCTAATTTTTTACCTTTACTGTTACTGTGAAATCTTTGTTCTGCAGCATTTCGTGGTTTTGCATCAAGGGGAAGTACCCTACAGGTTTTAATGAGTGAGTCTGTGAGTATCAAAATACGTGGGTTGGAACTTTAATACTGGCAACTTACATAAAGCAGACACATGTTTCAAAGTTTTCTGTCCTTGAGAGTAGTCACCAGCATTGTGAGCAACCCCTTGCCAGCAATGTGGAAGTCGTAGGGCACATTTAGCAGCGTCAGATGTGTTGATACATCGAGTGGAGCGGTCTACTGCCTGACGAATGTCTGTAACAGTTCTGAAACGAATGCCATAAAGTGGTTCCTTCATCTCAAGAATCAAGCCCCATCGATCGACCAAAGCACTCTCAAGTTGGTGCCACACGAGACCTGGCATTGTCCTACAAAATGATGGGCGGATCCTGCAGAAAGTGTCACCGCTTCTTTCTCTAAGCTGTTCGGTTTTGGAACACAGCGTGCAATCCACCATAGTCCCTTGTGATTTCAACTTGGTCCCTAAGATGAAGGAAGCACTTCTTGCCATTCGTTTCAGAACTGTTAACAGAGATTCGGGAAATAGACCGCTCCTCTCGAACTGTCAACACAACTGGCGCTGCTAAAGCTATCCTACGAGTTCCACATCACTCACAACTAGTTATACACAATTCTGGTGACTACTCTGAAGTACAGTAAAAATTTGAAACATTTATCTGTTTTGCATAAGTTGCAAATAAACTTTTCCACAATTAATGTTCCAACCCTCCTATATAACATAAAACACAGTAACCTTTGGTTGCATCGATTTAGAAGCGTGACATTTTTACACCATCATACGACTACAGGCCTCAGAATGTGGCATAAAGTCCAACTTGATACGTCTATGCGTTGCTGAGGAAAAGGGGTCTTAACAAACAGAAAGACAGCAGATAGTTTGATAACAAATGACAAAATATTTTTTCAGTGCGGTATGGTCATAATTTTAGAATTTTTTCCTTTGGTTCTACTGTGAGACCTTCCTTCGTGATTCTAAGTCCACGGGAAGTACCCTGAAGGTGATGATGAGTCAATTTGCGAAAAGCAAAATACGTGACATCAGTAGCCGTCTCTTTTGTTTGCACTGACCTAGTTGCCTCAGTTTTTTACATCACCAAGTAACCATAGACCTATCAACTTGACACGTTTTCCCGTTCCTGGGAAAAAGGGTTTTGAGTAGTCGGATAGACAGTCGGACAGGCAACAAACTGACCCTATGAAGGGTTCTGTTTTTGTCGATTGAGGTTGGGAACCCTAATAACGAATGCTAAATATGAAATCAGCTCAGAAAAAGAGTTAAAATCACGATAAATCAAAACTCATGTTGCGTATTTTTATTGTTCGGAATATGGCACCTCACCCATCGGCTGACCACTCTTATGGGAATGTGAAAACCATCCGATGTCCCGCCCTCCGGTCTATTTCCACCCGTTGCAACTCTTTGATCTGAATGATTGTTTGTTTCACTTATTGATTGGTTTATTCATTTGTTGAGTTCCGTAGTTCTCATTATGGAGGAGAATCTTCATGGACATAGAAAGAGCCAAGCTGTAAGTCACCTAAGAAAAGGAGCCATTAGAAGCCGGCCATCTGCGTCCAGGAGTCGCTTCCATGTAACCCCCAGTAAGTAATACCGTCTCGGTTCAAACTGTTCTCGAAAATGGTGTCCCCTTGCAATGCATGGATCTATGTCAGCAGTAGCACATGGCATCACTCTGTGAGATGCAGGGGATAGGATTTAGGTTTAGCGTATTTCAAAGGATGGCAGAACAAGACCCGCGTGTTAAAATTACATACCAGACGAAATGCGGATATTTGCAAAGATCATTAGAGCATAAGCTCAGGCAAGGACGAAGTTTGAAACGGGCCGCGTCGTTTGAAGAATAATCGCTAGAGAATTTTTCTTAAGAGACTTAGAGAAAGAACAGACGGCCTAAAACATACATTTGACGGTGTTTGAACTCTGAACTACTTGAAAGCGTGCCCAGTTCTTCATTCACTTCTCCGTCTGAGGTTGTTGCATATTCAGAAGAGGCGGGAGTTACTATTTAATATTACTCAGAATGAAAGTGCACGTATTTTCCAAGACTATTAAGTTAGCGGTTATCTGAACGGAACCGGTTGTATATCTTACAACAAGAGAAGAAGAAGCATAATCTCATTGATACTCAAGCGGAAGAGTTAATTTGACAAGAATAAAGCCTGATAACGGCGCGTGGCTAGACGAACTGTTTTGGCGAGCTATTTTTACTGCTGGCAGAACTTCGTTGGCGTCACCTCTCACATAGTTTCTCTGTGTAGCACTTTCCTAAATTTAGCAACAGCATGAAAAAGTTATTTTTGTAGTTGGCAACAACTGTATTATTTTGGCCTTGTTGGGGTAGACACGGTCAACGTCTAGTTTTTGTTTCTTTTGCTTGTATTTTCAGCATAATACTACCGGTTTGCTTCTGTAACACTGACAAGCATTAACCTCTCATCAAAAATATTCTAGAGAAGTAAAGGAATATTTGTAGAAATGTCATTGCAGTATTAAACCTACCTATCGGGATTTCGATCATGTTATACATAAATTCTTCATCCCATTTCATGTCCGGCAGCTAGAAGAATGTGTTAATCTGTATCCTTTTTCCTATGAGCATTTGAAACATTTTATATCATCGAAAAATGAAAGGTGTAACGTGGACGTTTTACGACGTTACGTGGCACAGTGAACGGTGTATCCTATCCTGATATAAGGTGAACTCGAAAACATTTCTTTTGCGAATACATTATTCGGACTCATAAACAATAAGTTCCAAGCAGAAATATCTCTAACGGTAAATGATACTCAGTGTTGAAGTCGAGAATACCTTTGAGGACGAACGTGTTTTGGAAATGAAACAGCGAGTATGAACCATCGTTACCATACAGAGCTAAACAAAACGAACTGAGAGAAACTGCTACAGATGGGCGTAAGAAAATGTATGCATAAGCAGAAAAATTAAGAGAGAAGCGTAATAGAAAATGTGTAACGGCGACCGCTAAGAAGCTTAATTTGTGCACTGTTTTGCAGAACCCCTCCAAAATCATCTTTGAAAGATTTGCAGAATGTAAGCGTCGTGGTCTGACTGCCCATAATAATATTTTACGAAACTGGACTATTATTTCTGCAAAAAATACAGTTGTATATGCCTTGGATCGAAAACTTTTGTACAAAGGTTTAAAAGAGAAAATCTCATTCGTTCTCGAAAAATAACAAGAATTTTTTCTAGGAAAGAAATGAAGGACGAAAAAGGCATAATGGAATCCGCTTCAGAATTTTTACACAAGGTCGACGCCGTAATCGCAGACGAATGGTATAACGGAAACAATATTTTCAGTACAGGCCAATTAAGATTTGAATATGACATGACAAGTGGACAAACTTCGTCGAATGTAGGAGAAAAGCAAATGTATTCTGTGCTGAAATATATTTCATCTGTCCAGTTTCACATTTCATCTGCTGGGTTTGTTGGTACAAAGATATATATTTACTTTTAAGGAAAAACGTGAACAATTTGAACGCAGGATAAGACAGATGACAACATGGGAAACTCCTGTTAACACAGTTTTTGATGCTAGAAGTCTGGTAAACTTACACGTAACCACGTTAGCAGTTAATTAAAACACGTTTTCATTACAGATTTAAAAGGCAGCTCGTTACTGTTGCTTGACTATTGGACTGGGTAAACCAATGGAGATATGTTTCAAGAACCTAAAATTCGAAAATTCTTAAATAGGAAATGTATTCACACAGAAATAATCCACCCATGAAACACTAAATACTGTATATGCAGCTGTTAGAGCCTATTTTTCCATGTAATATGAAATTGTTGTTAACAGGCTTGAAGATTGCATGAGAAATAAATTTATTCTGGAGGCACCACAAGATACACAACATGACCAAGTATTATTAATAAAATTTCATTCAGTTGTTTATCAATGTTTGTCCCCGTTTTCTAGGACGTAATTATTTATGTCCAGCAGACCAGTGAATATGTGACAGAAGAAACTGTAACGAATTTCAATAGCGTAGTACAATCAATGTTACGAGTAAGAAATAGTGACTGTGATATAAAATATCGTGAGGACGGTGCTGTTGTTAGTTGTTTGTACTCTTTTAAAAAGCTATGCCCGGGACATTTTATAATAAGACCTCATCATCATGTATGATGCAGCAAATTACGCCAGTACAGAGATGCCATTTTATAATAGAGAACTAGAATACCGCTATTTGTAGAAACATTACATCTAACACTGATTATGAATGAATATAACCTTTGTGCATATAATTATGCATGTACGTATTTGTGTGTGTGGGTATGTACGCATTTTAAAGGATCAAAATGAGTGTGTCCTTCAAAGTTTAAACAGTATTTTTCGTTACGTACTGAACCGAAGGAATGACAGTGCCGTTTGTTTGCAAAATGGACACGTCGCTTCACTAATGCACGGCCTTATTGCTCGAAAACTATGCATTTCCGTACCAGGGGACGAACCTGTTCTCTGAATTTCACCCCAAATACTACTCATACAGTTGTAACACGTACCTTGCAAGTATGTCTTTCCACACTTTCCAACGTTCTAGCTTTTACCTGAACGTCTTTTCCTAAGAACTCTCAATGTCATAAAATATCACTTTTAAACATTTCAAATAAGTTTTATATCTGCGAATTTCATTGTTATTATTATTATTATTATTACTACTACTATTACAGCAATAGCAATGGCACCGATAATACTGATGATGGTATTAAAGCTGTTAGTTCAGTTAGCACTGTTTTTCATATTCTCATTATATACACCAAAATCTTGTTTTAAATCATTTTCAATACTTCCAATACACGCGAGGCAATACCGATATAACGAATAATGGTATAAGATAAAGGAAAGACAATCCAACATTTATAGCCTTTAGAAAAAAGCTTTAGGTAATAATAACTAAACTAACCTCTTAGAAATTCTGAAGGTGTAAAATATTAAAAAAAGAGCGAAAAGTTTGTATACAGTTTATAAAAATTATATGCAGTTATATGCAGTTATAAGGATCAAAGGACGTGAAAGAGAGCAGTAATTAGGAATACGATAAGACAGACCTATAGCCTATCCCCCATGTCATTCAACATGTAAGTAGAGCAATCATATAGTCCTTTTGGTAAACTATTAAAATTCATAGGAAAGAAGTGAAAAACTTTAAGGTTTTCCGGTTCTGTATTTTTATCCTCTCTGCTTCGGCGAATAGCAGTTGTTTTATGGCCTAAATAGCAAAACTCATTTACTACTTTGCCCCATAATAACCTAATTCACTCACTGTCGCATGACTTATTTCTACTCGTAGTAGTACTGCTAATTGTTTAGCTTCTCTTGATGTTCAACTAAAATTTCAAACAGTATTTTGGAGTCGACATGATCAAAACCTCTGCTAAATCCACAAATGCTATTAAAGTAGGTTTGGTTTTCTTCGGCCTCTCTTCTAGGATTAATCGTACAGTCAGTATTGCCTCGCATGTTCCTGCATTCCTTCAGAACCCAAATAGACGTTCCCCGAGGTCGGCTTCTACGAATTTTTTCGTTCTTCTGTACATAACTCGTTTCAATATTTTGCGACCATGACTTATAAAATTGATGGTTCGGAAATATTCACACCTGACGGGCTCGAAATTGGCATCATTACATTCTTCCTGCAATCTGAGTATTTCGCGTGTCTCACGTATCTTTCATATTGGGTGCAGTAATTTTTTCATGGTTGACTCTCCGAAGAATCTCAATAATTCTTAGAGAACGTAGTCTAATCGTCCGACCTTATTTCAGTGTAGCACTTTCAGTGCTCTGTGAAATTCTTCGTGCATTATCGTATTTCCCATCTTCACTTACTTCCTCTTGTCTGATATTGTCTTCAAGTTTTTTCCCGATTAGGCACAAATTTTCACCTTTCGCCATTGCTTTATCACACTGCCCTGTGCGACTGGAAGTCATGAATTCCCACTCATCCCTTCCCTTCTTTCCCCATTCTCTACTTCATGTATAGGTTTGCTTCCTTCTTTCTTTCAGTCTTCCCTTCTTTGCTCAGTACAGATTTGCCATCTGAGCACTTTATATTCATATAGGTGCTTGTGTTTTTTCCAACTACCTTCTTCAATTTCCTATGGTAGCATTTATCTTTCGCCTAGATATACATGCTTCTAAGTCTTGTATTTGTTTATAATCATTCCTGCTTAGCCATTTCCCACTTTCGGTCAGTCTCATTGTTTATTCGTCTGCTTAATTTGCTAATTTTTCTATTTTCTCCTTTCACCAATTAAATTCAATATTTCTTTTGCTACCCAGGAATTTCTACTAGGCCTTGTCTTTTTAGATACTCTGCTACCTTTACTACGCGTATTTTATCACTCAAAGCTATACAATCCTTTTCTATTGAACTGCCTCCCCTGTTTCAGTCCAACGTCGCCTAATGCCCCATCTACAACTCTCAGCAACCTCTGCTTCCTTCAGTTATCCACGCACTATCTCAAATTTCCTGCTTTTTTGTAATTTCTTCATTTTTAATCTATAATTCAAAACTAACAAATTATGCTCACAGTCCATCAGTCTGAAACTTTTCACTGTTCCTGGTCTCCTCCAAGTTTACACGCTTCTTTCATTATTCTGAAACTAAGTGTTAGCGTTGATTAAATTGTGCTCTGTCCAAAATTCTATCAGGCTGCTTCCGCTTTAAACCCATTCCTCCAGTCCACGTTCTGTTACCATTTTCTCTTCTCCTCCTCTCCTGCTTCCGAATTCTAAACACCCAACACAATTAACTGAGTAACTGCCTCTATCTCATCGTGCATTATTTCAGTCTCTTCGCCATCTGCGGAACTAGTTCGCATACAAACTTGTACTTGTGGCTGTTGGCTTCGTGTCTATATTGGTCACGATAATGAGTTCCTTAAGCTGTTCGTAGAAACTCACCTGCACTCCTGTTTTCTTCTTCGTTATGTGGCTTCAAAGGTTGGTGGCACTCTTCAGGATTAATCTGGCCTCTCCAGAGATACCCCTCCGTTGTGTTTGCACGTATATCATGGCTATCTATCGTTGAGGCAAACAGGTCACAAGATCTCGGCAAGGTACATTGTTCACGGTGGATCATGACACACAAAATGCGCTGTTACAAGATATCGCTGCAGTAACTACGACATTAATAATTTTAATGGTGGCAACTACATTTTCTGAGAGATAAGGTTTACTTGAATTAATAGCATGGTGGGTCAGCAGGATGAGTGTATGTATTATGTTTACAGCTGAGGTAGAGGGAGGAATATATTAACATACATCTTAAGAAAAATGATTAAAGATATTATCAGAAATAAAGAGATACAAAGAAATGAAATTTTTTGCGTAGAGAAAAGGAACATACGACCGTGGAGTTTTCACAGAGAACTTAAGGCAGAAAAAATTTCTCGGTTACTAAGGCAAGTCGCTTCCAGAAAATACGCACATCATACGATGACTTTCACCGTCATCTTGATTGGAGACCAACGGCTGGTTGTCGGAAACTTTACAGCATCCTTTGTAAGGAAGTGGAGGGCCAGGAAATTACTAGAGTCTTCTTATAGTCAATAAGAGTTATTTAAGTTTCTGGGGACGTTATAAGTTTTACGTTCACACAGAATGAAAGAGAAAAAAGTCATCATTGTTTACTTCACTAAGGACGTAGACTCAACTAAGTACCACGAACAAGTATTCCATTGGGACGGAAATCGGGAAGGGTGATGTAAACAAAATATTGCAGTTTCAGGTAAACTGGATGACTTATTCAAGAGAAACATCTTCACAAACTCAGCATGTCAATAACACGTTGGTCCACCTCCGTCCCTTAAGCAAGCTGTTATTCGGCTTGCCTTTGATTGACAGAGTTACTGGATATCCTCCAGAGGAATATTGTGCCAAAATATGTCCAGCTGGTGCATTAGATCGTCAAATTCCCGAGTTGGTTGGAGCTCCCGGCTCCTGATGCTCTAAATGTTCTCAACTGGGGAGAGATTCGGCCACCTTTCTGTCCAAGGTAGCGTTTTACAAGCACAATGACAAGCAGTAGAAACTCTCGCCATGTGCTGATAGGAATTAGATTGGTGGAGAGGAACTATCACCGGTGATGTGTCCCTCTTCGAACTGAACCTCGATGACCAGCAAAGAAGTGTCTGGAGACGCCTCCGGCAGTGCTGAGGTACAGACATGACTGTCGCCCGCCATACGGCGATACGACAAGGAGTGATAATCTGGGATGCCATGTCTTTTCATAGCAGGACCCTTTGGGCGTCATCCGCGAGACCCTTAAAGCACAGCGGTACGCGGACGATCTTCTACGCCCCTTTTTGTTGCCCTTCATGTCAAGTCATCCTGGACTTATAGTTCAGTAAGATAGTTCCCGCCATTATATGGCGAGAGTCTAAACTGTTTGTCTTCGTGCTTGTCTGCCTTGGCCAACAATGTCTCCGGATCTCTCCCAGTCTGAAAACGTTTGGAGCAATACGGATAGAGCCCTCCAGCCCGCTCGAGATTTTATCTAACGCACAAGTGGACAGAATTTGGCACGATATACCTCAGGAGGACATCCAATAGCTATATCAATCAAACCCAAGCCGAATAACTGCTTACATATAGGCCAGACGTGCTTAATTTTTGGAGCAGTTCCTCTTGAATAAATCATCCAATTTTTCTGAAATTGTAATCATTTGTTTGTGTCTGTACATGTACATCACAGCTACTGATCTCTGTCCCATTCGTATAAATCGTTTGCGGTGCGTCGTTTTTTAAATCTATTTATTTTAAACATTTTAGAAGGTGACTATTAACAGCCGTCGAGTAATATATAAAATGGATGTTAGACCATCTGCTGCTTTTTTATTTAAAGTCCAAATATCAACGGGTTTCAGTCAGAGACCATATTCACGGATTCTATCTAAAGATACAAAACAAAAATACATGTAGTAAGCAGGAAACGTTACAAATTATTTTCCAAAGAAGTGCAAAATATACATGAATGCTTTGTAAGGGATCCGGGATCCACCAAACATAGATGCTAGTATCCGACGCCCAGGTCGATAGTAGACAGGAGTCGATTGTCGAGCGCTGCAGGAGGCAGTGAGACTAGTGTTGAGTGAGAAGTAGTACTGGAGTGTCGAGCGAGTGGTGGTGCAGGAGAGACGGGCACGAATGGTGGTCGAGTGAGTTGTAAACGGTAAAATTGACCGGAGTATGACGAGTGAGCACGTCCCCCTGATCGTCGTGGGGTTGACCCTCACTAATACCGATTCGCGAGTGGTATGAAACAGAAAGTGACAAGTGCCGAATTACGTGTTTCGCGTCAACCGCGTCGACCAGCAACAGTGAGTATTGTTGTGAATGTTAACCATCAGCATTGCGTGTGACGAAGTACTGAAAATCAGCAATCAATAAAAAGATATAACCGTAATCAGACGTGTAAGGCAAAGGAAGCAACTGCCTCAGAATTTGTGTGTTAGTAAGAAATATATATCAGTTTGCACATCGCAATCTTTGTGGTCCTTAATAATAGAAAAACCTTCGATCATGTCCGCTATTCAATCTCAGAACAGCCGCACTCGGTTGAAATACCCCCGAAACCAGCAGAAAAACCGATAGCCTTTCTTCCATTAAGCACACGGTCATATAATCATAATAATTAACTGTTTGGCGGCTTCGGTAAATTACATAAATCCCAATTAAGAATTTAGACGGGGGTGTTTCATCTTGGCTCCCGTGAAGAGGGCAGTTGCAATCTTCGGATCCGAACAATGATTTATTAAGCACCATTTTTGGTTTCAGTGGAAAGACATTTGCAACTATCGGACGATTTCAGTGCAAAAATAATTTGGTATTGTCGTTACCGTGATTAAAATTATAGTATTCCAACTAGAAACAGTGTAATATAACATTTATGGTGAAATTGGAAAACGCGGGAACGAAGCACATTATTTAGACAATACAGTGCAAAAGTGACTGAGGAAATTAACTCAACTGTAAGAGTGTCTTAATAGTAAAGAATAAATGTATTGAAACTTCATGCATTATTCGGCATTTTTTCTTGCATCTTAGTGTTTACGAATTCATATCTCCTGATCTATTCGTCGTACAATGACATATTTGTGTAAGCACATTTAGCAGGTTATGTGAAATATGTTGTGAATACAGTTAGTAGCAAAGAAATTATAAATTTAAATAACATCCATCACACGGCAGTTTTTCAGGCATCTCGGTGTTTATGACGCTATATCTCCTGATCAACGTGTCATAGAATGACGTAATTTTTTAGGTACATTCAGCGGAATATGAGGATACTGACTACAAAACATGTTGCGAACTCAGTTATTAACAAAGAAATAATGGATTTAAACATCATGCAAGATGTGGCACTTTTTATATTTTGTGTTTCATGTGTTATATAGTGACGCAATTTTTAGGCACATTCAGCGGCATATGTGGGCTCCGCCTGATACCACAAATGTAATAAATTTAAACGTCGTGCAAGATGCAGCAGTTTCTCACACATCTCACTGTTTATCAAATCATACGCCCTGAACTATGGTAGGCAGATGGTTCATATTCCCCACAGTGATTATTGCCTGATGGTAATGGGTACGTGCACTACGTTTGGTTGAAATCGGTCCAGTAGATTAGAAATGGCTCTGAGCACTATGGGACTTAACTTCTGAGGTCATCAGTCCCCTAGAACTTAGAACTACTTAAACCTAACTAAACTAAGGACGTCACACACATCCATGCCCGAGGCAGGATTCGAACCTGCGACCGTAGCAGTCGCGCGGTTCCAGACTGCAGCGCCTAGAACAGCTCGGCCACTCCGGCCGGCAGTAGATTAGAAGATGTGGACCATACACTCGTACACACATTCACTTTTATAATATATTGAAGAGCCTAAGAAACTAGTACACCTGCCTTATACCGTGTAGGGCCCCTGCGAACTCTCGGAAGTGCCGCTACAAGACGTGGCATGGACTCGACTAATGTCTGAACTGGTGCTGGAGGGAATGGACAACATGTGACCATGAATCTTGCACAGATGTCCATAAATCCGTAAGAGTACGAAGGGGTGGAGGTCTCTTCTGGATAGCACGTTGCAAGGCCTCACAGATATGGTCAATAATGTTCATGTCTGGAGAGTTTGGCGGCCAGCGGAAGTGTTTAAATTCAGAAGAGTGTTCCTGGAGCCACTCTGTACCAGTTATGGACGTTAGGGGTGTCGCATTGTCATGCCGGAACCGCCCAAGTCCGACAGAGTGCACAATGGACACGAATGGGTGCAGGTGATCAGCAATGATGCTTACGTGCGTGTCACATGTCAGAGTCGTATCTAGGCGTATCAGGGGTCCCACATCACTCCAACTTCACACGTTCTACACCATTAGAGAGCCTCCACCAACTTGAACAGTCCCCTGCTGACATACAGGGTCCATGGATTCATAAGGTTGTCTCCATACCCGTACAGGTCCATTCGCTCGATACAATGTGAAACGAAACTCGTCCGACCACGCAACATGTTTCCAGTAATCAAGAGTCCAATGTCGGTGTTGACGGGCACGTGCGAGACGTAAAGTTTTGGTGTTGTGCATTCATCAAGGGTACACGACTGGGCCTTCTGCTCCGAAAGCCTTATCGATTATGTTTCATTGAATGGTTTGGACGCTGACACATGTTGATGGCCCTGCACTGAAATATGCAGCAATTTGAGGAAGGGTTGCACTTCTGTCATGTTGAACGATTCTCTTCAGTCTTCGTTGGTCCCGTTCTTGCAGGATCTTTTTCCGGCCCCAGCAATGTCGGAGATTCGATGATATTCACGGTACACTCGTCAAAGAAATGGTCGTACAGAAAAATCCCCACTTCATCGCTACCTCGGACGTGCTGTGTCCTATTGCTCATGCGCCGACTATTACACCACGTTCAAACTCCCGTAAATCATGATAACCTGTCGTTTCAGCAGCAGTAATCGATCTCACAAATGCGCCAGACACTTGTTGTCTTATATGAAGGGCTTATTTCAATATTGGTACAAGTAAATTTTTGTTCATTCTGAGATACAGAGTCCTAAAGTTAAAAGAGAGGTGAAAAATCTGCAGTTGACATACCAGAAATATTCAAGTATATATACTTGAATATTTCTGGTATCTCAACTGCAGATTTTGTGACAGTAAAATTGGCCGTAGAATTCAATGAGAAGGCTA